>NC_041214.2:68207623-68227401 GCF_002837175.3 Physeter macrocephalus | reverse complement strand
ATCTTCCAAAATGAAAATAAATAAGGAAACACAAGCTTTAAATGATACATTAAACAAGATGGAGTTAATTGATATTTATAGGACATTCCATCCGAAAACAACAGAATACACTTTCTTATCAAGTGCTCATGGAACATTCTCCAGGATAGATCATATCTTGGGTCACAAATCAAGCCTTGGTAAATATAAGAAAACTGAAATCATATCAAGTATCTTTTCCAACCACAACGCTATGAGACTACATATCAATTACAGGAAATAAAAACTGTAAAAAATACAAACACATGGATGCTAAACAATATGCTACTAAATAACCAAGAGATCAGTGAAGACATTAAAGAGGAAACCAAAAAATACCTAGAAACAAATGACAATGAAAACACAATGGCCCAAAACCTACGGGATGAAGCAAAAGCAGTTCTAAGAGGGAAGTTTATAGCAATACAATCCTACATCACGAAATAAGAAACAGCTCAAGTAAAGCTTGTTACCTAACCCTACACCTAAAGCAATAAGAGAAAGAAGAACAAAAAAATCCCAAAGTTAGCAGAAGGAAAGAAATCATAAATATCAGATCAGAAATAAATGAAAAAGAAATGAAGAAAATGATAGCAAAGATCAATAAAACTAAAAGCTGGTTCTTTGAGAAGATAAAAAAAAATTGATAAACCATTAGCCACACTCACCAAGAAAAAAAGGGAAAAGACTCAAATCAACATAATTAGAAATGAAAAAGGAGAAGTAACAACTAACACTGGATCAGAAATAAATGAAAAAGAAATGAAGAAAATGATAGCAAAGATCAATAAAACTAAAAGCTGGTTCTTTGAGAAGATAAAAAAAATTGATAAACCATTAGCCACACTCACCAAGAAAAAAAGGGAAAAGACTCAAATCAACATAATTAGAAATGAAAAAGGAGAAGTAACAACTAACACTGTAGAAATACAAAGGATCATGAGAGATTACTACAAGCAAGTATATGCCAATAAAATGGACAGTCTGGAAGAAATGGAAAATTTTTTAGAAAAACACAACCTTCTGACACTGAAACAGTAAGAAATAAAAAATATAAACAAACCAATCACAAGTACTGAAATTGAAATGGTGATTAAAAATCTTCCAGCAAACAAAAGCCCAGGACCAGATGGATTCACAGGCGAAATCTAACATTTAAAGGAGAGCTAACACCCATCCTTCTCAAACTCTTCTAAAATATAGCAGAGGGAAGAACACTCCCAAACTCATTCTATGAGGCCACCATCACCCTGATACCAAAACCAGAGAAAGATGTTACTAAAAAAGAAAACTACAGGCCAATATCATTGATGAACATAGATGCAAAAATCCTCAACAAAATACTAGCAAACAGAATACAGCAACACATTAAAAGAAACATACACCATGATAAAGTGGGGTTTATCCCAGGAACACAAGGATTATTCAATATATGTAAATCAATCAATGTGATACACCATGTTAACAAACTGAAGGATAAAAACTATGATAATCTCAATAGAAGCATAAAAGACTTTCAACAAAATTCAACACCCATTTATGATAAAAACTCTCCAGAAGTAGGCAGAGAGGGAACTTATAATAGAGGCCATATCTGACAAACCCACAGCCAACATCATTCTCAACTGTGAAAAACTGAAACCATTTCCACTAAGATCAGGAACAAGACAAGGTTGCCCCCTCTCACCACTATAATTCAACATAGATTTGGCAATTTTAGCCACAGCAATCAGAGATGAAAAAGAAACAAAATGAATCCAAATTGGTAAAGAAGTAAAACTGTCACTGTTTGAAGATGACATGACTCTATACATAGAGAATCCTAAAGATGCTACCAGAAAACTACTAGAGCTAATCAATGAATTTGGTAAAATAGCAGGATACAAGTTAATGCACAGAAATCTCTTGCATTCCTATACACTAATGATGAAAAATCTGAAAGAGAAATTAAGGAAACACTCCCATTTACCACTGCAACAAAAAGAATAAAATACCTAGGAATAAACCTACCTAGGGAGACAAAAGACCTGTATGCAGAAAACTATAAGACACTGATGAAAGAAATTAAAGATGATACAAACAGATGGAGAGATATACCATGTTCTTGGATAGGAAGAATCAACATTGTGAAAATGACTATACTACCCAAAGCAACCTACAGATTCAGTGCAATCCCTATCAAATTACCAATGGCATTTTTACGGAACTAGAACAAAAAAATCTTAAAATTTGTATGGAGACACAAAAGATCCCGAATAGCCAAAGCAGTCTTGAGGGAAAAAAACCGAGCTGGAGGAATCAGACTCCCTGACTTCAGACTATACTACAAAGCTACAGTAATCAAGATAGTATGGTACTGGCACAAAAACAGAAATATAGATCAATGGAACAGGATAGAAAGCCCAGAGATAAACCCACGAACATACGGTCACCTTATCTTTGATAAAGGAGGCAAGAATATACAATGGAAAAAAGACATCCTCTTCAATAATTGGTGCTGGGAAAACTGGACAGGTGCATGTAAAATAATGAAATTAGAACACTCCCTAACACCATACACAAAAATAAACTCAAAATGGATTAAAGATCTAAATGTAAGGCCAGACACTATAAAACTCTTAGAGGAAACCATAGGAAGAACACTCTATGACATAAATCAGAGAAAGATCCTTTTTGACCCACCTCCTAGAGAAATGGAAATAAAAACCCACCTCCTAGAGTAATGGAAATAAAAACAAAAATAAACAAATGGGACCTAATGAAACTTCAAAGCTTTTGCACAGCAAAGGAAACCACAAACAAGATTAAAAGACAACCCTCAGAATGGGAGAAAATATTTGCAAATGGAGCAACTAACAAAGGATTAATCTCCAAAATATACAAGCAGCTCATGCAGCTCAATATCAAAAAAACAAACAACCCAACCCAAAAATAGGCAGAAGATCTAAATAGACATTTCTCCAAAGAAGATAGACAGATTGCCAACAAACACATGAAAGGATGCTCAATGTTACTAATCATTAGAAAAATGCAAATCAAAACTACAATGAGGTTATCACATAACACCAGTCAGAATGGCCATCATCAAAAAATCTACAAACAATAAATGCTGGAGAGGGTGTGGAGAAAAGGGAACCCTCTTGCACTGTTGTTGGCAATGTAAATTGATACAGCCACTTTGGAGAACAGTATGGAGGTTCTACCATATGACCCAGCAATCCCACTACTGGGCATATACCCTGAGAAAACCATAATTCAAAAACAGTCATGTACCACAATGTTCATTGAAGCTCTATGTACAACAGCCAGGACATGGAAGCAACCTAAGTGTCCATCAACATATGAATGGATAAAGATGTGGCACATATATACAATGGAATATTACTCAGCCATAAAAAGAAATGAAATTGAGTTATTTGTAGTGAGGTGGATGGACCTAGAGACTCTCATACAGAATGAAGGAAGTCAGTAAGAGAAAACCAAATACTGTATGGTAACACATATATTTAGAATCTTAAAAAAAAAAAGTGGTTTTGAAGAACCTAGGGGCAGGACAGGAATAAAGATGCAGATGTAGAGAATGGACTTGAGGACACAGGGAGGGGGAAGGGTAAGTTGGGATGAAGTGAGAGAATGGCATGCACATATATACACTACCAAATGTAAAATAGATAGCTAGTGGGAAGCAGCTACACAGCACAGGGAGATCAGCTCGATGCTTTGTGTCCACCTAGAGGGGTGGGAGGGAGACGCACGAAGGAGGATATATGGGAATATATATTTATGTATAGCTGATCCACTTTGTTATACAGCAGAAACTAACACACCATTGTAAAGCAGTTATACTCCAGTAAAGATGTTTAAAAAAATTTTTTTTAATTTTTTTAAACACACAAAAAAACCAATATTAATTCTTCCAATCAAAAAACAATTTTTTTAAATTAGGAGGATGGGATTAACATATACACAGTCCTGTATATAAAATAGATAACCAACAAGGATCTAATGTATAGCACATGGAACTATACTCAATATTTTGTAATAACCTATAAGGGAAAATAATCTGAAAAAGAATATGTGTATATACATGTACATATATATATATCTGAGTCGCTATCCTGTACACCTGAAACAAACACAACACTGTAAATCAACTATTCAATAAATAAATACATAAATGGGGGATTTTATATAGATTAAAAAATAAATAAAAATTTCAACTTTGAGGGGTGTAAGTGAAGGACAGTAGACTGCTCATGTTTAAAATGAACAACTGGATTAGTTTTGACATAAGTATGTACTCATGAAATTGTCTTCACAATCAAGATAAACATTTTTTCACTCTCACGGGTTTTCTTATGCCCCTTTGCAAGCTATTCCTCTCTCCAGCTCCATAGATAGTAAAAAGCAAATGGATGTGACTATGTTTCAAGAAGAATAATTTGCAAAAACAGGCATCAGGATGGATTTGGCCTGTAGTCTGTAGTTTGCTGACCTCTGCTTTACAGTCATTCCATTGACTTTGAAAAGCACATATAAGGGATTTAAAAACAAAGAGAGTAACAAACAAAAACTGCTGGATTTTTGGTCCTAAAATTATGTGGAACCTGATTAAAGTATTGCCAAAACAATCCTAACAATAGCTTATCTTCTGTTTTGAAATGAGCCTTTACATCAGAACTTGTTTGGGTTTAACTTTATCAAGCAATGTTTACTAATCATAGCAGGTAAGTAGCTCTTATTACTGTTGCTTGATTCTCAAATTCATTTATTTTTGACTTTCATTTAAAAATTAGCTATATTAAGCATATGACTCTACATAGAAGAAACAAGTCACGGGAATTTTATAACAAAATATTCAGTGTCCAGGGGTAGGTATTTTGGACGCTAAACTGATCAAGACCACTACATGAGGAATAATTCTCTGATTTACAGAGTACAAAGTAAACAGTTCCCTTGATTTTCCTGGAATAGAGGAATAGTCAGTTACAAAACACCATCTCTATGAAATGGGAAACACACATATAAGAATGTTTCTGCCCCTGTGCCCCACAAAATATTCTGAAATTATGAACAGTGAACTATCACCCTTAGGTTTAAAGAAATCTGAGTTACCAAAGTATTAATTAGCTTTTCAACCATCAGAGCACAGTTTCCCCCAGAATACAGTATATTAATCACAACAACATCAGGTTATGCAGCAATTCTTTTCTGTATATTGTTTTGCAAAATAAATACACAATGCCCTACCATGATTATAGGAAAAGAAATGCAGAAAATGAAAAGCAGCAATAACATGGCAATGATCCAAAATATCCTATCTCTATTTTTTAAGTTTGCTAGGCTTATCATACTTTCTAGATCCCTACTAATTGTACACTTTTGCAAAAAATATGTTAGAAGAAGTGATTATAAAACTTGAGATTCAAGTAGAACACCATTCCTTAACTTACACTGCAGTATTATTTCCCATTAGCTAGTTTGTACATCAGAAGACATATATAGGATACTCACTGGAGAAGAAGGCTTAAAAGAACACAATAACATATCTAGAAGTATGCAGTTGAAAACCCTATATTTATTGTTACTCAAAAGTTTACAAGCCACAACTATACGTGTGCATGTGTGTGCATGTGTGGGTCTCTGTGTATATATTACAAAAGTTAACATTTCCCCAGGCTATTGCCCCATATTACCTCCACCACTACCAATCAATGCAAATTTTGAAATAGGGGATCAAACAGGTAAAAGATCAAAGTATTTTATAGAAGGTAACATAAAGTTTTGTTTTATTTTTCTTCTTAATTGGTAACAGTTTATGTCAAACATGCATAAGCCAGAATATTTATTATGAACCATATTTTCATTCTACATGAATGTGAGAAGCCTTGATGCATCTACTATAGGCACCCACATCCACAAAGCACACCTGGACAACTACAAGATCATCCCTTATTAATATTGTTTTAGAGCCATTACACTGAACAAACACTTATTCAGTTAGAATATTATACATGCAAGTGGGCAGGTTTGCAGTTGATATTCCCAACTCTATCTGAACAATCATATCAAATTAACTTTACAGAAAACCCTTCAGTTTTAGAAATGTCTGAAGTTGAATAAGCTAATACCTTAGAAATGGAAAAGCAAGACCTTAATCTTATGCAAGGCAGGGCAGTGCATTTGCAGTACTCATTTAAAAAAATAAATTAGTCTTCTTGCACAGTGCATAGATTACATGACTTTATATGGGCATGCCTTTTTATGAACCTTATCAATGCTCCACCAAAAAGAATGGCAGCTAAAATACTTAAGATCATAAAACAATATCCTGTACTTTCCTATCATCATATTCTTTAAACTTTATTTTTTTATTACTTTTTAGTTATCTTTTCCACCAGACTGTGTATTCTTTGGAAAAAGGATAATGTTTTTTCTTGTCCAGCACTATTTCCTTAGTGCCTAATACAATGTTTATCACATAGTTAGTATTCAATAAATATTTTGAATGACTACACATAACACAAAATCAACAGAATAATACCTCAAGCTTTGTTACGTTATTGTTGTTACTAAATAAGAAACTGAAAATATTTCTTAAGTAGACATTTATAACTCTAGATTGAGTTTCCTGAAGCGAGATTTGAGAACTACCAATATAAAGCCATCTGGATTAATTGTTAAAAATGGATACTTCTTTATCCATTTTACACATAATCCATCTGAATTACTTGGTTATGGAATCAAACTCTGCCTCTCCATATATATATATTATATATATATAATATATATGTATAATATATAGACATATACATATGTATAATATAGTTAACATATATATATATATATATATATATATATATATCTTTCAAAAAGAAAACTCCCAAGAGATTCAATTGCACAGTAGAGGCTGAGAAATCTTACTGTTGGTGCTAAAAGTAGATTACAATTGTTGATTTCTATTGTTGTTGTCAGTAGTACTAGTACTAGAAACAGAAGTAGTAGTAGAACTAAATAAATATTTGTTGAATAAATGGAGTGAATGAATCGGTGATTGTTGAAAGCCTATGTGTCAGACAGAATCCTAAGTAGTTTATGATACATTTAGTTAAGATAGTATCTTAATCCTTACTTCATCTGTAACGTGTATTTACTATAACTTCAAGGATTGGGAAACAGATTCAGAATGGTTGAGAAACTTGCCTAAGGTCACATATCATGGAAGTGTGAAGAGGTTTAATATATGGCTAAGGCTATAAAACATATTCAGTGCTGGCACCCTGTTCTATTTAATTCCCAAGCCCAAATGCTGTTCAGCAAAGTATAGATCAGAATATGGGCAATATGTCAATTCAGTGTATTCAATGCAGCGTTTCAATGCAGTGCCATTGAAAGAAAACCTATTCATATAATTTGGGAGTTTGTTACTCTTTAAAAATTAAAGGTACCCTCTTCAATAAGTGGTGCTGGGAAAACTGGACAGCTACATGGAAAAGAGTGAAATTAGAACACTCCCTAACACCATACACAAAAATAAACTCAAAATGGGTCATCATCAGAAAATCTACAAACAACAAATGCTGGAGAGGGTGTGGAGAAAAGGGAACATTCTTGCACTGTTGGTGGGAATGTAAATTGATGCAGCCACTATGGAGAACAGTATGGAGGTTCCTTAAAAAACTAAAAATAGAATAGCCATATGACCCAGCAATCCCACTACTGGGCATATACCCAGAGAAAACCATAATTCAAAAAGACATATGCATTCCAAAGTTCATTGCAGCAGTACTTACAATAGCCAGATCATGGAAGCAATGTAAATGTCTATTGACAGACAAATGGATAAAGAAGATGTGGTACATATATACAATGGAATATTATTCAGCCATAAAAAGGAATGAAATTGAGTCATTTGTAGACACGTGGATGGATCTTGAGACTGTCACACAGAGTGAAGTAAGTCAGAAATAGAAAAACAAATATTGTATATTAACACATATATGTGGAACCTAGAAAAATGGTACAGATGAACTGGTTTGCAGGGCAGAAATAGAGACACACATGTAGAGAACAAACGTATGGACACCAAGGCGGGAAAGTGGTGGTGGGATGAATTGGGAGATTGGGATTGACATATATACACTAATATGTATAAAATAGATAACTAATAAGAACCTGCTGTATAAAAAATAAATTAATTAAATTAAATTTTAAAAAAATTAAAGGTACCTTAGAACAACTATCTTTGAAAAACATCAGTTATTCTAACTCATGGGGCCAAATGGTTGTCTATTTAGGGAAGATACATAGCAAACAATCAAACTTTAACTGAGCTACTTAAATGGCTTTTTGTGATGTTGTTAAGACTTCATTATATAGATAATTTTATCTGAAGAAAGAAACTTTGTGATGAAGCTTTGAAGAAAAACACCATAGTTGGTCTAAAACTTATAAAAATTAAGTGTCAGTATCTACAATGAGAAGACATGATTCATCTTTTCAAAAACCTGATATAATTTAATAATTGAACACTCCCAAGACCATAAAGAGATTCCCAGAAGAAACTGGAAGATCTATTTGTAACAGGAGCTCATGAAAGAAAGAGTAGCTCAATGTAGAGAAAAAAGCACTTCAATTATCCAGGATTTGAAAAAAAAAGTATGTCCACACCATGCGAGGAAAGGCTGACTGTAGAAAATTAAAGTTCCAAATAATTCCTTCTTCAAATAGAAGCTACTTTATTATTTAAAAGAAGTACCCTTAATTAGAAGAGCAAAAAGGCACCAAGGTACAGCAGAGTAAACAGGCAGATAATCTTCTCTATCACAAATTTCAAAGTAATGCCTTCAAGATAACACATTACACTAAAGGTGATCTTGAATTTATTATTGTAAGTCATGGTCACAAAATTAAATGTTGGGAGTTTTAAGAAGTACTAAAGTTTATGCAGACTTCAACAAAAATAGAGAACTCTATGGTATTTTGTTGCTTACAAACCATGCCAATGGAGCATCAAAGACACTCCAGTATCCAGTAGGGCTTATTAAGTAAGTGGAAAGCTAAGGAAGCTAGCAATTCTCCAATCGGTACTGAAGTAATATGCCCAATGACTGTTCATTTTAATACCATTAAATTTCAGTAGACTTAATTTCTATTTCCATCACCTCTGCACATATCTTTCTTAGCCAGTGGTTTCCATACCTGAAAAGATACAGAAAAATTAAACCAGGATGATGAAATAAAGTGAATAATCTAATGTTTGGAAATACAGGAAATTAGCCTGGGCTTTCTATGTTGTTGCTACTGTCTTGATTTTATAGAGTGTCACTAGGCTCATTATTAGAGTGAGAACATCTAATTCAGCTTCAGCAGTTTCTTTGTTTTGATGATCTGATGGTGCCTGGTTAATGATATTCTGTTAGATATACCCTAACTGGTAATGCAGCAACTCCTGGGGAGAAAGTAATGAAACGTTTTACTCTGCAGCTCTGGTGAAAGAGACACTGTAAGCTGCACTGAATGCCTCCATCAGGGGTCGAAATTACAAAAATAATTTTATGCCTTTAAAGTTTCCAATAAATTGTGAAACTTTGACATTGGTGAATATGTTTAAAATACTACCAGAAGAAAAACTCATCTCAACACAAAACTCTGCCACCACTGGATTGATTTCACCTATTAAAAACACATAAAAGTTGTTGAAGTTATTAGAGCTTCCTCAATCATCTCCCTGTGCTTAAATAAGTCTAAACTTCCGAATTACACAATTCAAGGTGAAAATAGATAACAAATCATTATGCAGTAGAAGTCACCTTATCTCACAGGCTAGCAATTTACTCAGCCTTAATTCCTCACAACATAGAGACAAGTCAACCTGGTTTTCATACCTCTTCCTTCACTACACACTTGCAAGAATCATCCACTCTATTCTAATCAACAAACTCCTTGTGTCCCAAACATTTTCTAAATTTCCAACTCCACATCTTTGTTCTTGTAACTCAGCAAATATAAATCTTATCTAAAGAGGCAGTTAACATTCGAATACTGACACATGGATGTCCCATGGTGATTTGTTTCTTTCCCCTGCATTCTGATAATAAACCACTCTTCACATTTTCTACTTAACAGAACCAAATAAGTCTTTAATAATAACAGTAAATGCTACAGGACCTTTACCTTAGTACCAGAAACTAATCTAATTGCTTTACACAATTCAGCTCTCTTAATCCTCATAATAACCTTATGATATATGCACTGAGAGTACCCTTCCCATTTTATGTATGGGAAAGTGAGATGTTATGTGACTTCCTCTGGGTCACAAAGCTCCTGAGATGGTAGAAACGGGAATCAAACTCAACTAGTTTGGTACCAGAACCAATGATCTTAACCTTTATCATATATTGCATTTTATATTATTTTATATGAATTATAATTTTATCAACCAAATACTATTTCCCCAAATACGGACTGGTAACTGATTATTAGTGATCATCACATGGTTTTAGGCAATACACAGGCATAGTGCTATAGTCAACAAATGTATTCTGATGGGCTAAGCCTCCAAAACACCTATTTAACAGAAGTAACATACTTCATTTGCATAAAACTATGTCCCCTTCAAAGTGTGAGGAAAGAACTATCTTTCATTAAGAACCCAAATTCATGTCAGATATTTTGTTGGATTAAGAGTGATTCTATTTAATACAATCATAAGTGTAATATATGCAAAGATTATTGAAAATATTAATTTTTCTTAAAGGAGACACAAAATTATTATTGTTTAGTGTATAAGGTACACTATATTGTGTACTTTTTTAAAGCTGTTCATACCATATCTCAATTTTTCCACTTTGGTTAAATGTCTATAGAAAGCTTTGATTACAGCTAGCTCCAAAACACAACAATAAAATTTGCTGAATAGCCAAGTAATGAAAACAACAGAAATAACAATAATAACCACCCCTACTTTTTCTGGAAAGAATTATTCACAATCACTCTAAGCTAGTTACAGTTCATGTAAGTTGCATCGATAAAGCTATATGAGGTATATGTTATACAAACACTTTTTTTAAACTATTATAGGAAGTAAAATCTAAAAAAATAAACCCACCATATCAATTCTTTCCATGGTTTAATAAAATGTTCCAATCGACCTTGCTCTTGAACTTCCACATTCTGTTTATTTTTAAAATTAGGCAATACAGGTAATGTTCTCTAGTCAGTTTCTTTTTACATACAAATTGACATGAACCTTCCCTCCTTTGTGTCCTTGCTGGAGACCATATGCAGACTTCTCTCAGTAGCCAAGAAAGATAAGCTTATAAAGGGGATATATGTATATGTATAGCTGATTCACTTTGTTATAAAGCAGAAACGAATACACCATTGTAAAGCAATTATACTCCAATAAAGATGTTTAAAAATATATATATATATATATATATATTTTGATGTTTAAAAATATATATATATATATATATATTTCCAGAGTAACAAGAATCTAATAAAAGTTCCAAAAAAAAACAACAGCAACAAAAAAAACTATGCAAAGTGTATTGAGAGAAACAAAGGTGGCTTTGCTTACAGCAAAGATCAAAATTAAAAGATTTCATCATATCAATGCATAATAAATTTAAAAATGACATTATGGAGTACATACTATATGCTAGGCATAATATTTATTTACATTTATTATGTCATTTATTCTTTATTGAAGTAGGTACCATTTTATAGAAAAGGCTAAGAAATTTCAAAAAATGTTAATTAACTTGATCAAAGACAGTAATTCCACATCCATATACAGTCTGATGGTATTAACTGAAGGAATTATTGAAAGGGATGATGGTGTTTTCTCAATCAAATTGTAGCAAAAATATAATTTATTTTCAGGATAATATATATAAGGGATATTACATATTTTTGTGATCATAGTATCATATATGTATACATACACACAAACATACTTGCATATATATTAATATATAATACTTAAAAGGATGATTTACAGCCATACCATTCTTTATTTACAATTCTATAAGCATAATTCTACAATTTTTAAAGGAGGAGGATAATAAAGATACACTAAGTATAAAGGTGAAGAACAAATCAGAGCATTATTACTAGCTGTGCCATTCATCATTTCCCCGATATAGAAATGAAAATAATTCTTTAAAAACATGAATAAAAGTCCCATCACTAAAATCCTTCAATGATTTCCCATGAAACTTTAAATAAAATCCATACTCTTTAAGTTGGCCTACCACAAGTCGTCTCTCCTCTGCCCCCCTTGTCCCTACCCACCTCCCTCTTTCCAGCCTTGATGCCTCAGTACATGCTGCTGCCTCCTTGGAATGCTCTGACTCCAGCTTCCCACGACTCCATTTTTTCAGTCAGTCTCAGCTTAAATGTCATCTCCTAAGAGATGCACATCTCCCATATAACAGCTTTTAAAAGTAAAAATCAAATATTTAATTATCTACTTCTTACTACTTTTCCTCCACTTGACTATAAGTTCTACATGGTCAAGGGACCTTGTGAGTTTCATTTCTCATTGTACACGTGAACTAATCATCCATGAATAAAGCAATGTGCAAAAACAATGATATTTAGATTTAAGCATTATTATTTCAAACTATTACTCTCATCAATGAAATATATATATTTTTTCGTACAACTATTTCTAACCCTTTTTATTACAATTACAATTTTAGAGTAGGCTATGAGTATTATAATTTAACTATCTTTATAACTTGATGAGCTAAATGCTAAAATTGGCTGTGATAAAATTATCATTAGTATATGGTTTATATAGTTTGCTCTTCAGTTTGTTTGCTAATAACTGATACTGCAAATAAACTTGTGCCTCACTTCTAAACAAGTCAGACTTCCTTAATCATGATTAGATGGCTATGAACTTCAAAAAAGGATGAGACCATAGTAAATCTTGTAAGTTCCTTAACCTCTGTTCTATAACTTTCACATCTATTAAATGAACACGTTGAACTGAATGACTTCTAACATCCTTCAAGCTCTTACATTTTGTGATTTAAAGTTATTTAAATAAAGGAGAAAAAATACATGGACAATTACCATGATGACTATGGCCATCTGCTTTTAATTTTTAGGATATTTCTACTTCCTCTAGTCAAAAAAATATGTAACAGCATAGAATGTTCTAGAACAAGTAAGATATCATTATGTGTTTTTCTCCATTTTACATTGCTTTTACAAATCTAGTCCCAAGCTTCAATGCCATGCACAGGTGGTTAGATTTATGAACATCATTACAGCATGTGTTCCTCTGATAATCACTCTGCCAGAGGACAGGGCATGGGCCTTTTTGAACTGTTGAACTTCCAAAAGGTAGCACAAATTGAGGTTTTGTATTTTACACCTGTGCCAAGATAACAAAACTATAGAAGATGATGTTGAAAGCACCAAAGAACATGAATTTTTTTTTTTGGTTCTATACCTCTGTGCCTAGCCAGAGACTGCAAGTAAGCAAAAAGCTTGAAGATTTTCTCTAATTATTTAAGAGGGTATTGAAAATTGATGGCATCTGGCTATGTGGTAAAAGAACTGCATAAAAAGGGAAATACTTCTATGTTTTAGAAGATTTTTTAATTAGGTTTTAAAATCAAAGATACTATGCAAATCCTGTTTCTCCTCAAACTTTTGCTCACTAATTTTAAGATCCATCAGTGGACAAAAGTCATTACCATGTTGTTTGCCTAATGGTGATTATTTATTTCCCCCCATTCTTCTACTTTTATTAATTGAATTCTACTGTAAGGAATACCTGTCCCTTCTCTACTGTTACAGATTGCATATTTGGATGCCCCCCAAATTCCTTTGTTAAAATCCTAAGCCCCAATGTGAAGGTATGTGGAGGTGAGGACTTTAGGTTTAGATGAGGTCAGGAGAATGGTGCCCTCATGATAAGATTAGTGCCCTTATTTAGAAGAAGAAGAGACTTGAGAGCTCTCTTTCTGTCCCCCATGTGAGGATATAGCAAGAAGGCAGCAGTCTACAAGCCAAGAACAGGGCCTCCATCAGAACTCAACCATGCCGGCACCTTGATCTTAGACTTCCCAGTCTCCAGAACTGTGAGAAACAAATGTCTGTTATTTAAGCCACCCAATCTATTGTATTTATTTTGTTACAGTAGCCCAAGCTAAGACATCCACCTTGATTAATCTTTATTTATTCAATTACATATTTTTATCAATATGGACTCATAGATGTCTATTTAATCCTATGGATTCATACCCAAAACTATCATTTATTTTGTTTCAACTTCAGCCATCAGGAGCTTCTCCTGTTTGGCTCCCATGCTTTTCTGACAATCCTCACCTCTTCTGAGCACTTTCTTAAACTCTCTCACCACAAGATGTTTCAGGTCCATCTTGTATTTACCTTGCCCCATCTGGAATCAACTATTTTTCTCAGGAGTCCCTGCTCTTTTAGTGAAGAATGATGTTGAGAAACTAGGACCTGGGGGTTGCATTATCTCAAAGTATGTCCCCAAGACAGAGTTGCCCCTTGGTATCTGAGGGGGGTTAGTTCCAGGGTCCACAGAAACCAAAATCCATAGATGCTCAAGTCCCTTATATAAAATGGCTTAGTATATATAGTAGGCCCTCCATATCTGTCTGTTCCTAGGAACCTGCAGATACAGAGGGGCCCACTGTATTTAGTAATTAAAAAGGGGAAGATAATTACTTTATAGTAACTTTATATGAGAATCTTCACAGGCCTACTGTACCAAGTGATCAGGCTATTATCACCAGCAAGAAGACACACTGACATCATAAACCCTATGAAAAAATACACCACTTCATTTCAATCATGAGAACAACCAAACAAATCCAAATTGAGCAACTTTCTACAAAATAACTGATCAGCACTCTTCAGAAGAGTCAAGTTCATGATGGAAACAGAAAAACTGAGGAACTTACAAACTGGAGAGGTTAAGGAGAAATAATAACTAAATGCAATATGAGATCATAGATAGGATCCTGGAACAGAATAAAAGCATTAGGGGAAAAATTGATGAAATTCAAATAAGATCTGCAGTTTATTTAATAGTACTGTACCAAAGTTAATTTTCAAGTTTTGAAAGTTGCACAGTGGCTATGTACACTGTTAATACTAGAGGAAGTGGGGTTGGGAGGTGTATGGAAATGTGGGTTTTTTTGCCACGTCTCAGCAAGTCTAAAATTAGTTTAAAATAAAAAGTTTTTTTAATTATCAAAGATAATGTAACTTATTCAGATGAAACTATTTATATTTTATGATATACTCTCTCCCACAACAAAGGAAAAGATGAAACACACTAATAAATGAATGACACATAAAAAGTTTCAATCCATGCCAAAGAATTTTGAATGAAAGTATTTTCCCACCAAACCTATGTTTTGATCTTTAAAATTCTAAGAACACAATTTCTAAAAGTAATATTTTCCATGAATTCTTATAATGAAATATTGCCATATTTGAATTTATCTTACATTTGAGTCAAGTTATTTTAAGCAGTTTTAGAAGGAGAACTTTCAAAAAATTAAATGATTAATCATACACAGGGAACTTCCCTGGTGGTGCAGTGGTTGGGAATCCGCCTGCTAATGCAGGGGACACGGGTTCAAGCGCTGGTCTGGGGAAATCCCACATGCCGTGGAGCGACTAGGCCTGTGCGCCACAACTACTCAAGCCCATGTGCCTAGAGCCCGCGCTCCGCAACAGGAGAGGCCACCACAATGAGAGGCCCGCCACTGCAATGAAGAGTAGCCCCAGCTCGCCACAACTAGAGAAAGCCCACGCACAGCAGCAAAGACCCAACACAGACAAAAATAAATAAATTAATTAATTTTTTAAAAAAATCATACACAGGCCTTGTAAAAGAAAAACAAGTAACAAAAGAACAAAAATACTGTAAGAATTTAAGTGGCTTATTTCTAAAAAAATAATTAAATTGATTAACTTTATTGAGCACATATTTCTGACAAATACTCTTCTAGAGATAATATTAAATTGCTAGATAGGGACTATGGTATACTGCAAAAATGGACACAATTTTTTACTCCTTCCTTGATCCATATACTTTGCAATGCAACTCTACAGCTACTCCCATCATGAAGCAGAGTCTGTTACACACTCCTTGAGATCTGGCTTGGTTTTGTGACTTGCTTTGACCGAAAGAACACAGCAGAATTGACAGTACGACAGTTTCAAGACACCTTGTGTGCTCCTTCTCTGCCATAAGAAGCCAGGACTGACCTGTTGAAGTGCCATCACATGGAAGAGAGCCCAGTTGTCCCAGCAGAGGCTACCTTAGACCAAACTTCAGCCTGTCAACCACCCTAGATCAGCAGAATTACCTACCTGACCCACACAACTAACTGCAGTTGCACAGGCAAACCTGGCTGAGCTGCGGGGCTAGTGAGCAGTAAGAAGCCTTTCCATGTCAAGTCACTAAGTTTTGGGGTGGTTACTTGTACAGCAATAGTTAACTGATGAAAGGCTTGTTTTTTTCCACTGTGCACACAAAAAAATGAGGTACAGAAATGTTAAATAAATTGCTCAAGTTTGCACCAAGATGAAGTGCAGAGGTACAATCCCACATCTGTCTGACTCCAAAATGTATGTTTTCCATTATGCACTTCTGTCTCTCACATCCTTGTAAGGGTGTTCTTATTTTCATTATTTCTGTAAGCATACTAAATATCTTTCTTAGGCTCAATTTATACAATTATTAAATCCAATTACAGGTGAATAATCTATTCTGAATAACCACATACTAAATATTGCTCTGATTAAAGATACATTTATTATACTTCATATGTTTTCATAATCATCCTACATTCCTTTTTTAACATGAAATCAAATATGTTACCTAATAACAATTACTATGTATCACAATGGATGCTTTCAAAATATGCCTCTTTATTTGTTAAGTAACATTTTATTTTTATCATGAGTATTTAATACGGATTTTACAGTATAAATATAATATAAACATTCTTGAAGACATTTGGCACAGTTTTATTCTCAATTTTAAAATATACATAGTAAATTATCAGCTAAACTTAGAAAATTATGATGAAAATTTTGTAGGATCTTTATTTCATCGGTCTGTTAAATACAAATATCTTTGGAGCCAGGTTGCAATTGATGCTTTTCCTTATTTTTAATGCTCTAAAATTGATGGCCCAAAAAAGAGAGTAATAAATAGATCTAAAACAAATAAAAGTGAGACTGAAGTGAGACTTTCTTTTTATTAAACCATAAAGTACAAGCTCCAAATGGTTAATCTT
Source organism: Physeter macrocephalus (assembly GCF_002837175.3). NCBI lineage: Eukaryota > Metazoa > Chordata > Mammalia > Artiodactyla > Physeteridae > Physeter > Physeter macrocephalus. The sequence continues at coordinate 68,210,071 of NC_041214.2, read as the reverse complement.
ATTTGATTTAGAAAAGACTTTCCAAGTATTTAATAAACAGCTTTCAATGGACAAAATAGTTATATATACTGTCTCTAACCAAGGTTCTGTTGTGCTGGAGGTATTCAAGTAAACTAAATAATAGTATTTTGGAGTGACTGAAACGAAACCCACAGGATATTTCTGCACCATATGCTACCACAGTTAAAGAACATCTTAACCAAAGCTACAGTTACACTACATTTACCTTCAGTTTCAAGTCTTTGTTCAATGTCATTGAATTAAAGTTATGACCAAGCATTTTTAATATATATTTTGCCTTGACATGTATAACATACTTTAAGACAGTAAGCATAATGCAAATATGCTGTCATTGATATTATCTTTATTTTGATCAGCAGGTTCTTGGGTTCCTTCTTAAATTCATTAAGAATTGGGAATGAAGAATTATTTGCAGAGTACATAAGTAACATTTTTAATAGACCATGTAAAAATTCAATCTTTGGTCCTCTTATGGATTGATATTAATTTACACTTGTAAAATTGGAAGTAATTGCTGAAACAAAGTCAAATCAAGTTCTTAATTTTAAAAGAGCTTCCAGCATGTAATAAATAAAGTTTCAAATGAGAACTATTGCCTGAAACACTTTGCCACTGCATGTGTACTAGGGATGGTGAAAAGGCAGAAACAGTGCTAAAAATATCACATATGAAATCCAATGTAGGTAAATACACTAGACACTATGTATTAGACTCTATAGATATTATTTTGCATTTTCAACCTCTTTGATGTAATGAACTATAATATATAATATGAACTCTAACCATAAGATCTTGATGTGGATTGGGTGAAAAGTTAGGTCACATTTTTTCCTAAAATTGTTCATTTTATGATACAATTTATTTTTTAGTCAATTAAAATAAGTATTGACTTATTTTTGTTTTCCTTTCTATTACTCTAATAAAATGATCTGAACACAATCCTTTTAAAAGAAATATACCTTGAACATCTGACATAACGGACAATAGCATGAGTGCTGAAACTTGAAACCAGACTGCTTGGGTTCAAAAACAGACTCTACCACTCACAACAGCTCTATGAAGTTGTCTCTACTTTAAAGCTGGGGAAACTAATGTTTAGAAAGTTACCTAACATTACAATGTCAAACTCCATTACTGACAGAGGTGAGCTAGCAGAGCCTGATTCCAAAATCTGGCTCTAAATCACTAAGTCCTGATGCTTTAGTATGAATAATCTCAAAATTACCTGAGTAAGCCTTAACACCAAGACAACACAGAAGACAATATGACAGCTCCTCTGCTGCCTTCTCTTAGAAAGCATCACCCCCCCCCAACATGTACACTATCTCACATGAAATAATCCACCCAACTTACTGCTTTACAATTTTGTAAGCTTTACAATTAGACCGTTTGAGCTTGACAAACATTTCTATTTCAATAAGTAGGCAATCAGACACCATATTTCCAAAATTGCCTTGTTTTCTGGAATGCTTAGAACTTGATAGAGAGTTTTTCTCTATCACAGCTGATAGTTTATAGAGTTAAACTATAGCAGAGCTATTTTTACTTCTTATTTGTCTATCAAGTAGCAATTAAGCTTAACTCCATTTATATTTTCCCATCTCAAACTAAAATAAGACTCTGCTAAATCCCAGCCTTTTCACCAAAACTCATGCTCAAAAATATCCAAAAGTGAAGCATTGTAGGGTTGGAGCAGGTATGTATGATAGTTTACTTTTATCCCCTTACTGAATTCAGTCTTTGGCAATCAGCTACAAAGATTTGGTCATTTGTTTTGTCTCCAAACTCATGCAGACTGGGATATTGATTCTCCAATAAACTCATCTTTAATAATACTGCATTTTTTCTTGAATTTTTGAATTTTATTTTATTTATTTTTTATACAGCAGGTTAGTATTAGTTATCTATTTTATACATATTAGTGTATATACGTCAATCCCAATCTCCCAATTCAACTCACAACCACCAAGCACCCCACCACTTTCCCCCCTTGGTGTCCATATGATTGTTCTCTATATCTGAGTCTCTATTTCTGCCCTGCAAACCAGTTCATCTATACAATTTTTCTAGGTTCCACATATATGCATTGATATACGATATTTGTTTTTCTATTTCTGACTTACTTCACTCTGTATGACAATCTCAAGATCCATCCATGTGTCTACAAATGACCCAATTTCGTTCCTTTTTATGGCTGAGTAATATTCCATTGTGTATATATATATATATATATATATATATATCACATCTTCTTCATCCATTTGCCTGTCGATGGGCACTTAGGATGCTTCCATGACCTGGTTATTGTAAATAGTGCTGCAATGAACATTGGAGTGCATGTGTCTTTTTGAATTATGGTTTTCTCCGGGTATATGCCCAGCAGTGGAATTGCTGGGTCATATGGCAATTCTATTTTTAGTTTTTTAA
>NC_041214.2:68206363-68207529 GCF_002837175.3 Physeter macrocephalus | reverse complement strand
GAAATGTCTATTTAGGTCATCTGCCCATTTTTTATTGGGTTGTTTGTTTTTTATAATATGGAGCTGCATGAGCTGTTTATATATTTTGGAGATTAATCCTTTGTCTGTTGATTCGTTTGCAAATATTTTCTCCCATTCTTAGGGATGTCTTTTCATCTTGTTTGTAGTTTCCATTGCTTTGCAAAAGCTTTTAAGTTTCATTAGGTCTCAATTGTTTATCTTTGTTTTTATTTCCATTACTCTAGGGGGTGGATCAAAAAAGATTTTGCTGTGATTTCAGTCAAAGAGTGTTCTTCCTATGTTTCCTCTAAGAGTTTTATAGTGTCCGGTCTTACATTTAGGTCTCGAATCCATTTTGAGTTTATTTTTGTGTATGGTGTTAGGGAGTGTTCTAATTTCATTCTTTTACATGTAGCTGTCCAGTTTTCCCAGCACCACTTATTGAAGAGACTGTCTTTTCTCCACTGTATATCCTTGCCTCCTTTGTCATAGATTAGTTCACCATAGGTGTGTGGGGTTATCTCTGGGCTTTGTATGCTGTTCCATTGATCTATATTTCTGTTTTTGTGCCAGTACCATACTGTCTTGATTACTGTAGCTTTGTAGTATAGTCTGTAGTATAGTCAGGGAGTCTGATTCTTCCAGCTCTGTTTTTTCCCCCAAGACTGCTTTGGCTATTCAGGGTCTTTTGTGTCTCCATACAGATTTTAAGATTTTTTGCTCTAGTTCCGTAAAAAATGCCCTTGTTAATTTGATAGGGATTGCATTGAATCTGTAGATTGCTTTGGGTAGTATAGTCATTTTCACAAAATTGATTCTTCCAATCCAAGAACATGCAATATCTCTCCATCTGTTGGTATCATCTTTAATTTCTTTCAACAGTGTCTTATAATTTTCTGCATACAGTTCTTTTGTCTCCCTAGGTAGGTTTATTCCTAGGTATTTTACTCTTTTTGTTGCAATGGTAAATGCGAGTGTTTCCTTAATTTCTCTTTCAGATTTTTCATCATTAGTGTATAGGAATGCAAGAGATTTCTGTGCATTAATTTTGTATCCTGCTACTTTACCAAATTCATTGATTAGCTCTAGTAGTTTTCTGGTAGCATCTTTAGGATTCCCTATGTGTAGTATCATGTCTTCTGCAAACAGTGACAGCTTTACTTCTT
>NC_041214.2:68205470-68206245 GCF_002837175.3 Physeter macrocephalus | reverse complement strand
TTTTGTGTCTCCATACAAATTTTAAGATTTTTTGTTCTAGTTCTGTAAAAAATGCCACTGGTAATTTGATAGGGATTACATTGAATCTGTAGATTGCTTTGGGTAGTATAGTCAATTTCACAATATTGATTCTTCCAATCCAAGAACATGGTATATCTCTCCATCTATTTGTATCATCTTTGATTTCTTTCATCAGTGTCTTATAGTATTCTGAGTAGAGTTCTCTTACCTCCGTAGGTAGGTTTATTCCTAGGTATTTTATTCTTTTTGCTGCAATGGTGAATGGGAGTGTTTCCTTAATTTCCCTCTCTGATCTTTTGTTGTTAATGTATAGGAAAGCAAGAGATTTCTGTGTGTTAATTTTGTTTCCTGCAACTTTACCAAATTCATTGATTAGCTCTAGTAGTTTTCTGGTGGCATTTTTAGGATTCTCTATGTATAGTATCATGTCATCTGCAAAGAGTGACAGCTTTACTTCTTCTTTTCCAACCTGTATTTCTTTTATTTCTTTTTCTTCTCTGATTTCTGTGGCTAGAACTTCCAAAACTCTGTGAATAAGAGTGGTTTTGTATTATCTTTGTCTGGTTTTGGTATCAGGGTGATGGTGGCCTCTTAGAATAAGTTTGGGAGTGTTCCGTCCTCTGCAATTTTTGGAAGAGTTTATGAAGGATGGGTGTTAGCTCTTCTTTAAATGTTTGATAGTATTCACCTGTGAAGCCATCTGGTCCTGGACTTTTGTTTGTTGGAAGGTTTTCAATCCCAATTTTCAATTTCA
>NC_041214.2:68189353-68204742 GCF_002837175.3 Physeter macrocephalus | reverse complement strand
ATTTCATTTATTTCTGCTCTGATCTTTATGATTTCTTTCTTTCTACTAACTTTGAGTTTTGTTTGTTCTTCTTTCTCTAGTTCCTTTAGATTTAAGGTTAGATTTTTTATTTGAGATTTTCTTGTTTCTTGAGGTAGGCTGGTATTGTTATAAACTTCCCTCTTAGACTGCTTTTGCTACATCCCACAAGTTTTGGATCATCGCGTTTTTGTTGTAATTCGTCTCTAGGTATTTTTTGATTTCTTCAGTGATCTCTTGGTTATTTAGTAATGTATTGTTTATCCTACATGTGTTTGTGCTTTTTACGTTTCTTTCTCTATAATTGATTTCTAATCTCATAGCATTGTGTTCAGAAGAGATGCCTGATATGATTTCAATTTTCTTAAATTTATCGAGGCTTGATTTGTGACCCAAGATGTGATCTATCCTGGAGAATGTTCCATGCGCACTTGAGAAGAAAGTGTAATCTGCTCTTTTTGAATGGAGTGTCCTATAAATATCAATTAAATCTATCTGGTCTATTGTGTTATTTAAATCTTGTTTTTCCTTATTAAATTTCTGTTTGGATTATCTGTCCATTGGTGTAAGTGAGGTGTTAACGTGCCCCAGTATTATTGTGTTACTGTCGATTTCATATTTTATAGCTGTTACCAGTTGTCTTATGTATTGAGGTGCTCCTATGTTGGGTACATATATATTTATAAGTGTTGTACCTTCTTTTTGGATTGATCCCTTGATCATTATGTAGTGTCCTTCCTTGTCTCTTGTAACATTCTTTATTTTAAAGTCTATTTTGATATATATGTTCCTATTACCATTTTCTTCATGGTTATGGGTTTGTTTTTGTACATCCTTTTCTTCTCTTGTGTTTCCCACTTAGAAAAGTTCCTTTAGCATTTGTTGTAGAGCTGGTTTGGTGCTGCTGAATTCTCTTAGCTTTTGGTTGTCTGTAAAACTTTTGTTTTCTCCATCGAATCTGAATAAGATCATTGCCGGCTAGAGTAATCTTGGTTGTATGTTCTTCCCTTTCATCACTTTGAGTATATCATGCCACTCCCTTCTGGCTTGTAGAGTTTCTGCTGAGAAATCAGCTGTTAACCTTCTGGGAGTTCCCTTGTATGTTATTTTTATTTGTCCCTTGTTGCTTTCAATAATTTCTCTGTCTTTAATTTTTGTCAATTTGATTACTATGTGTCTTGCCATGTTTCCCCTTGGGTTTATCCTGCCTGGGACTCTCTGTGCTTCCTGGACTTGGATGTCTATTTCCTTTCCCATGTTAGGGAAAGGAAATATAGTTTACTACTATAATTTCTTCAAATATTTTCTCGGGTCCTTTCTCTCTCTCTTCTCCTTCTGGGACCCCTATAATGTGAATGTTGGTGACTTTAACCTTCTCCCCGAAGTCTCTTAGGCTGTTTTCATTTTTTTTTCTTTATTCTGTTCCATGGCAGTGAATTCCCCCATTCTGTCTTCCAGGTCACTTATCCGTTTTTCTACCTCAGTTATTCTGCTATTGATTCCTTCTAGTGTATTTTTCATTTCAGTTATTGTATTGTTTCATTTAGTTGTGTTTCTGGGGTTTTATCTTGTTCCTTCATCTGGTACAAAGTCCTCTACCTTTTCATTTTGTCTGTTTCTGTGAATGTGGTTTTCCTTCCATAGGCTGCAGGATTGTAGTTCTTCTTGATTTTGCTGTCTGCCCTCTGACGGATGAGGCTGTCTAAGAAGCTTGTCAATAAGACTGCATTTTAAAAATGTCCTTTGAAGTTTGTTATAACTAAATGTTTTATATAGGAGAAAATTTTCCTTTTTAAAGTAATTTCTATGATATTGGAGGAAGTTTCACTTATTTACTACCTATTCTAATTCATGGCTTATGTTTGACACTTTATGTACATTATTACCTTTTATTCTTCCAACACAATATTATTACTTTAACTTTACCTATAGGAAACTGGGGCTCAAGATGGTTACATAACTTACTGAAAGTCTCACACCTAGAGAGATCAAACTGTTGTTACAGATTCAAATCTATCTACTAACAAAGTCCATGCCCATTGCACTCTATATGGCACCAAATATTCATTCTCTAATGTGATTTTTAATCAATCAAATGTAAAACCAGAAAAAGTGGACCCTGCATATGAAATATATAATCTTTTGCTTACAGAAATTATAGAATTTTTGGAAGACTATTTCTAGAATTTTACTTTCCTCCATTTGGGCTTCATGAGTCAACTGCTTTAGTCTTCCAAACCTCCCAGCTTAGAAAAGACTAATATTTCCTCTTTACAACATTTTATCATATTAGAATATATTAAGAATAGTAGTAATAATTTCAAAATTGTAACACATAAAACTTTGTATTTTTCATTAATTTGTTACAAAAGAAAAATTAACCCAATTGGCAGGTATAGAGAAAAGAAAGATTAAAAAACAAAAAGACCATTTATTGAGTACCAGTTATGGTGCAATATATAGTTTTACTTGGTTTAATCTTTGAACATTAGCCCTTTTTCCTGATGGGAATCCAAGTTTGAGAGAGATTGACTGACTTGGCAGGTGACACAGCTAGTGACCTGATTTGGAGGCAACTCCCTCCAAAGCCTACCACAACCCAGAGTTCCTATCTCAGGGCAGGTATTCTATGAATATGTATTATTAGTTAATCAGATGCCCTGCCACAGGACTGAGGCAAAGTCAATGAAACACGAGTTACTAGCAAACATAGCTTTCCTCACTCATATATTCAGAGTGAACTCCTTTTGTTAAGTGGTTTCATTTGAAGCAATGTTTTCATAGGAAGATAGTAAGAGATGATCCTATGATACCTCAAGAATCCACTGGAACACTTACAGATGAAAACATGTATATCAGCAACACTGCTGTGATAGCTGGTTTTATTAAAGATGAGTCTTGAAAATCATAATCTTTTGTTGGTAACAGACTCGTTGGCAAGACAAGTGAAAATAGTTTGTGGAGAAAGTTTTACCAAAACTCTTTCAAATCAATGTCATAATACTATATTTCATCCAGTCTATGACATCATTGATTCTCACATGCATTACAAGATACTTAAAAAGTGAAGGGGCCAATGGCAGTTATAAAGTATCAGCAACCGGAAGATGCATCCAAATTTCAGGGATATTAAAATATAGAAAAATATTCATCTTAGACACATGAAGTATCATAGATATTCTCAATGCATTTTAATGTCAAAATACATGGGGATATTTTAAAAGCAAATACAATGACTGGATTTTCATGTACAAGCCACTAGTCTCTAATTCCAAATATTTTTATAAATAATCCTGCCAACAGAGTTATGAGAGATTAATGATGCCATACCACAAGGAAGCCCCCGGGAACAGCAGCAACAGGGAAATATCAATACATAATTCTAAATGTGTTCTGATTATGAAGCAGGCCATTGCCAACAATTAACCTTGTCATATTTTATTGTATCTAACTATTTTCTATCCTGGGCCTCATACTTAGGAACATTGATAGCCATTAAGTTACAAAAAATTAACAAGGGGAAGAAAGGCTGTAAAACTAGAAAAGAAGGGGTGACTATGATTTTATCCATTTGCATTAAATTGCTCAAGAAGCAAATCCGATCAACAGCAAAAATATCTTTTAGGTGACTTGCCCTGCATATTGGTTACCTAGGATTCCAATGAACCATTTAGCTATCGCAGCCTTAGGGCATCCATGTATTGGCAATTTACAGAAGTTTTCTTCACCTAATTTGTTCTGCTATTCCTAAGAAGGAAAAAAAAAAAAAAACTCAGTTACCTTAGCAACTGCAAGGTTACATTTTATCTCGAAGCTGCAGAGCTTTTGGGGCGGGAAAAAAAGCGTGCATCAGTGCTGACATTCCATCCTCACTGGGTGATGGCTTTAGTAATCAGGGTGAGAATAACATGCAAATACCTTTATCTTCCTTCTGCTCCACCCTCAGTGACAGTACTTTGCATTGACTGTCTTCAGTTCTTTTTCTTTTATGAGAAATGAGGGAATCACTGATATCAAATATGGATAAAAAGAAACTCTCAGAGACAGGCTACAGAGGGGGTAGTTCATCACAGCTGACCTTAGTTATTTCTGTGACAAGAGAAATTGGTGGACAATTGGCAATTGTTATAACAGGAAAATAAACATCCTGTCAAGTGTCAGTGGCGGGAAAGTCAATTTCTAGCCCTAATAGAAGATAGCTGTAAGCCTGTCTGCAGAAGAATAGATTTCTCAGAAAGTACTAACTTAAAAACACATTTTAACAATTTAATTCAAAAATCACTCTAAGGGCTGTGGTTCTTGCAGCTTACGTACTTGAGGCTACATAGTAAAGGGCACTTGTCAGATCTTAGCATGTGACTGAGGTATGATTGACTTTAAAAATCAACTCAGGAATAAGGGAAATGGATGAGAAAATGAAATATAAGAAAGCATATTAGGTCTCTTTTCCTTAAAATGACTGAAACCCAAATTGAAGCAGCTTGACAATAAAAAGGAATATAGACTCTCATGACCTTGGCTTCCCCAAACTCCCAGCTTCATCTCCTCCAGGCTGGGAGCCAGCCCTGCTCTGCCTGGGTTCCTTCTCCTGGCATAGTGGCCTGAAAGCTTTCTGTAGGTGGTGAGCTGAGTAATCTGACCAGTCACCTCTTTTGTTTGCTGTCTCTCGGGACTCACTTCTTTTCATTGCCTAATGCCCACATCTTGAGTGCTGTTGCTTCAAAAGCTGTGCACAATATGTATTTATTTCAAGCAGGAGGGTATTTCCAGTCTCTGCTATTCTAGCTTAACCAGAGGGCAAGTCCTTTCTCTCTTCCAGCATTTAATTCCACAAGGATCACTGATTGATTGCCCCTGCCTGTGCTCTATTCTCCTAAATGGACAGTCACTATGTCCAAGCCAAGGGGACAACATGATTAGCAGGAGCTGAGTCATGTATCCAACCGGTGGATCTATTTGTTCTCTTCATAGTTTCAGGGAAAAAGTAAAACTATTTGCCAGACGACCAAAACTAAAAGCTATTAGACTCCACTTCAGAAAACATGTTTTTACCTAAAAAAATGACTTTGGGGGGATGTCAATTCCATTCTAAACTTATTCATGGTTCATGGTATCAAGCATTCCTGGAACATATGCTCTGTGCCTGGTGATGGCAAGGGGAACACTGAGGTGAACAAGATGCAAGTGTGGCCCTGACAGCTTATATTCTGGAGTTTTTCCTTTGCAAGGCTTTCCAGTTCTGTAGAAACCTTCACAGACTCTACCTCCTCTGCTCTGCACAATGGTTCTGGGATATATTTGGCTTAGAAGGGTACATTATTGATTTTGGACCCATCATTCAGAAGTCTCATTTTAAACATGAAGAAACAAGGAAAGCGGAGGGTCAGGCCCCATGTCAAAGGCGAAGTGGCTGTTAAGTAGCAAACTTGATGTTGTTGAGGTGTTGAATGTGGCGTGAATGGAGGTCTCTCATACACTCCCCACTGCTCTCTTCACTGTATCAAAGAGTGTCATCCTGCCTGCACTGCAGGGCTGGATATTAACCCTCCCCCTCAAATGTGCAATTTTATCTCCTGCTGTTTTTAAACCAAAAAAATTACCCCAACCTTCAATTAATAAAACTCATTCACTATTTTCTTATCTTCACTGCCTATCCTTCAGTCCCCACCCCAAAGCCAAGGAATGCCTCTTTCTTTTCTTTAGTTCACTCATAAGACCCACATTTAACAAACTGGCAACATCCTTATAACATAATGTTGAGTGGGGAAAATTTTAATAAATCTCTATGTAAGAAATGATCAAACATTATTTTAAAATATGTTATACACACATGCAAAGACCGTAAGATAATATGCCAAAATATTAATAGATTTTTTAAAAATCTGAGTTGCCATCTTACAGGTGATTTTTTTGTGTGTGTGTGGTACACGGGCCTCTCACTGCCGCGGCCTCTCCCGTTGCGGAGCACAGGCTCCGGACGCGCAGGCCCAGAGGCCATGGCTCACGGGCCCAGCCGCTCCGAGGCACGTGGGATCCCCCCGGACCGGGGCACGAACCCGCGCTCCCTGCCTCAGCAGGCGGACCCTCAACCACTGCGCCACCAGGGAAGCCCTTTACAGGTGATTTTTACTTTTCATTCTTTTTTTGTATTTTCTAAATTTTTGACAATTAGCATGTTTTATATATATTCTTAAAACTCACCTCTAAAAAAATCTACCTCTTGATGAAAATCTTCCTTGATTAGCCCAATTTAATAAAAGGTATTACTTTATTTGCAATATTATATAATGCATTGCAAACATATTCTATGTGTGATTATTTATTATTTCTAACAAAATTATATATTTGAAGGCAGAAAACATGTTTTTGTCTTTTAAAATCTTCTAATATTAACTTGTTCAAAGTAATTAATTAAATGACTTCTAAAATTGTATACTTCTTGCTTGTGAATCTTGAAGGAGATTCAAATAATAAAGACAGCTGACATTTTTTGAGTTCATACTATATACTAGGTTCTGTTGTAGGCAGTTTTATATGTTCTATCCCATTTAGTCCTCAGAATTATCCTTTAACAATTTTCATTTTATACATGAGGAAACTCATATGTAGGGACAGATCAATTATTTAATGTTTCACAGCTAGGAAGTAACAGAAACAGTATTTGAAACCAACTAGGTGACCCCATAGTCTGTGATCTGAACCACCACACAATAGTTTTCATTCTTCAACAACAGTAAAATCTCCATGGGACAGGGATGAAGTGTTGAAGAGGGATTTATACAGGTTGTTTACCACCCATTTCCTCATAGGAATAATATGAGTACCTGCCTCAAAGCACTGTTTTAATAATTAAATAAATATGTGATCATGACTTAGCACAAGTGCCTGGTACATACAGTGTGTTCTATAAATGCTATATTAATATTAGTCCATTTATGTAATAGCTAGTGTGAACTCATTTAGCTTGGAATAGCTATAAGATTAAGCAGATTTTTTTAGGAGTAAGTGTGAACTAAAAACATGCCTCCATCCTACGAAAATCTGTTTACTATAGGCCTTTTTGGAAGAGCTTTCGTGTATAATTTAGGTTGCTTTAGACATTTCTCTTTGAGACTCCTCTTTTCTTGAAAAACCAGAGGCTTTGGTTTACATTTTTATTTTGAAATGAATGGATACTGACATAGGATTATGGATTGGTTATCATAATCAAACCAGAAACATATCAATCTTTAGTCTTGTTTCAAACAAATAAATAAAAACATAAGAAAGCCAGGTTCAAATCTTGCCTGTTTTAGCAAACAGGTCAAATTTCAACACAATAATAAAATAAATACAGGGAATTTTGTTTAACTCTAGACCCTAATATTTATGAAAACAAGGAGTTACTTTTCTATAAGATCTTACTAGAAATTCCTCCTCCATCTCTCTTTTCTTCAGTTCCTTAGCTATACCTGCATAAGTATCCTCAAATTCAGCCTACTCTGAAAATAATTTTCTAAGGCTTAGTGAAAAAAAGACTGATTTCTATAGCCACCAGCCTGTTTCTAGAGCCACAGTTGATTGATGGCTTACAAAGCCTTTTTATACAGCACTGACATTTTAAAGATACTGGCCAGTCTGAACTTTCCATCTGGTGTGTCTGACTTCCTTTGTCCCACTTGCCCGCAGTGACTTATTTTGTCCTTGAGCTCTAAAACTACTTTGATTTAATTTATGCCTGGGGGCTTGGGGGAAGTTTATTTAAACAAGAAATGAATGTAATGCCTCCAAAGGTGCATGGTGATGGGGAAGCAAATCTCTGACTCCCTCACATTTATATGTGTAATAACTCCACCATCAAGTACAATCAGAGAGATATTCCAGAAACTTCCATGCACTTACATAAAACTAACAAGAGAAGTGGGCAATGCTTGCAAAATGAACAGGAAGATGGAGGAAATTAATTGATTTCAGACCAAAACAAATCCATCTTCTGTGTTTTGAAAAGAGATCACTGATATAAATATGACATCTATTACTTAGTGCTGGGGAAGCAGTTAACACTTACTAAAACACACTTTTACACATTATATCATTAAAATTTCATTCATAGCAACACAAAATAGTTTTCTCAGAGTCTTGCAGGAGGTCAACTACTGCAGATCTGGCTCTTTACTCAGGGAGTTTCTACTAGAATAATGACTCTGTCTCAATCTTCCTTCTGTTTTGTTCACACAAAAATAAATCTAAAGCAACTTCTATAAAATAGATCCAAGTGCAATCATATTTATGTTATTAATTAACACAATTAACATTTTACTTTGAAGACCAGTAGCATAACACCTTTATAGATGCCATCATAGAAAAGACAGACACTGGAGACTTGGTTAAAAGTTGTTTAGCAGTGAGAAGTAGGTAATATTATATAAGAATCATGGGAAATATGAGAACAGTTTTGAAATATTAATACAAATGGGCTATCCATTTTGGAAGCTATACACGACAAGGTTCAAGTCTCAGGCAGGATGTCACTCATCTCCCAAAAGGCTTCTGAGTGTCTCCTTCTACCATTCACTATTATGGTCAAATAATTAAAGAAGCACTAGAAAAGAGTCATCAGATCTCAGTTCAAGCAGCAGTTTCATCCTGGGTAAGTCACTTCATCTTTTTTTTTTAGACCTAAGATTACTCATCCATAAAACAAAAATTCTAACTTCCAGAATATTAAGATCTATTCTGGGGCTGGAACTATGATTTTGGTCTAAGAACTAGGAAGGTAATTCTGCTGAAAAAAATATGATGGATTCTCCAATAAAAAATAAATGAGTTTGCAATTATGATTCATATTGAGTGATAGAAATTATGTGGATGAAAGTTGTACTTGCTAGGTACAAATAATTATGAGTTATTTGTGCAAAAGTTTCTACTCTTCTCCAAAAAAATTAATTTTAAAAAAAGTTTTTTTTCTCAATACCACTCTCATTTTTAGAAAAGGACTCAGTGGTTTAAAATAAAAATTCACCTATAATAACTCAAATATTTAAAGAAAAAAAAGTCAGAAGTCACACAGAAAGCAAAGAAATGATACTAGAATCTGGGATGCGGTGATTATGAAGCTCTTAGCGTCTACATTGTCTTCTATTATTGCAAAACAAATTACTCTAAAACTCAGCAACTTGAAACATCAAACAAATATTATCTCATACTTTCTGTGGGTCAAGAATCAGAGCATGGCTTAGCTGGGGGCTTCAGGTTCTAAGTCCCTTATGAGGTTGCAGTCAGTGTAGTGTTCAAGGGCTTTGATCTTATCTGAAGCACTACTGTGGTTAGCTCTACTTCCAAGTCCACTCATATACTGTTGGCAAGATTCAGTACTTTTCAGGCTGTTGAACTGCGGACTTCAGTTCCTTACTAAGCTGTTGGCTAGGGGTCTCCCTCAATTCCTTGCCATGTGGGCTTCTCAACAGTCTGTTGACTTTCCTCAGAACAATTGAGAGAGAACACCCAAGATGAAAGCCACTGTTTTTTATAACCTAATATCAGAAATGACATTCCATTACTCAAGCCAGAGGCAAGTCATTAGTTAGAGGCAAGTCAGTAAGTCCAGCCACACTGAAGGGAAGACTATGACAAAAGGGCATGAATACTGAGAGGCAGGGATCATGGGAGACCATCTTAGAGGCTGCCTAACACAGCTCTGTACATTCGAAGCAAAAAGATGTAAACATACTGATTGTACAGTTCTTATTAGATGATAAAATGATAATTATTTATGCTTTATGGAAATTTATTCATGTCAATAGTTCTAAAAGAATTTTTGTATGCATTTGTTTGCAAAGACCATTGACCAATGTAATATATAAAGTCCTCAATAGTTGCTATGTACAATAGTCAGAAATGTCCTTCACAGTCATATCAAAGTAGTAAACTATGAATGAGGGTATTTAAATGGGAACAAATCTAATGTTACTTTCTAGGAATTTAATATGATAAAGAATCCAGAAAAAATAGAGAATTAATATGTCCGTGTTTTCAAAACTTTAGTGTGCTTAAGATTAAATTATTCATGTACAAAAGTAAATGTCCAGGTACACATTAGTTGTACTAAATGAAATCTCTGGGAGATGGGCATCGTTTTTTGTTTTGTTTGTTTGTTTGTTTTACTTTTTATAAGTAGTCCAGATAATCCTGATGTATCGTATCTGGAAACCACAGAAACATTTCTTTATACAGTCCCTCTCAACTGTCAATTGTCTCTGCTACATTCCTGGCAGATAATACAATAAAGACCCTTCTGGCTCTGTAGCAGGCATTTCAGCATGCAGTTCTCTGGTCAAGTTGGTGAAAATTTCCAAATCAGTATCAAGCAAAACAAAAAATCAGAATGTGAAAAGAAAAACTGAGATAAAATTCTTTGTTTTTTTAATTGATAGAATTCAAGGAATTAAGAGGTATTACAGAATTCCACATTTGAGTTTCATGTTTTTATTTTTAAAGTTTTACTTGTCGTTATGCTTATGGTGTTTGTATCTTATGCAAGTTTTATCTACTAATACAATCTTTCATACCTGTTACAATTGCTACCAATTAACCTCAAGAATATGCAGTAGAAAATACAGGAATTCTAAAACTTATTCTCAAGTTTGCCAAAATTCTTATTTAAATATAACTTTTTTAGGTATGAAGATGTCTAGAAAAGTGATGATCTTATACAAAATTATATTCCAAGGTAAGTGATATAAAATTGGTTGGTTGTGCTATTGGCCAGAGCAATTAGTATTTAAGTACTAAGTTAAATGATACAGCATATGGATAACCATTGAATAGCTTTGGTGTTGTCAGCTATACAAAGCTTTATGGTTTGAAAAACTTAACATAGTTTTCTGGAAGAACTAGAACTAAAGACATCATAATACATTTAGAACATTGATAATTATTACTGATATTTATTAGATATATAAATTTTTACCATTAGACTAATTATAAATTCTGTTATTACAAAGTAAGAAAACTACTACAGATGACTAGTTTTGACAGCCTTAAAAATATCCATACAGCAATCCCATAAGGAACAGGGACAAAAGTTTTAATGTTATGTATATGACCTACCCTGAATTTAGACTATTTAAAACTAAAACTCCCTTCATCCTACAAAATAAAAAAAAAAAAAATGCTTAATAATTAAAACAAGTTCAACAAACCCCATGAATAAAGCAGCAAAAATGGTGATGCTACTATTTCACATAAATTGAGAGAATTATTGCCTCAAGCTATAAAGACTATGGGAACAACAAAATAAAAGTAACAGCAGGGCTTCCCTGGTGGCGCAGTGGTTGAGAATCTGCCTGCCGATGCAGGGAACACAGGTTCGAGCCCTGGTCTGGGAAGATCCCACATGCCGCGGAGCAACTAGGCCCGTGAGCCACAACTACTGAGCCTGTGCTCTGCAACAAGAGAGGCCACAATAGTGAGAGGCCTGCGCACCATGATGAAGAGTGGCCCCTGCTTGCCGCAACTGGAGAAAGCCCTCGCACAGAAACGAAGACCCAACACAGCCAAAAATAAATAAATTAATTAATTAATAATTTAAAATGAATATCTGGTATTAAAAAAAAACAACTGACATTCCATTATCAATTTATTAAAAAAAAAAAAAGAAACAGCAGCTCCAGCTGTTAATATAAACAGAAATAGGAAGCCCTTTCATTTGTAAAGGAAATGACACGTTTTCTAGTCTCTAACAGAAAACCATGCAACATTTCTCCCAATTACAGTTATTTACTATTATGTATTAGATTATTAGAATGTTCTTGCTATCTTTGACAATAACAGGCCGTCTTGCAATTAGCTAAACAATCTAGAATTTTAGTAATGTGTAAGAAATTTTTATTATACAGGCAGTGGGTGGCTTTTGTCATTTACTTTAACCTAGTAAGCAATACCAAATCCTAGAATGCTAAACCACCAAAGTAGACTTTCCATCTGACAAATGAGAGTGCTAACTGCTTTACACAAATGTACAGAGAAGTTATAAACATAAAATTGATAAGAAAAAACTCTATTAAATTCTTAATAAGTTGGTGCCATATCACCCAATATAGTTTTCTAACATCTTCTTCATCATCATTATTCAATGCAAATTTTAGGGAGAACTTTTCATGTGTTAGATATTGGCTGGCTATTGGAGACAGAAGTTGAATAAGACATAGACTATCTCCTTGAAAACTCATGGGTAAATGAGTTTGCATTACTACATATTTTGCATTACTCTAGAAGACTGGATTTAAATTAGGGATTTTTAAATATACATTTTAAAAACTTTTATACATTATATTCCCTAGAGACCCAGAAAGGATATCAAGACAGTTACAAAAAAGTTTCTATATTGGAGGATGAGCTTCAAGATGGCGGAAAAGTAAGGTGCAGAGATCACCTTCTTCCCCACAAGTACATCAGAAATACATCTACATGTGGAACAGATCCTACAGAACACCCACTGAACGCTGGCAGAAGACCTCAGACCTCCCAAAAGGCAAGAAACTCCCCACGTACCTGGGTAGTACAAAAGAAAAAAGAAAAAACAGAGACGAAAGAATAGGGACAGGACCCGCACCAGTGGAAGGGAGCTGTGAAGGAGGAAAGGTTTCCACACACTAGGAAGCCCCTTCCTGGGTGGAGACTGCAGGTGGCGGAGGGGGCCAGCTTTGGAGCCATGGAGGAGAGCGCAGCAACAGGGGTGCGGAGGGCAGAGCGGAGAGATTCCCGCACAGAGGATCGGTGCCAACCAGCACTCACCAGCCCGAGAGGCCTGTCTGCTCACCTGCCGGGACAGGTGGGGACTGGGAGCTGAGGCTCCGGCTTCAGAGGTCGGATCCCAGGGAGAGGACTGGCGGCATGAACACAGCCTGAAGGCGGCTAGTGCGCCACAGCTAGCCGGGAGGGACTCCGGGAAAATGTCAGGAGTTGCCGAAGAGACTTTTTCTTGCCTCTGTTTCCTGGTGCGCAAGGAGAGGGGATTAAGAGCACCGCTTAAAGGAGCTCCAGAGACAGGCACGAGCTGAGGCTATCAGCATGGACACCAGAGACCGGCATGAAACACTAAGTCGGCTGCTGCCGCCACCAAGAAGCCTGTGAGCAAACACAGGTCACTATCCACAACTCCCCTCCCGGGAGCCTGTGCAGCCTGCAACTGCCAGGGTCCCGTGATCCAGGGACAATTTCCCCGGGAGAACGCACGGCACGCCACAGGCTGTTGCAACGTCACGCCGGCCTCTGCCGCCGCAGGCTCACCCGCATCTGTACCCCTCCTTCCCCCCGGCCTGAGTGAGCAAGAACCCCCGAATCAGCTCCTCCTTTAACCCCGTCCTGCCTGAGCGAAGAACAGATGTCCTCAGGCGACCTACACACACAGGCGGGGACAAATCCAAAGCTGAAACCCGGGAGCTGTACGAACAAAGAGGAGAAAGGGAAATCTCTCCCTGCAGCCTCAGGAGCAGGGATTAAAGCTCCACAGTCAACCTGATATACCCTGCATCTGTGGAATACCTGAATAGACAACGAATCATCCCAAATTGAGGAGGTGGACTTTGGGAGCAATGATATATATATTTTTTCCCCTTTTTCTTTTTGTGAGTGTGTATGTGTATGCTTCTGTGTGTGATTTTGTCTGTATAGCTTTGCTTTTAGCATTTGTCCTATGGTTCTGTCTGTCCGTTTTTTTTTTTTTACTTAAAAAATTTTTTCTTCATAATTATTTTTTAATTTTAATTATTTTATTTTACTTATTTTATTTTATCTTCTTCTTTCTTTCTATTTTTCCCCCTTTTATTCTGAGCCGCGTGTATGACAGGTTCTTGGTGCTTCAGCAAGGCATCAGGGCTGTCCCTCTGAGGTGGGAGAGCCAAGTTCAGGACACTGGTCCACAAGGGACCTCCCAGCTCCACGTAATATCAAGCGGTGAAAATCTCCCAGAGATCTCCATCTCAATGCCAAAACGCAGCTCCACTCAACGACCAGCAAGCTACAGTGCAGGACACCTTATGCCAAACAACTAGCAAGAAAGGAACACAACCCCATCCATTAGCACAGAGGCTGCCGAAAATCATAAGACCGCAGACACCCCAAAACACACCACCAGACATGGACCTGCCCACCAGAAAAAAAGAAACAGCCTCATCCACCAAAACACAGGCACTAGACCCTTCCACCAGGAAGCCTACACTGCCTAGTGAAACAACATTAGCCACTAGGGACAGACACCAAAAGCAACGGAAACTAAGAACCTGCAGCCTGCAAAAAGGAGACCCCAAACACAGTAAGATAAGCAAAATGAGAAGACAGAGAAACACACAGCAGATGAAGGAGAAAGGCAAAAACCCACCAGACCTAAAAAAATGAAGAGGAAATAGGCAGTCTACCTGAAAAAGAAATCAGAATAATCATAGTAAAGATGATCCAAAATCTTTGAAATAGAATGGAGAAAATACAAGAAATGTTTAACAAGGACCTAGAAGAACTAAAGAGCAAACGAACAATGATGAACAACACAATAAATGAAATTAAAGTTCTCTAGAAGGGATCAATAGCACAATAACTGAGGCAGAAGAACGGATAAGTGACCTGGAAGATAAAATAGTGGAAATAACTACTGCAGAGCAGAAAAAAGAAAAAAGAATGAAAACATTAGAGGACAGGCTCAGAGACCTCTGGGACAACATTAAACACACCAACATTCGAATTACAGGGATCCCAGAAGAAGAAGAGAAAAAGAAAGGGACTGAGAAAATATTTGAAGAGATTATAGTTGAAACTTCCCTAATATGGGAAAGGAAATAATTAATCAAGCCCAGGAAGCACAGTGGGTCCCATACAGGATAAATCCAAGGAGAAATATGCCAAGACATATTAATCAAACTATCAACTGGGCCTGTGCGTCCGGAGCCTGTGCTCCAAAACGGGAGAGGCCACGACAGTGAGAGACCCGTGTACAGCCAAAAAAAAAAAAAAAAAAAAAAAATTAAATACAAAGAAAACATATTAAAAGCAGCAAGGCAAAACAACAAATAACACATAAGGGAATCCCAATAACGTTAACAACAAATCTTTCAGCAGAAACTCTGCAAGCCAGATGGGAGAGGCAGGACATATTTAAAGTGATGAAGGAGAAAAACCTACAAACAAGATTACTCTACCCAGCAAGGATTTCATTCAGATTTAAAGGAGAAATTAAAAGCTTTACAGACAAGCAAAAGCTAAGAGAATTCAGCACCACCAAACCAGCTTTACAACAAATGCTAAAGGAACTTCTCTAGGCAGGAAACACAAGAGAAGGAAAAGACCTACAAAAACAAACCCAAAACAATTAAGAAAATGGTAATAGGAACATACATATC
>NC_041214.2:68188209-68189158 GCF_002837175.3 Physeter macrocephalus | reverse complement strand
AAGATCTGTATATATGCTGTCTACAAGAGACCCACTTCAGACCTAGGGACACATACAGACGGATAGTAGGGGATAGAAAATATATTCCGTGCAAATGGAAATCAAAAGAAAGCTGGAGAAGCAATTCTCATATCAGACAAAATAGAATTTAAAACAAAGACAATTACAAGAGAGAAGGACACTATATAATGATCAAGGGATCAATCCAAGAAGAAGACATAACAATTGTAAATATTTATGCACCCAACATAGGAGCAACTCAATACATAAGGCAAATACTAACAGCCATAAAAGGGGAAATCAACAGTAACACAATCATAGTAGGGGACTTTAACACCCCACTTTCACCAATGGACAGATCATCCAAAATGAAAATAAATAAGGAAACACAAGCTTTAAATGATCCACTAAACAAGAAGGACTTAATTGATATTTATAGGACATTCCATCCAAAAACAACAGAATACACATTGGTCTCAAGTGCTCATGGAACATTCTCCAGGATACATCATATCTTGGGCCACAAATTAAGCCTTGGTAAATTTAATAAAATTGAAATCATATCAAGTATCTTTTCCGACCAAAACGCTATGAGACTAGATATCAATTACAGGAAAAAATCTGTAAGAAATACAAACACATGGAGGCTAAACAACACACTACTTAATAACCAGAGATCACTAAAGAAATCAAAGAGGAAATAAAAAAATATCTAGAAACAAATGACAATGAAAACACAATGACCCAATACCTATGGGATGAGGCAAAAACAGTTCTAAGAGGGAAGTTTATAGCAATAAAATCCTACCTCAAAAAACATGAAAAATCTCAAATAAACAATGTAAACTCAATCTAAAGGAACTAGTGAAAGAAGAACAAACAAAACCCAAGTTAGTAGAAGGAAAGAAATCATAAAGATTAGAACAGAAATAAATGAAATAGAAACAAA
>NC_041214.2:68178613-68188036 GCF_002837175.3 Physeter macrocephalus | reverse complement strand
ATTGAAACTGTGATTAAAAATCTTCCAACAAACAAAAGCCAAGGACCAGATGGCTTCACAGGAGAATTCTATCAAACATTTAGAGAAGAGCTAACACCTATCCTTCTCAAACTCTTCTAAAATATAGCAGAGGGAGGAATAGTCCCAAAGTCATTCTACAAGGCCACCGTCACTCTGATACCAAAACCAGACAAAGATGTCACAAACAAAGGAAACTACAGGCCAATATCACTGATGAACATAGATGCAAAAATCCTCAACAAAATACTAGCAAACAGAATCCAACAGCACATTAAAAGGATCATACAGTATGATCAAGCGGGATTTATCCCAGGAATGCAAGGATTCGTCAATATATGCAAATCAATCAACGTGATACACCATATTAACAAATTGAAGGTGAAAAACAATCTGATCATCTCAATAGATGCAGAGAAAAGTTTTGACAAAATTCAACACCCATTTATGATAAAAACCCTGCAGAAAGTAGGCATAGAGGGAGTAAAATTAAGAAAACACTGCCATTTATCATTGCAATGAAAAGAATAAAATATCTAGGAATAAACCTACCTAAGGAGACAAAAGACCTGTATGCAGAAAATTATAAGACACTGATGAAAGAAATTAAAGATGATACAAATAGGTGGAGAGATATACCATGTTCTTGGATTGGAAGAATCAACATTGTGAAAGGAACAGGATAGAAATCCCAGAGATAAACCCACGCACATATGGTCACCTTATCTGTGATAAAGGAGGCAAAAATACACAGCGGAGAAAAGACAGCCTCTTCAATAAGTGGTGCTGGGAAAACTGCCAGCTACATGTAAAAGAATGAAATTAGAACACTCCCTAACACCATACACAAAAATAAACTCAAACTGGATTAAAAACCTAAATGTAAGGCCAGACACCATCAAACTCTTAGAGGAAAACATAGGCAGAACCCTCTATGACATAAATCACAGCAAAATCCTTTTTGACCCACCTCCTCGAGAAATGGAAATGAAAACAAAAATAAACAATGGGACCTAATGAACCTTAACTTTTGCACAGCAAAGAACCATAAACAAGATGAACAGACAACCCTCAGAATGGGAGAAAATATTAGCAAATGAAGCTACTGAAAATGGATTAATCTCCAAAACATACAAGCAACTCATACAGCTCAATATTAAAAAACAACACCCAATCCACAAATGGGCAGAAGACCTAAATAGACATTTCTCCAAAGAAGATAGACGGATTGCCAAGAAACACATGAAAGAGTGCTCAACATCATTAATCATTAGAGAAATGCAAATCAAAACTACAATGAGATACCATCTCATACTGGTCAGAATGGCCATCATCAAAAAATCTAGAAACAATAAATGCTGGAGAGGGTGTGGAGAAAAGGGAACCCTGTTGCACTCTTGGTGGGAATGTAAATTGATACAGCCACTATGGAGAACAGTATGGAGGTTCCTTAAAAAACTAAAAATAGAACTACCATATGACCCACAATCCCACTACTGGGCATATACCCTGAGAAAACCGTAATTCAAAAAGAGTCATATACCAGAATGTTCATAATAGCCAGGTCATGGAAGCAACCTAAATGCCCATCTACAGAATGGTTAAAGAAGATGTGGCACATATATACAATGGAATATTACTCAGCCATAAAAAGGAACAAAACTGAGTTATTTGTAGTGAGGTGATGGACCTAGAGACTGTCACACAGGGCGAAGTAAGTCAGAAAGAGAAAAACAAATACCGTATGCTAACACATATATATGGAATCTAAAAAAAGAAAAAAAGAAATGGTCAGAAGAACCTAGGGACAAGACGGGAATAAAGATGCAGACCTACTAGAAAATGGACTTGAGGTTACAGGGATGGGGAAGGGTAAGCTGGGACAAAGTGAGAGAGTGGCATGGACATGTACACACTACCAAACATAAAATAGATAGCTAGTGGGAAGCAGCCGCATAGCACAGGGAGATCAGCTCGGTGCTTTGTGACCACCTAGAGGGGTGGGATAGGGAGGGTGGGAGGGAGGGAAATGAAAGAGGGAAGTGATATGGGGACATATGTATATGTATAACTGATTCACTTTGTTATAAAGCAGAAACTAACACACCATTGTAAAGCAATTATACTCTAATAAAGAAGTTTAAAAAAAAGTTTCTATATTAAAAAAATATAAGTGATGTTGATAATGATGAAAAACTACTGTAGTATGATCATTTTTATTTTCTTAATCAGCCACCATTTTATCCGATTCCTGGATTACCTGAAAATTTCCTTCTAAAATATATTTAACTGATGTCCAGGAAAAACTCCACTCTCCCAACTCTTAGTGATTCTGGAATATACCCATGCACTTCTGGACTCATCACTGAGTTGTTTGCTTAACAAAATCAGTTGTATTTATCCTCAAAACATTCATTTGCCAGTTGTAATTAACATTGTAATTATGCAACTCAATTATTACAAATACTAATAAGAGATGTGTACAAAAAGGAGGAGTTTCATCTGTGAAAATTAGGTCAAAACCTTTAGGTCAAAACTCAATAAAGACACGTTAGTAAAAGAGAGGAGGTACAGATATTGTTGCTTTGCTAACCCAACATCCATTCCTAGACCCTTCTCCATTCTGAGACTTCACAATAGGGATGGGATCAGCCAAAATACTAGCAAGTTGATGTAGTCATCTGGCACAGTTCTGGCAAATGAGATATAAATATTCATTAATTGGTGGCAAGTAGGAAAGTTTTGCTTTCCTCATAAAGAGGGCAGATGTCCTTAGAACATGATCTTACTATTTGAACCTGTGGCAGCCATTTGTGACTATAAGGAAAAGGCCATGAGAAGTGCAGAGAGAATGCTACTACCCTAATGGCACCTGTCACTTAACTCCAGATTTCTTGTTTAATGAGACAAAGGAAGGAAGAAATGGATGAAGGAAGGTAAGAAGGAAAGACAGGAAAGATGGAGAGAGGGAAGGAAGGAAGGAAGGAAGGAATTTGCATAAGCCATAGAAAGATTCTTTTGGCTATTTGCAGTTGAAAGCATTCCTCGCTGATACCCAGTAATGGTTGGGGAAGAGGTGGAGAGGGACTCAGAGCATTTTTCATTCAGATTGCTTCATAATTTTCTTGATTTATGTTCCACTATGAAATTAACAAGATTGCAAATCATATGAATGTGATGGATGCAAGGAAGATGGGATGTATGTAAGTCAAATTAATGGACCCAGAATATTAGTGAATAAATATGTATTAATTGATATAGATTGATAGATACAATAAAAGTTAGGTATATATGCATCATTTTAAAGATTTTTCACTTAAAATTATTCTTTTAGTAAATCAACAAATGCTGTCCCTGAAAGAATTAAATAAAAGAGCTCCCATTATTTTCTAGAAAAAAAAAAAATCAGTCAAAATGTCAGCAAGATTCAAAAATCAGTGTTTAAAATGTAAACATTGTGTATTTTCATCTCAAACTTTGGAAAAGTTGTAAATAGGTAAATCAAAAGAGGTAAATTAAGAAATTTGAAAATAAAAACTAAAATTAATGAATTTCAAAAGTTAAGTTAAATGAGATAATGTGAAAACAAGTATTTCAAAAAACCTTTAAAATACTACAGATTATTCGGTCTTCTTATTACTATAAAACTCTTAAAGATGTTTAAGAAAAAATCATTTCTGTTGATGCCTTTCAAACCAATTAAGGAGTAATTCTTGACTATTTCTTAACTAATATCTACTGTATTAGAATACTAGACTTTAGAATTGGAATTTAGACTTGAAGGGCCTAGCCCAACTCCCCAGTGTTAGCAGAAGTCTGGCCTAAAACATTCCTACAGAGAAGTCATGAAGGATTTGCTTACACATTCTACAATAAGGATTCACCTTATGAGTAAACTGGTCCCTTTTTGGGAAACATAAGCAATGAGAAATAGTTTTTTTATATTAAGCATGAATCTGCCAAACTATAATTTCTGTCAGTCTCAGTTTTGCCACCAGGAGTAAGACAAAGGTAAGACTACTCCTTTACCCATTTGGTAGGGTTCTCTGTTCTATTCCACCCACCAGTTCTCCAACTTTCTTATTTCTGGGATAATATCCACTAATTTTTTTTTCAAACATTTCTCATGAAACGACTTTTGGATAAATTTCCACCAATGCTGCCCTCCTCTGGGGATGCTCCATCTATCAACGAACCAGACCAGGAATAATAAACTTGGAGTTGACCACAGTATTTCCAAATACAACTTACCAACCAACAGATAAGTATCTTTTGAGTTTACAATATCTCCTTGGAAATTCTAGACGTGTCTCTCTAGCATCTTCCTTAATATAGGTACCTAACACCTATCAATGCAGCCTAAGATTGTGTTCACTTTTTTTATTTCCATAAGTCCTGCTACTTTTCTATGTATACCCTTTGTCATGAGATTCTCCTTTTATTTTTGAGTTAGTTTTTGAGTCTGAGTTCAAATGATCAGTCACAACTTATTTTAGTTGAACTCTCATTTTCTTTTATATAATAAGTGCATTGGTAGCTACTATTGGGTGGAGGGCACTTCCAAAGGACCAGGATCTGTTCTAGGTATTTTACATATACATTATCTGTCACCTACTCTATAACATAACAGGTAAGAATTATCACTTGTTTTAAAGATGAGTAAATGGAGGCTCAATGAATTAAAGTACATGGTTCAAAAGACATACACAGATATGACTATTCTGTGTATCTCTTTTGGTATCTTTCATCTTCCTTTTCCAAAAGATATTGGAAAAGGGACCAAAAGAGGTTTCAACATTTCTCTTAGAGCCATGCTATACAAAGAGTGCATCAGCATCACCTAGGCAGAATCTCAGGCCCCAAACGAGCCTTGCTGAATCAGAATCAACATTTAAACTGAATCTCCAAGACAGTCATGTATGTATTGCAGTTTGAAAGGCACTGTCTTAGAGACAACCTGTACCACCATCTGCTCAGATATCCACTTCCTTTCCGTAACAAAGGATCATTTAGGTGACTATTACTGGTCTCTTGTTCTTCTGCAAGGGAGCTAATCCTGGGTTATACATGGGTCACAGTGTAAAGTCAATGCTCATGTGTGCTCAAATGTCTTGTGCCCTTAGATCTGCCTGCATACACACAGTTGCTTTCAAATCACTGGCCCATTCCCCTAATTATTGTTACAGATGTATATATACCAAATCACCCCACTCCCCACCCACCCTCTCCAGCATACTGTCTTTCTGACCTGCCTGGAAATAAGTGTGCCAGGCAGGCCTTGGACTTTGCAGTTGGTCAGGTAACCATTCAGGGTCTACTTGATAGACTCAGATTTTCTTCTCCAGGAGATACCAAGGCCTAAAATTGAACTTGGAATAGGTGCTGCTGTTTGGTTTCAGATCAAAGCTATATTCTACAAGATAGTTTGACTGAAGACAATTTATGTGTATAACTAAGGAAAGAGTACTAGGATCCCATCCATTAATAAAACATATCCCACAGCCCACTTGTGGCTGGTAGCCTCTGTGACTTTTGGTTAGGGGGTGAACATTAGGCCTCCTAACCACTTTCTCCCAGTACTACTAGGGTACCATAGGAACAGGGCTTATGTACTTCTCAGAAGCTCCATCAAGTACTGTATCTCAGATAATTCATCACACAAGCATTTTAAAAATGGCTGAATAGCTCCCCATATTATCTGAAATGACATTCCCTGTACATGTTAGATTAATTACTTGCCACATGACTGATTAAATCTGAACGCCATCAATTCTCTCTAAAATGCACTTCAATAATTTACATTTTCATAACTGACACTTTCAACCCCTGTCCATGTATCAAGCATGGGATCAGAGATTTAAGTAAATGAAATTATGAAATTGGCTTGACTTCTGTAAGACAGTTGGATATTCTGATTTCAAGTAAAAACATTCAAGTATACCAGTGTCTTTATGTGTTTAACCCTCTGCCTTCAAAATTACTTTGGATTTTATTTTTGTAAAATTATATTTTAAATGATTAATTAAATAGTAAATTTAGGTTAAAAAGACACAATTGCATATTTGGGAAGGTCTGAAATTAGAATTTGGGTCCCAGATATTACATTTACTAACTCTATAACCAGGGAAAATAGACTTATTTTTTTATTTAATAGCTAATAATGAGAATAAAATGAGATAATATGATGTTTTTGCTATTAAAATGTAACATATTATTTACACTGAAATGCATTATTCTATCTCAAGGACTGCATTAGGCCATTATGTAACAAACTTCCAAAATGTAAGATTTAGTTAAAAATTCAACATATGCTGGCAATCAAAAATAATAATAATGGTAATAATAGGTAACACTTACATAGCCCTTTTATTTGCCAGAAACTCATCTCAGTACTTTATGTGTATTATCTTATTAAATGCCCTTAATGTAATACAGGTAGATACTATTATTATTCCCAATTTACAGATGAGAAAGATGAGAGACAGGGAATTTAAGTAATTTGTCCAAAGTCATAAACTAATAAGTATAAGAAGAGGGTATGATATATATCTGTAACTATAACTAAAACTATATCTATATAGATAGCTAAAGTATATATATATCAACCAAGAATCACCCTGGTTACTGGACCAATAATATTAATCTTGAAATGTATTAGTATGCTATTCAAATTGCTTTTTGAAATTTTCTCAAGGTTCTAAAATGCTAACTTTAACTGTGCGTGACATATTTCCTTTCAAATATCACAAAATCTAATCCCCTCCTGTGAGACCCACAATATAATTTTCAGACACAGTCTTGGATTGTATCTCTGTGTATAATAAAGCCTATAATTTTCATGTGTTAGGAAGCTGAGGGATAGTGGTAAGTGAAAAACCTTATATTAAATTGTGAGTATACAATCTTATTTTACACCAAAATGATAAACAAGTTTTGGTACTAATTCACATAGGCTCAAGGACCACAGATTTGGGCAACTGTCACAAAAACTTAACTCACATGGGAAGATATGTTTAGAAATGGAAAGCTAGGATAGATTGCTAGACTTATAATCCAGAAATTGCCAGAAGCTAAAGGAAACAGAATGGTTTGGAATAATAGCCAAGTCACCCATTTTATTTCAAATCGTGCTTTGATAACCCTGATGTTTATTGCATTTGCAATAAACTGAAAAGAAACTTCTTTCACAGCTGTTTAACATTAAGAAGATGTCCTTTTATGCATGTGACAAAGACTTCTCATATAATCACATGGATGTTGGTCTTAGTTAAATACAGGTATACAAGAGGAAGAGAATTGTAACATCAGAAAAACAATTAAAAGAAACCATTGAATTCCTAGAAGCTTTCTGTTCTTCTTCCATAGAAATGCAAGGTAATTCAGTCACGTCTTGTCGATTATTAATGCAATGTTTTTTTTAATGCATGGATTATGAAATGAAGCATTCCGTGTCTTCTGGCTCTGAGTGTTGGATCTGATTTTTAGATTTGCCCATTTCATTCACTAGAGGCAGAGAAGCAAGGATGGAGAACGAGAGAGATAAGGGCACACACAGGGCAGACAATGGTGGCCAGCAGGAGAGGAGGCAGGAAAGTAAAGGCAGGTGGTGGAATCAGAGACTAGAGGAAGCTAGATGTAAACCCCACATCCTTTTGTTTGTCTTTATTTAAAACCCTGAAGAAGAAGAAAAGAGAAGCAGTTAAAAGAGATTATAAAATAGCAAGGTTTATAAGCAATTTTATTGCCTAATAGACTGGCAACAGTTTACAGTATGATTGGGTTACTTAATGAAAACTCAAAGAAACATTATGAGAAATGCTAACTTTTTAACATAAATATCTGAAATTTTCTAGTGGTATATTTGTGTTTGTGTATGTTGGAAGAGTCAGAGGTTTAGGCAAAGGGAAAAATGCTTTAGAATAACAGAAATTATCTCAACTCCAAATAAGACACAAGCCACTATGGGAATTAAAAGGCATGTTTAAATAATTATGTGGGGCCCTTGCACGGTGCTACAGAAAATACCTACTGTTTCTCCAAAAGTTGTGCCTACTATATTGATACTATAGGAAATGAAGTTTTTGAGGTCCAAGTCTGAGAAAAGGGAATCAAATGCTTTTATTGTCACACAACATTTTGAAACTGACCACACTGTAATGACTTTTGGTTTGCAGTTAACCAAGCAAATAATTTGACTCAATTTATATGTTATGTTGATATAGTAAACACAATTCAAACAGCACCATAATAATAGAGTATCTTGAAATCTATTACAACAAAACAAACCATGTAATTACACATTTATGCTAGTTACTGCTAGACAATAGGACATATGCATGGAATACAAATGTTCAGAGCAAGATTGGTAAGCTCGATAAAATAAATGCCCAAAATGATAGGGGTCACTACTTCAGATTCTTCAAATGCAAGGTTCTCTCTTAGGATCACATCCTAAGAGAAGCAAGTCCATCCTTTTCTCTTACGTAAATTGATGATATTGGCTACAATAAAAACAACAGACAAGCAATTTTGGAAGACGCAAAGTAGGAAGATATTTGATTAGCTTGCAGTGAAGTGCAAGTCTGCTATTTGAACTGAAGACTCATGCACTCACTGATAACAGCAGCCTACCTTTACTATAATAATTGAACAATTTCCTATTTTACCCTTCTGCTCTTTTTTGACCTTATCTTTTATTTTTCGGCCCAGCCTCAACTAGACCTTCAAATACCAATCCGATTGGTATTACTCCATACTATCATGCTTTTGAATTTAAATCCAGTGAGCTTATTCAACAATAAAATATCAATGACAACAAACTTGGTTCTGTGAAATATGAGCTAAAATATACTTTATAATCATCATAATCCATAAAAGGAAAAACTCCTATCATAATTTTAATAATTTAGCCAAGAGTATATAGTCCTGACGGAAAAAATGAAATCAGCCAAGTTCCTAAGTGTTTCACTTTGGATGCATGACCCTCACCACCAAGCTCTGCAGATGTGTAGCCCTCACTCAGTGTGCCTGCAACATCAGTCACTGTTGCCTGGAACCACACCTTGAAGAAGAGGAGGTCACAGATAACCAACACATTCTTAAATATCACCATTTCTTTACATTTGGTATCATTTAAATATTAACATACTGACAATTCAGAAGAGAAAAAAAAAAAGCATGATGTAGCTAAGTTTCATGAAACTATTCTTTAACCTTAAGAAACAATAGTTCCTAGACTTTCCCATACTACTTCAGTATCTTAATTGGATTCCATGATCAGTTTTTTTTTTTTTTTTTTTTTTTTTGCGGTACATGGGCCTCTCACTGTTGTGGCCTCTCCCTTTGCAGAGTACAGGCTCCGGACGCGCAGGCTCAGCGGCCATGGCTCACGGGCCTAGCTGCTCC
>NC_041214.2:68157730-68178603 GCF_002837175.3 Physeter macrocephalus | reverse complement strand
CGGGGCACGAACCCGTGTCCCCTGCATCGGCAGGCGGACTCTCAACCACTGCGCCACCAGGGAAGCCCCATGATCATTTTAATGCAAACATACTACATTGGACTATTGTGCCTCTTGCCAGATTTTTATTTTGAAAATGAGTGTTTATATTGCTAAAATAAATTCAAATTGAGACTTCCAGATGTTGATATATGTGCACAGGTGTCTACTCTTCCCTGCCCCATATGCCCATTAAAAATAAATGCTAGTATATAAGAATAAAAAAAACTTTACATGTGGGCTCAAAACCAAGAAATGGTGTTATTCCCAAGCCGGAAACATCAGTGCTTTTCAACAGTCATGCAACTAGACTGAAGAAGACACTGAGGTCAATCTTTTGAGCCCTGAGTAAAATTCTGCCTAAGAAATAAGTGGAGTAGCTTCTAGTCAATTCCCCACAAAAAGCCTTTACTCAAAGAGGTTGGAGGTGAGAAGAGCTACTTGGGAGATAAAATAATGATAATACAAACTTCTTTAAGGAAATGTTTATATCTGATTTATTTTTGTAATTTGCCACAAAGTATGTAGCACAAGCTAAGCAAGCACTCAAGTATTTGAGGGACTGAATGAAAATTCATTATAAAAACGATTTAAATTTGTTTCTGTGCATTTCTTTACAAAGGTGAGTTTATAATCTGAGAAACATTTAAATTAATTTAAAAACCATTTGTTCATGCATTTATTCAGGGTATATATGCTTAAAAAATCAATTCTACATTGTATTTATAGACCATTAGTTCTATTTATTGAATGCTTACCAAGTGATAGGCCAAGTGGTAAAGGCTGAATTCCAATGAGTGGTACAGAGGAAAGCAGGTCATTGTGCTTTCCAACATATTACATTTCCAACTACAAACATGACAAACTTTTCTGGGAGAAAAAAAAAAAAAACTGCCCTTTTTCTTCTATTCTCCACACAAAGTCAGAATGATCTTTTCAAAACATGAATCAGCTCATGTCACTGCCTCACTTTTTAAACCTTCTAATGACTTCCCATTATACTTAGGATCCAATGCAAACTTCTAAGGCTTTTGCAAAGCCTCTCTTACCAGGCCCCTGCCTACTCTTTAACCTCATTGTCTCATAGCTCTTTTGTCCTTGGTCACAACATTCCAGACTCCCTGACATTCTTTTTTTTTTCTTCCTCAAAAGTTTCAGAGTCTTAGTTCTTGCAATTTTTTCTGCTAGGTACACTTTTTCCCATGATCTTCACATTGCTGATTTCTTTCTATCATTTAGAGCTCAGGTCAAACACTAAATCTTCTAAGAGGTCCACCCTGACAATCCTATCTAAAGAGGTCAGAGCCCCAGACCCTTCCTCTCTGTGCCATACCCTATTATATTTTCCTCTTAATACTGATCACCAGCCAATAAAATCTCATGTTTGTGTAGTTTTGTTTGTAAATTATGTCTCCCTTCTGTTACATTCCATTAAAACGTAAGCTCCTTGGGAGGAGAGACATTACATATCTTGCTCACCTTTTTATCCACACCTAGAACAATGAAAGGTGCTCAAACAATATTTGAATGGATGAATGTGGAAGTCATTTTTTTTTTTAACTTAAGCCCAGAAAATAACTGGCCAGGGTAAATTTGAGGAATGCATATAGTAGTCTACTAATAATGATATAATCACTTCAATTTACATAACAATAATCATATATGCTTAAGAAGCAACCTTTTAGTATTTAGTTAAGTGATGATGACACTAATCACAAGATTAACGAAGACCATCTAAATCACATGTAATTGATTGGACACTGATAGTGCTCAGTGTTGTTGAACAGCCAAACTGTAAGATGTTTGAAGCAAATCTCTAGTCGTACAATTAGTGACCTTTCCCTGGGTCCCATCAAAAGTATCAGTAGCAGAAGAAATCAGGCTTTGGAGGGCTCATGCAAAAAGCACTGTGAAAACAGATCTTTATATAAGCTACAGGATCAGGGTTTTGGAACTAAAAGAAGACAGAGGTATAGCCTGATAATTAGAGTGGTGGTCTAGTTCAAAAATGTCTGTGTGTTTGTCTGTTGTTTATTTGGTAGGTGGGTTTATATGTTTGCTTGCCTGTGAAAGGAACAGAGGAAGTGGAGTACTTTTTAAAGACATTGACAAAGGACCCAATAGAAATGGAATGGTAATACAAAAGAGGAAGTGAATGAACATCACTCAGTGTCAGCTACAGTCCAACTGGGACTTACATCTGAAATACATGATTAAAGTTTCACCTCTCAATTTGATTATCATCAACTTCATCGAGAAACATTTATCCTTTCTAAACAGTCTTCCAGATGTATGGAAAACATTAATATAGCTTTCAAATGTGCATTTGTATTTCAAATCCTTAGAGTCTGGCACCAGGAGAATATGGCTATCCAACTAAAGACATTGATAAAATTAATCATCCTCAATTGGTCCCCTAGGTCATTAACAAATATTTACAATATGTTAAGAACACCCCATAGCAAGGTAATTATGTTGTGTCATTTTTTATAATTGTTTCATGGACATACTGTTACCAAAAATAAAACAATAACAACAACCAAAATCTCTGACCTCCCTATAATCATTGACCAAAACCTATATTTAAAGTTCTCTATATTTAAACCTATATTTAAAATAGCTTTGCATTTTTATTAAGAACCACCCCACACAAAGAGATAAGGAAAGTAATTGTGTTGATTATGAAAATCGGTGGTAAATTATATGGTTTGAAAACTCAGATGTCTTACATAAATATAGATGGAGTATCATGTATTTTGTGTCACCTTAAATCCAAGAAGAAGACAGTTTGTTTTCTGAATTATTCCCAATAAGCTATTAAAGCTTTATGGAAGAAAGAACTAAATATTGTTCTCATGCCTAAAATCTATCACAGTAAAGACATTTTAAATAAGTATAAATGATTTAAAAATTATATTATTTAATTTACACATGCTCATTCACCAAAGGCCTTCCCCCAAATCTGAAATGAGATGTGACAGCAGATCTAAAAGAGATATTAAATTTCAATTCTCCTTCTATCTCTTTTTGAAATCTTCTTTTTCTCTCTTGTTTTTATGTATTCTTCTCTGACCCAGATTTCCAGAGCAACATTCCAAAGACAAGCAACATGAGAAGGTGCTCAAATATCTATTGAGCACCTACCATATGCCAATGATTATTCAAAGAGCTTAGGATACATCAGGAATAAAACAAAGACTCTTCCCTCACAGAGAACAAGTTGGATAGACAGGAAACAAATCATAAACAATTGATAACAAAACAAACAAGTAAATAAAAAACAAACAAAAAGATTAGAAAGTTGTCCTGTAAGTTTGGCACAAACTAATTGAGGAACAAACCCTGACCTGAACTGATGTAAAGTTATTTATATACTTTATTTATCTCATTATGTGAATATCCATATGTTTCACTGCAGAAACATTAATGTGTTTGATAATGCTGTGAGACCCAAAACCCCACTGAAGCTAGTGTATAATATGTGGGGTGCATCATAGAATCTTCCTAAAATCCAAAAAGTTCCACATTCCAAAACACATCCGGCCTTTTGTATAAGGGATTGTGGACTTAATGTAAAAGTAGAGTGGGGAATGGAGATTGTAATTTTAAACAGATGGTCAGGGAGCCCAAATGAAGTGGGTTGAATGGTGCCTCCCCTCCTCCAAACATATGTCTTCTAGGAAATTATGATTGTAACCTTATTTGGAAATAGAGCCTTTGCAGGAGTAATTAAGTTAAGGATCTTGAGATGAGATCATCCTGGATTTGGGGTGAGCTCTAAATCCAATGACAGATGACTTATAAGAGAAAGAGGGAGACTTGAGGCACAGTTACACAGAGATGAAGGCCATGTGAAGATGGTGGCAGAGATTGGAGTTATACAGCTACAAGCCACGGACAGCCAAGGATTGCCAGCAACCACCAGAATCTGGGAGAGAGGCATGGAATGGATTCTCCTTCAGAGCCTTCAGAAGGAATAAACCCTATTGCTATAGACTGAATGTTTGTGTCCCTCCCAAAATGCATATGTTGAAACTTAATCCCCACTGTGATGGTATTTGGATAGAGACTTCGGGAAGTGATTAGGTCATGAGGGTGAACCCCTCATGAATAGGATTATTGCCCTTACGAAGGAGACCCCAGAGAGATCCCTCACCCATTCTTCCATGTGAGGACACAGAAAGATGACAGCATGAACTAGGAAGCAGGCCCTCGCCAGATAAGGAATCTGCCCACGCCCTGAGCTTGAAACTTTCCAACCTCTAGAACGGTGAGAAATAAATTTCTGTTGTTTATAAGCCAGCTAGTCTATGGTATTTTGTTATAGCAGTCCAAACAAAGACACCTATCAACACATTGATTTCAGACTTCCAATCTCCTGAGCTGAGAGAATAAATTTCTGTTGTTTAAAGCCACTTAGTCTATACTAATTTGTATGGCAGCTCTATGAAACTAATATACCTAATTAAGAAAGTAACCATTGAGCAAAGTAGGTGAGGGAACAAGCCAAGTGGATGCCTGTGAGAACAACAATCTAGGCAGAGAGGAGAGGTAATAGAAAGCCCTAAAGTAGAGGCATGTGAGGAATATTTTAGGATGGCTACTGTGGCTGTGTTGAGAATAAGCTGTAAGAGGGCCAAGGATAGAGACAGAAAGTCAGTTATGACACTAGTGAAATACTGCAAACAAGAGATGCTGGTATGGAGACCACAGTGGTGTTAGTGGAAGTGAAAAGATGTAGTCAAATTCTGGATGTATTCTGAAGGCAGAGATAGTAGCATTTCTCAATGAATTAAATGTAGGCTGTGATTTTTTTTTTAAAAAAAGGATTTTTGTGTTTGTTTTATGCTTTTGATTTTTAGACTGAACAACTGGAAGAATGTAGTTACTTCCTACTGAGATGTGGAATACCAAAGCATGTCTAGGGGAGACTCTCAGTAGTATAGTATAGCTTGAGACATCTATTAAATATCCAGGTAGAGATGCTGAGTATGTAATCGGCCATATGAGTCAGGTTCAGAAGAAAAGTCAGGAGTAGAAATGAAAAGCTGAGAGTTGCTAACATAGAGATGATATGAGATCTCTAAAGAGAAAGGAAAGACAAAGAGGATCAAGCCCTGACCCCTGGG
This sequence comes from Physeter macrocephalus, assembly GCF_002837175.3. Lineage (NCBI taxonomy): Eukaryota > Metazoa > Chordata > Mammalia > Artiodactyla > Physeteridae > Physeter > Physeter macrocephalus. The sequence continues at coordinate 68,173,435 of NC_041214.2, read as the reverse complement.
CACTCCAACATTAAGAGAGTAGATATAAGTAGATAAATTGGCCAAGGAGATTGACAAGAAGCTGCTAGCAAAGTAGGAGAAAACCAAGAAACTGTGGCACCCTAAGGCCAGGGATGGAAGGAGGGAAGAGTAATCACTGCTCTCATAGATCAAGTAGGGTGAGGATTAATAATTAACTAATGGATTTAGAAACAAAGGTAATTAGTGACGTTGATAAGAGTAGCTTTGGTGAATGGTCTGAGCAAATCCTTGATGAGAGTAGGCTTTAGACAAAATAAGAAGAAAGAAATAAGAGCCAACAAATGGGGACAATTATTTAAAGGCCTTTGGCTACAAGGAAGTAAGAAGAAAAGGGCTATAGCTGGTGTGATGAGAAGTGAGGCCAAGAGAAGTATGATTAATTTCTTATTCACTTGATTTTCTAACTATAGATTTTAAAACTTTTTTGAAGCAAGTTATCATACAGAATGTATTGCTAGATTTATAAAAATTTAATACATAGAAATTTTGAAATCATATAGAAAAGCAAATAATTTATATTTCAAAACTGTTTACAAAGTGTTTACCTCAAGAGGAAAAAAAAACACCAGAAACATTAAAACTAAAAAACCAAAAATATCATGAGATCATAACCAGAAGCCACTTAAAGACAAGGTCATTAAAAATCAGAATCTGATTCTTTTTGCTTTTATATTGGAGACTGTATTGTGCTGATCTACAGTAAAGGGGATTAACTAGGAAATCTGGCTTTGACAAGATTAAGGAGCAAAACTGGTTTTCTTCTTTATCTTTGCAATTAAAACTAACTATAGTCAAAGTGTTCTTTAATAAAATAGACTTATTTATTCTGCATGCCACATTAACAAAGATGAAAAAATATACATAGAAGGATATGTATTTAGTAAATATATTCATATTTTAGAGGGACATATATAAAATAATTGAAAGCTCTACTTAAGTTCTGAAAGGCTATCTATGCTTTTATAAACTCAAAAAACCCTATTCTCTTTTGGCTTGTCCTGTGCTGGAAAAGCTATAAACTCTTTTTCATGCACAGCTACACAAAATAACTTGAGCTAAATATGCTTATTGAGACTGAAGTAAGATAGTAATACAGAATTGTATACAAACATTGAAAGCCACAAAAGGCCTGCAGGAAAACATGGCATTGGCACATGGAGTTCTCTTTTTCCTCGTTCTTTTAATAAAAACGACAAATAGACACATGGTTCCTCTTTCATCTAACCAGCCAATTTTTTTTTTAACATGTCTTCTGAGACACACTAATGAGAAAGAAAGTCAGACATCAGATTTACTGTCTTTAATGAATAGCAGAAGAGGGTGGTGGGGGGAAGATGAGGAAATATCAGAATTAACCTTTCCTTGCTGTGCTGTGCAGGGGCGGAAAGAAGAGAACAGAACAGATATTGAGCTTACTGCCAGAAACATTTCAAGGAGGCTAGAGAGTCATTCCATGCTCATAAACGGATTAAACAATTATCACAGATACTAGATATAGAGTAACATGAGACATGTGATCCCAGGAAGCAAAACCTATCAATTAAGATGCTTTTAAAAATCTAATCCAGAGCATGTAGTTTTTTTGTAATGTTTTTGATTTTTCACAGGGACACGTTCTCTCATGCAATGTTAGGCAGTTTTAGCTGGCTAGGCCATAAATTTTCTTACAGGAAATAATCCAGCAGTTTGGTTAAATCCCAGGGACTAGGTCCATTAAGGTGCACAAAAGTTGAAAAAAAAAAAAAAGATTTAATTGGACACAAATATTTGCATTAACTAAATATACAGAAATCTTTCATCCAAGTTCTCAACTTGCCAATCAATAATTCACTACATTCTCAGTTCAAGCATTGTGTTTAATCATTTAAATACTATTTTTTTCTCAAAGTACTTTCTGTTGATTTTTGAAGAGCTTATTAAATTGTGCCTAGATATTTATCACTTTATTATATATCCAGAGTTAACTGCAAAGCCATTATAAAAATCAGATGCTAAGTAAACAAATGTGACGGTACAGTATATTACTTTGTGTTCTTCTTTAAGTTCATTTCATGTCCCATATTTACATAAAACTTAACATTTAAATAGACCACTCCTGGTTTTAGAAGAAGCCTAAAATGTCATCATCTATAACCCTGAGTCTCCTCTATATCACCCCTAACAAGTGGTAATTCAACTTAAGCAGGATTATATCTGTTTACAAGGAATTCACTGTTTATGATAGTAAATATCTGTTTCTTTTTTCTTATAAGAAAATAATACCATCTTTAAACTCTATAAAAGTCCTTCCTTATATTCAGCTAAAATCTCTTGCCTGTTAGCTACTGTCTATTGGTGTTTGTACTTCCTCCTTGCAATTCTACTTAACGATTCTAATTAATATTCCACTTTACATATTTTCAAACACTTATTTAGATAGCTATAGACACTAAAAGTTATGGCTCTTTAATCTAAGAAAATGTGTTTATAATGAAATGAATCCTAAAAACTAAAGTTGAAAGGTGATAAAAAGTCCTGGAACTAAATAGTTGTATTCAAAATGATGTTTTTCTTTTGTTTGGGGGCTTGATTTTTCTTTTGTGGGGGTGAGGGGACTTTTTAAGATGCCTAGTATTGGCAGGGTTGAGAACTGAGCAGAGACTGAGGAAACCTCTCTTTACTATACATGCTGATTTATGAAAGGAAACCTCAACTCGAGATAACTGGAGACCAATTTACTCTAGCTCTAAGCATATATTAATCAACCTCATAAATTTGTTAACTATTGTATTGAATTACCAAGGTACAAAGGTTGGTGAGGAAATGAGGGAAAGGAATATCTACACAGATGGAAAATATATGGAATAGAGCTGAAAGGTAAGAGTCTAAGTCATTGGTTGGAATGATATACGTTATGGGCTGAATGTTTGTGTCCCCCAAAATTTATATGCTGAAGTCCAAACACCCAATATGATAATATTTGGAGGTGGGTACTACCTTTGCGAAGTAATTAGGTTTAGATAAGGTCAAGAGGGTAGGATCCGCATGATGGGATAAGTGTTCTTATAAGAAGAGAGACATGAGCTCTCCCTCTCACTGTGCCATTTGAGGACAGAGCAAGAAGGCAGTCATCTTCTAGCCAAAAAGAAGGCTTTCACTAGGAACTGAATGTGCAGGCACCTTGATCTTGGACTTCCCAACTTCCAGAACTGTGAGAAATAAACATCTGCTGTTTAAGGCACCCAGCCTATGGCATTTTCTTATGGTAGCCCAAGCTAAGGCAGCACACAACTAAGACCACAGTCCAAAATACCTCCTCTTCAGGCCATCCTACAAAAGACAGCCATTAAAATGCAATAAAATAGAGAAAGATAATAAATCATTAACTTAGTCAATAGCATTTGTTTGGCTATAAAGATTTTCAGGCTGTGGAATTTCATGTATGACCCAGTGAATGAGGAATAATTAAGTAGGAGGGCTGAAATGAGACCTCATTAACCTTAAAATACCAACAGATGTCATCAATGTGATATTTTTTTTTAAGGATGTAGAGCAGGTGTTATCATACGAAAATAAATCTCCCACTTATGCCTGAAATTCCATCATTGCAAATATAATAACCATTTACTGTGAAGGATTTTATTGGATCATTTTAATGCCAAAGTATCTTAAGAAGGGAATATGATGGGAGGAACAGAGGGGAAAAAAAGCTAGAGGGTGGTTAGCCATGTTAGAAAGAAAATGTGGCAAACAAGTTAAAGAGTAAAATCAAAACCAAAACACACTTCAACTATTCTGCAATTGTTGTCAATGAGTCCTGTATCTCTCACTATATTACTCTGATGGAGTCTTAGAATAAGAACCCAAACCCTTTTCAGTATCCTTTCCTACCTTTGCATATACAATAAAGAAGAAAAAGATTCTTACTATATTTTTGTGTAAAATGTATCATTCTGCTAAAGTCCAAGATTATTTGTGCTATTAATATCTGATTACATTAAAATGAATATATAGTATATATTATAACATATATGTTGGGAACAAGTCTGATAGAAATATTAGGTTTCTGTACAAGTCGCAAAATATACCATTTATTCCTTCCAAAAATATTCAGGATTTCACTTTAATCCATTTTTAAGTGGATTAGTAAAAGGGAACTTACAAAAATTAACTATTAATATAGCACTAGAGCATTAATATAGCACTATGCTTATTTCTCCTAAGCATTTATCTCTATATTAGAAATATAGATAGCACTTTCATATAGTTTTATTAGTCCAGTAAAATGAAAAACAGTCAAATAACACTCCATCTTAATCCTCACTGGCAATATATTACTTTACTTTGAGATTGCTTTTAAATGCTGATCAAAAAGTACAGAAAATTCTTTGCTATCACAGTTTTTTATATTGCAAATTAGAGTTATTTTAGTCATAAATTAGGGGTCACAATGATTTTTTCTTAGAATATAAGACATTTCTTTTCTCTGGAGAAAAGTTAGTACGTCTTAACAGGAATATATTGGGACATAAAGTGAATTAATTTTTCATATTAAAAGGATTTTAGGAATTATTTTAATGCTGTTCGGAGTATGCATTCCTTTGAAAATCTGATGAAATCTATTTACCCTGTCTCTTTAAAAATGCACGTGAGGGACTTCCCTGGTGGCGCAGTTGTTGGGAATCCTCCTGCCAATGCAGGGGACACGCGTTCGAGCCCTGGTCTGGGAGGATCCTGCATGCCGTGGAGCAACTAGGTCCGTGAGCCACGACTACTGAGCCTGCGCTCTAGAGCCCACGAGCCGCAACTACTGAGCCCGTATGCCACAACTACTGAAGTCTGTGCGCCTAGAGCCTCTGCTCCACAACAAGAGAAGCCACCACAATGCAAAGTCCGCGCACCGCAACGAAGAGTAGCCCCCACTTGCCACAACTAGAGAAAGCCCACGCACAGCAACGAAGACCCAACACAGCCAAAAGAATAATAATAATAATTTAAAAATAAATAAAATAAAAAACTTTGGCGTGCTTACAGTTCCTCAGAAAAGTAATTTTTTTTAAAATGCACGTGAACGGGCTTCCCTGGTGGCGCAGTGGTTGCGCGTCCGCCTGCCGATGCAGGGGAACCGGGTTCGCGCTCCGGTCTGGGAGGATCCCACGTGTCGCGGAGCGGCTGGGCCCGTGAGCCATGGCCGCTGAGCCTGCGCCTCCGGAGCCTGTGCTCCGGTACGGGAGAGGACACAACAGTGAGAGGCCCGCGTACCGCAAAAAAAAAAAAAAAAAAAAAAAGATCTTGGATACTCAACGAAGAGTAGCCCCCACTTGCCACAACTAGAGAAAGCCCACGCACAGCAACGAAGACCCAACACAGCCAAAAGAATAATAATAATAATTTAAAAATAAATAAAATAAAAAACTTTGGCGTGCTTACAGTTCCTCAGAAAAGTAATTTTTTTTAAAATGCACGTGAACGGGCTTCCCTGGTGGCGCAGTGGTTGCGCGTCCGCCTGCCGATGCAGGGGAACCGGGTTCGCGCTCCGGTCTGGGAGGATCCCACGTGTCGCGGAGCGGCTGGGCCCGTGAGCCATGGCCGCTGAGCCTGCGCCTCCGGAGCCTGTGCTCCGGCGGGGGGCGGTCTGTCAACTGATGCTCTATGGAAAAGTTTCTGGAAATCCATATTGCTCTTAAATTTCTATGCAAATGTTTGTGGGTATATACATGGTGAACAATTATTTTACTTATCATCTAAAATCTACTCTTTTCACTCTTGCTTTTTGATTATTTTTGAAAATTAGTGAGCAAGGCAATGATTCATATTATGTTATTTTATTACATGTAAAATAAGTCAGGCATCCTACAAGTGGAGAGGTTGATACCAAAGGCTAACTGTGTTCTTAAAGTGAACTGGATGACACTGGATTTTTTTCCAAACATGAATTTTAACAAACCAGATTCTCTGTCCTCCTGGCAGCTGAATGAGTTGTTCAGCAGTCAAAAACTCACATCACCCAAGACAGATGCTTATTGCATCTACTCATATAAATAGGACATTTGTAAACTATCTAAGTAGCAAAAAATATACCTTACATTGCAATGTAAGGTATATTTTACATAGACTCCTAGTCAAGGTTATTTTTCCTGAGTATTCACCTTCCCAGTGATGCTTTTATATGCATATAGGTTGTCCTCACACCCCCAAACCCTAGGTATAATCTTGAGGCCAATATTTGCCATGACATGTCATTCATATAAAATGCTTGCAGTCATACAAGACATGCTTTGTCAAACTGTGCATTCTTAATCGCTTTGCTGTACACCTGCTGCAATGCAACCTGTCAATTTGGCAGGAAAGAGAGCCAGGAAATCCCCATGCTGCTTTCTTGTCCACTATGCACTATTTTAACTTGGCATATTAAGTACCAGTAGGGGAGACTGAAGTCGAGAGGCAATGATATTCTGTTCTCATATAAGAGCAAATTTATGAAGAAATCTGATGCTTTCCACAAAAGCAACTCACTTAAACTATGGTTAACATCTGTGACATGTGTACATGTGCTCACATGCAATCTGGCGAATGGGCACAAAGCCTTCACTATATAGGGCCACATAGGCTGAGATGAAGTAAAATGGCCCCGTACCATCTACTCTGTTGACAATTTAACTAGCCTTAAAACTCCACTGTAATCAGTGGGCAGAAAACATGTTTTAAACTAGCCCGGACAAACAAAGTCAGCACTCCAGTAGCTACTGTTTTTTGGGCACATACTAGAAACCAGTGTTTGAAATTCTACAAACACACTAGTCATGCCAGCATGCCCTGCACAGCTGGTTTTGTATCCCTCCAGTAACCTTTCCACTTATTTGAATGGAGAAATCTTCATTGTTTAGGAGGAATCAAATATCACCCCTCTGCTTAAACTTCCCTCTTTCCATTCATTTGCTTCCAGGCAAGATGACGTGCACACATATAGTAACTTAAAAGCTGATAGGGCTTCCCTGGTGGCGCGGTGGTTGAGAGTCCGCCTGCCGATGCAGGGGACGCGGGTTCGTGCCCCGGTCCGGGAGGATCCCACATGCCGCGGAGCGGCTGGGCCCGTGAGCCATGGCCGCTGGGCCTGCGCGTCCGGAGCCTGTGCTCCGCAACGGGAGAGGCCACAACAGTGACAGGCCCGCGTAACGCAAAAAAAAAAAAAAAAAAAAAAAAAAAAGCTGATAATACCTTTAGACATTGTTGTGAGAATGAAATAAGATGACTTAATAAAATTCCGGGGATCAGTACCTTGCATATAGTAGCCTTCACATGTTTCTTTTAAAAACATGAACTATTATAAAATGCCTAAATCCCATGACTAATGTTTGCGCAAAGGCACTAAACTGGCTAAGGCACCTTATCTCACATACTTATTATATTACCTTGGAGAAAGTTATAAAGTGGATGAGAGATTCTGCATCTATCATTAGCTTCTGTCTTCAATGTCTAAGATTAAAACAAAAAATAAGTCCAGGGTTGAAAATTTTGCTTATACCTGCCATGGCTAAAAACTGACCGCCTATTACCTATCTTTACCAGATTAAATCCCTAATATGTGCAAAAGTTTCAGTGAAAGCTGGATGACAGCCCCAAAATTAAAGCATAGTTGGAAAAAATAGCACTTTTTTCATAAATACAGACGTGTATATTGTCTTTCAAAAGTTATATTTTGAGTTTTAGTTTTATATTTTATATAAAACTAAAATAAATAGATTAGTGCTAACCACTGCATCCAGAACCAATATTAAAGGCATTAGATACATGGAATACTAACAGATTCTTTAACCAATAGATTTAATTATATTGTGAGTTTGGAAGAAATGGGTAGGGAAGAAATGGATGAAGATTACTGCTCATTAGTTCCTACTGTGAAGAGGTAGGGGGTGCCTCCTGGCAAGAAAAGTCAATACAGATTCCCCGCTGATGCTCTCAAAATAGCATCTTTAATGGCTGGGGTTATAAAGATACTGAGGCTCCCAAACTGACCAAACAAGGCATCATAGCATCAAAGTTAAATGACCATATATTTAATTAGATTCTGAAATTCAAGAGGGGATAATTACAGAATGTTTAACAGAGAACTCTGAAGATCCATAAACAACATATTTATATATATACATGTATGTGTATCTATTTATAGAAACATTTTTTATGTTTTGTATTATTGTGTAATATCTCCCATAGCAGATTATGAGTTGCTGTAGTCCATGACTCATTGAATTTAGCTTCAGTAGCTCCTACCACTATGTCTGGTACATAATCATACAACAGTAAATAGTTGTCGAATGAACAAATACTTAATACTAAATTTGATATGTTTAAATTTAAATATAAATCTATTTTAAATGCTCTAAACGTGAAAGAATTTTCAACTTGTTGAAAATGGCAATGAAGAAGCCTATTTCATTACATGAGTCCGACAGACCTAGGTTTGAAACCCAGCTCTACCTCTTCGTTCCTATATAATCCTGACAGAGTTACTTAACCTGGCTGAGCCTTCCACTCTTACATGATGGATGTAAGGCTTCAATCTGGCTATATAAGTAAAGTGTTTATAGCAATGCCCATTCCCCAATAAAAGGTCAGCATATGGTAACTATTCTCTCCTCCTCCTCCCTCTCCTATCCTCCTCCTCTTCTTCATTATCATCACCATAGATGTTAGATATCTCTTTAATTTTAGCAGAATGGAGGGTTTTACCCATTTTACTGATTTGATGATAAAAAATTGTGAAATAATTACTTCTAAAATGATCATCACAATGTTCATCACTCTATAAGCATTGGAGAACCTTAAACATGTTAAGTTATAAAAAAGTTTTCTGATTAGGCCCTCCTATTTCTGTATTAAAATGTTAGAGATAATCAAGAGTTCCACTAGTGAACAGCTTTTTCTTAAAACAAGGTAATATATTTCTTACCTTAATTGTTCCTAGCTTCCAGCAGAAAGATATTTAGAGATGATCTTTAATTCTCTTAACTTTTAAGTTACTCAAATGCAACCAAAATATATCCTTTACTGTACCTTTGATTCCCCTGAAATTCTTCATTTTTAGTCTGTCTGGCATCCTTTCACTGGCTACAGAACAAGAAACAACTTTCTGATGCCAGATGCTGAAGATCAATAGCTATTTCCCAAAGTTTATAGCGTAATTAAAATGTGTAAGAGGAATAATTTTCTCTTCAAACCCTAGGGCTAAGCCTAGAATTACTGACTAAGTCAAAGTTATGTGGTGTAACATTTTTTATTGTGTTTATGGATAATATGAAGGAGTTTATGGCTTTTACATGTAATTTGTTAAGTTAGAAACACTGAAGAGGAAATATTCCCTACATTCAACAAAGCATCAATTGTTTAAAAACCTCTGTAAGGTATATTTTGTAGAGGTAAATCTATATTTCTTTATACTGGTTTGTGGTCATCTAAAACTTCAAACTTAAGGTTAATGGTCAAAACATTCTTGAATTTAGTAGAACCCATTTACCTCAAACTACTTCTTCAGAGCTTTATCACCTTCAGTAAAAGTGCCAGGAGTGTAGATATGATGGAAATATCATAAGGATGTGAGGGTAGGTAGGACAAGAGGAATCATGATGCATCCAAACAGAAAACACTATGTGTATACATCATGTTATGTGAGTTTTCATAAAATATAATATTCATAGAAAAGCAGATATATCAGCTACAGAATGGACTCTTTTCAGTAGTAAAAATTAACAGTCACTAATTTTTGCATATGGATATAAATGGTAAATATTTGAAACACTCTCCTTGGACAGCCTAATTTCTTTTAAAGTAGCTCTTTTAAACGGTACTTACTCCTGGGAAATGCAGCAGTTAAGAAGCAATAAAGTCACATATGTCCTAGATTTAAATTCTAGCTTTGCCTCTTTCTGGTATTTATTAAATGTCCAATTGTATTACTTATTCTTTTCATTATTATTAATGATGCTAATAACATTATCATACAAACCCTGATGTGAATCACTGATTATCCAAGAGTCTTGAAATCTTTGAGTGAATAAACATTGATCCCAACCTCATTTTGCTTTCTTCAAACAAAGTCAAATGGAAGTGTATCCTCCTCATCCCAAAGTCCCATACATCTGTTACATTCATGCTATACGGCTAGTGATATATATTGGTGCTTTGCAAATGTTACATAAATGAGAAGATAACACTATAAAAGCTGATTTGCAGTCAAGCCTGGGTGTTCCATTGCTGTTCAAAAACTGGATGGATTTCTAATGAAATGTGCTCTCTCTTCTAGTTCTGCTATTGGGCAGTGGCATGCAATCTGAAGAACACTAGCTGGAGTAGGCTTATTGGGTGTGCTAAATGAGGAAGCCTAAGTATTCCAAAATAACAATCTCTAGCTAAATCTGTAGACAAGCCAATAAAACACACACAGTCACTCTCACACAAACTCACTCATGTCTCTGTGAAAACTAGCTGAATAATCAGCCTGCTTATTTTCCTCTTGCTTTCCCACATTCACTGACAGTATCTCCTGTCTAACGTGACTGAGGCTGCTTCTGGTCAATCCTTTTATTTATTTTTCATGGATTCAACACCCCACACCCAGCCCCACCCTAACTCTTGGCTGTATGAACTCATCCTTTACTGCAAAGATGCAGGCCATTGGCATGAGTTCCATCACCCACTCTTCTCTGTAACCCGGGGAATCTGTCATTATACTCACTCTTATTCTTCCTTAAAGAAAGAAAGCTGCCCTCCTGCTCTTTAAAGTGGTTCTAATGATCAAAGTCCTCATCTTCATCGGACACACTCCTTCTATTTTGGCACCTTCATCCCCTCCCTCACTGACAGTGTTTCCTCATTTGTGAAAACTGGAAATTATACTTAACTCACAGAACTGTTGTGATGCAATTACCTCCTTTGTTCACTTTTCTTTCTCGAACTCCCTAACGACAGTCATTTCCCAGGGTACAACTATTGAACTTCTATTATTTTAAGCTCCTTAGATTTTATAATTTTGTCTCCTCCTTCGACCTCATTCCTGATCATTTTCGAATTGTTTCTTCCTCATGTCTCACCTTAATTCCAGGCTTGAATCACCAAGTCCTAGCTACTCGACTATTCCATCATTTGACATATTTCACCCTTCTTATATAGAAACCCCCCCACAGTGCATTTCACCCCAAATTCTGTCATCTTTATCTGCTCTCTCTCCCATGACCCCACATCACTTTCTTTCATTTCTACTCAGATTTAGACGTCAGTGTTTTCTAGACTCTACCATCAGTCTTCTCTTCTTACTTTAACTCCCATCTCTGTACAATATCATCTATCCAAAATGTCATCTATGACTTAAGGTTTAATAACTTCCAACTCCTTAATTCCATCCTAGTTCTCTTCCTCAAGGTCTAGTCTCGTTTTAACAGTTTAAGTCCTGGACATTTTCAACAATTAAACTTATAGCTTAAAATCATTTTTGTCTAAAGAAGTCTCATATTTCTCTCCCCTAAACTATTCCCCATCCTACACTCCCTAAATCAGTTAACAATACTACTCTCTCTGTCACTTAAGCCAGAAACCCAGTTTTTACAATCTCTTCCTCCTTCAGCATTTAATACAAGCAAACACCAATTTAACCTCAAGTATCTGTCACATTTATTTTTTGTCAAATCCCATCATTATCCCATGAACTCAGCTCTCCATCACTATGAAGATGAATTAGAAATAAAGCAGAAGGAAAATATAGTCACATAATTATTTATATTTGTATTTATTGAGCATATCCTCCTCATTAAATGGTCATGAAGATTCAATAAAATAATAAATGTTGAACACTTGAAACAGTCCCCAGCACAGAATATACACTTAAGTGTTTTCATCCATCAGCACCATCATCATCATAGTTTCATACTTGGACTCTTTGAGAGCTCATCAAGTTAACCCCAACCAAAGTCACTGTAACACAGAACCAGAGGAAATGAAAATGAACAAGACTCTGCTCCCCATATCTTAGAATAGAAACTCTACGTCAACTATCATTCTGGAAAAAGATCTTTCCCAATTTTAACACTTTTTTATTTGTCATTTTTTAAATTAAGTCTTCTTGTTTTATTCTTCTTTGCCTTTACCATGTTGTGACTGCTGCTTTATGCTCAACTAATTTTCATGTTAGAACAAATGTAAATTGGCTAGACACAAATATTTTGCATTTTATGTTTGTTTTTTCTGAGCATATTAAACTTATACTTGTTGAAAAATATAGTACATGTTAGCTATGTTTCTAGGCTAGAAATACAGCCAGCCATGGTCTTTTATCTCAGGGAGAGAACATTTTATTGCAGAGAAATAGGCAATAAACAAATATACACCCCCCCAAAAAAAAAAACAGGGCTCATGGTAAGATAATTAAAATCAGGCATTAAGACAGAGATGGGCTTCTTTAGTTTGAGAGGCTAGAGAAGGAATCACTGGGATGATATTTAATCTGATGATTGAATGACAAGAAGGAACAAACCACAGGAAGTTCAGCAGACATTACCAGTAGGCAGAGGTTTTAGTGGGGAATCAGCTTAGTGTATTTGTTGGAGGGGAAGAGAAAAGGCCAAGATTGTTGTGAGATTCAAATAAGCTTAGTAAATTTCCACTTAAATTTAGTACTCAATGAATGTTTTTTTCCTTTTAATTTATGTAATTATGAAAACAAATTATTTACTAATCAATCGATGAAAATGAAAATTTCATGTAGTGACTACCTTTCCAGAACATTCTATTAACCAATGTTATTAGGAATTATGTTGTTATGTTAAAGTATTTTAATAAATATAACTTAGCAATTACTAATTTCTAAAAATGTAAGCAATATTACAAGTTTTCTAATTTAGAAAAAAGATGATGCCTAAAGGAAATCCATAGAGGCCAAATGATAAACTGAAAATAATATAAAATATGAACCTAAAACTGACGAAAACTCAGACTCAAGAATGAAGAAACAGGGGGAGGAGCTTCAAGATGATGGAAGAGTAAGACGTGGAGATGAACTTCCTCCCCACAAATACATCAGAAGTACATCTACGGGTGGAACAACTCCTACAGGACAGGTACTGAACGCTGGCAGAAGATCTCAGACCTCCCAAAAGGCAAGAAACTCCCCACATACCTGGGTAGGACAAAAGAAAAAACCGAGACAAAAGAATAGGGACGGGACCTGCACCTCTGGGAGGGAGCTGTGAAGGAGGAAAGGGTTCCACACACTAGGAAGCCCCTTTGCAGGTGGAGACTGCTGGTGGTGGAGGGGGGAAGCTTTGGAGCTACGGAGGAGAGCACAGCAACAGGGGTGCAGAGGGAAAAGCAGAGAGATTCCTGCACGGAGGATCGGTGCCGACCAGCACTCACCAGCCTGAGAGGCTTGACTGCTCACCCGCCGGGAAGGGTGGGGGCGGGGAGCTGAGGCTCGGGGTTCGGAGATCGGATCGCAGGGAGACGACTGGTGGCGTGAACACAGCCTGAAGGGGTTAGTGCGCCAAGGCTAGCCGGGAGTGAGTCCGGGAAAAAGTCTGGAGCTGCTGAAGAGACAAGAGACGTTTTCTTGCCTCTTTGTTTCCTGGTGCGCGAGGAGAGGGGATTAAGAGCACCGCTTCAAGGAGCTCCAGAGATGGGCGGGAGCCGCGGCTATCAGGGCAGATACGAGACACGGGCATGAGACGCTAAGGCTGCTGCTGCCACCACCAAGAAGCCTGTGTGCAAGCACAGGTCACCATCCACACCTCCCCTCCCGGGACCCTGTGCAGCACACGGGCATGAGACGCTAAGGCTGCTGCTGCCACCACCAAGAAGCCTGTGTGCAAGCACAGGTCACCATCCACACCTCCCCTCCCGGGAACCTGTTTAGCCCGCCACTGCCAGAGTCCCGGGATCCAGGGACAACTTCCCCGGGAGAACACACAGCGCGCCTCAGGCTGGTGCAACGTCACGCCGGCCTCTTCCGCTCTAGGCTCTCCCCACATCCATACCCCTCCCTCCCCCCGGCCTGAGTGAGCCAGAGCCCCCGAATCAGCTGCTCCTTTAACCCCGCCCTGTCTAAGCGAAGAACAGATGCCCTCAGGCGACCTACATGCAAAAGGTGGGTCCAGATCCAAAGCTGAACCCCAGGAGCTGTGCGAACAAAGAAGAGAAAGGGAAATTTCTCCCAGCAGCCTCAGGAGCAGCATATTAAATCTCCGCGATCAACTTGATATACACTGCATATGTGGAATACCTAAATAGACAACGAATCATGCCAAATTGAGGAGGTGGACGATGGGAGCAACGATATATATTTTTTTTTCCATTTTTCTCCTTTTGTGAGTGTGTATGTGTATGACTCTGTGTGTGATTTTGTCTGTACAGCTTTGCTTTTACCATTTGCCCTAGGGTTCTAGCTGCCCATGGTTTTTTTTTTTTTTTAAGTATAATTTTTAGCACTTGTTATCATTGGTGGATTTGTTTTTTGGTTTGGTTGCTCTCTTCTTTATTCCTTTCTTTTTTTTATTATTAAAAAAATTTTAATAATTATTTTTTATTTTAATAACTTCATTTTATTATATTATACTTCATTTTATTTTATCTTCTTGTTCCTTTTTTTTTCCCCCTTTTATTCTGAGCCGCATGGATGACAGGTTCTTGGTGCTCCAGCCAGGCATCAGGGCTGTGCCTCTGAGGTGGGAGAGCCAAGTTCAGGACACTGGTCCACAAGGGACCACCCAGCTCCACGTAATATCAAACGGTGAAAATCTCCCAGAGAACTCCATCTCAGGGCCAAGACCCAGCTCTACTCAATGACCAGCAAACTATAGTGCTGGACACCCTATGCCAAACAACTAGCAAGACGGGAACACAACCTCATCCTTTAGCAGAGAGGCTGCCTAAAATCATAAGGCCACAGAAAGCCTAAAACACACCACCAGATGTGGACCTGCCCAACAGAAAGACAAGATCCAGTCTCATCCACCAAAACACAGGCACTAGTCCCCTCCACCAGGAAGCCTACAGAATCCTCTGAACCAACCTTAGCCACTGGAGACAGGCACCAGAAACAACGGGAACTACAAACCAGCAGCCTGCGAAAAGGAGACCCCAAACACAGTAAGTTAAGCAAACTAAGAAGACAGAGAAACACACAGCAGGTGAAAGAGCAAGGCAAAAACCCACCAGACATAACAAATGAAGAGGAAATAGTCAGTCTACCTAAAAGAGAATTCAGAATAATGATAGTAAAGATAATCCAAAATCTTGGAAATAGAATAGAGAAAATAGAAGAAACATTTAACAAGGACCTAGAAGAACTATAAGAGCAAACAAACAGTGATGAACAGCACAATAAATGAAATTTAAAATTCTCTAGAAGGGATCAATAGCAGAATAACTGAGGGAGAAGAACGGATAAATGACCTGGAAGATAAAACAGAGGAAACAACTACCACAGAGCAGAATAAAGAAAAAAAAATGAAAAGAATTGAGGACAGTCTCAGAGACCTCTGGGACAACATTAAATGCACCAACATTCGAATTATAGGGGGTCCCAGCAGAAGAAGAGAGAAAGAAAGGGACTGAGAAAATATTTGAAGAGATTATAGTTGAAAACTTCCCTAATATGGGAAAGGAAATAGTTAATCAACTCCAGGAAGCACAGAGAGTCCCATACAGGATAAATCCAAGGAG
>NC_041214.2:68156314-68157569 GCF_002837175.3 Physeter macrocephalus | reverse complement strand
AGCAAAAGCTAAGAGAATTCAGCACCACCAAACCAGCTTTACAACAAATGCTAAAGGAACTACTCTAGTCAGGAAACACAAGAGAAGGAAAAGACCTACAATAGCAAACCCAAAACAATTAAGAAAATGGTAATAGGAACATACATATCGATAATTACCTTAAATGTAAATGGATTAAATGCTCCCACCAAAAGACACAGACTGGCTGAATGGATACCAAAACAAGACCTGTATATATGCTGTCAACAAGAGACCCACCTGAGACCTAGGGACACATACAGACTGAAAGTGAGGGGTTGGAAAAAGTTATTCCATGCAAATGGAAATCAAAAGAAAGCTGGAGTAGCAATTCTCATATCAGACAAAATTGACTTTAAAAAAAGACTATTACAAGAGACAAAGAAGGACATTACATAATGATCAAGAGATCAAACCAAAAAGAAGATATAACAATTGTAAATATTTATGCACCCAACATAGGAGCACCTCAATACATAAGGCAAATACTAACAGCCATAAAAGGGAAAATCGACAGTAACACAATCATAGTAGGGGACTTTAACACTCCACTTTCACCAATGGACAGATCATCCAAAATGAAAATAAATAAGGAAACACAAGCTGTAAATGATACCTTAAACAAGATGGACCTAATTGATATTTATAGGATATTCCATCCAAAAACAACAGAATACACATTCTTCTCAACTGCTCATGGAACATTCTCCAGGATAGATCATATGCTGGGTCACAAAAGAAGCCTTGGTAAATTCAATAAAATTGATATCGTATCAAGTATCTTTTCTGACCACAATGCTATGAGACTAGATATTAATTACAGGAAAAAATCTGTAAGAAATACAAACACATGGAGGCTAAACAACACACTATTTAATAACCAAGACATCACTGAAGAAATCAAAGAGGAAATCAAAAACTACCTAAAAACAAATGATAATGAAAACACAATGACCTAAAACCTATGGGATGCAGCAAAAGCAGTTCTAAGAGGGAAGTTTAAAGCAATACAATCCTACCTTAAGAAATAAGAAACATCTCAATGGAAAAACCTAACCTTAAACCTAAAGTAATTATAGGAAGAACAAAAAACCCCCAAAGTTAGCAGAAGGAAAGAAATCATAAAGATCAGATCATAAATAAATGAAAAAGAAATGAAAGAGACAATAGCAAAGATCAATAAAACCAAAAGCTGGTTCTTTGAGAAGATAAACAAAATTGATAAACCATTAGCCAG
>NC_041214.2:68151467-68155234 GCF_002837175.3 Physeter macrocephalus | reverse complement strand
TTGGATTGGAAGAATCAACATTGTGAAAATGACTCTACTACCCAAAGCAATCTACAGATTCAATGCAATCCCTATCAAACTATCACTGGCATTTTTCACAGAACTAGAACAAAAAATTTCACAATTTGTGTGGAAATGCAAAAGAACCCGAATAGCCAAAGCAATCTTGAGAAAGAAAAATGGAGCTGGAGGAATCAGGTTCCTTGACTTAAGACTATACTACAAAGCTACAGTAATCAAGACAGTATGGTACTGGCACAAAAACAGAAATATAGATAAACGGACCAGGATAGAAAGCCCAGAGATAAACCCACACACATATGGTCACCCTATCTTTGATAAAGGAGGCAAAAATATACAGTGGAGAAAAGACAGCTTCAAAAGACACTTCAATAAGTGGTGCTGGGATAACTAGACAGCTACATGTAAAAGAATGAAATTAGAATACTCCCTAACAGCATACACAAAAATAAACTCTAAATGGATTAAAGACCTAAATGTAAGGCCAGACACTCTAAAACTCTTAGAGGAAAGCATTGGCAGAAAATCACAGCAAGATCCTTTTTGACCCACCTCCTAGAGAAATGGAAATAAAAACAAAAATAAACAAATGGGACCTAATGAAACTTAAAAGGCACAGCAAAGAAACCATAAGCAAGACGAGAAGACAACCTTCAAAATGGGAGAAAATATTTGCAAATGAAGCAACTGCCAAAGGATTAATCTCCAAAATTTACAAGCAGCTCCTGCAGCTCAATATCAGAAAAACAAACAACCCAATCCAAAAATGGGGAGGAGACCTAAATAAACATTTCTCCAAAGAAGATATACAGATTGCCAACAAACACATGAAAGAATGCTCAACATCATTAATCATTAGAGAAATGCAAATTAAAACTACAATGAGATATCATCTCACACCAGTCAGAATGGCCATCATGAAAATACTGACAAACAATAAATGCTGGAGAGGGTGTGGAGAAAAGGCACCCTCTTGCACTGTTAGTGGGAATGTAAACTGATACAGCCACTATGGAGAACAGTATGGAGGTTCCTTGAAAAACTAAAAATAGAACTACCATATGACCCAGCAATCCCTCTACTGGGCATATACCCTGAGAAAACCATAATTCAAAAAGAGTCATGTACCACAATGTTCATTACAGCTCTATTTACAATAGCCAAGACATGGAAGCAACCTAAGTGTCTATCAACAGATGAATGGATAAAGAAGCTGTGGCACATATATACAATGGAATATTACTCAGCCATAAAAAGAAACAAAATTGAGTTATTTGTAGTGAGGTGGATGGACCTAGAGTCTGTCATAAATAGTGAAGTAAGTCAGAAAGAGAAAAACAAATACCATATGCTAACAAGTATATAGGGAATCTAAAAAGAAAAAAAAACAATGGTCATGAAGAGCCCAGTGGCAAGATGGGAATAAAGACACAGACCTACTAGAGAATGGACTTGAGGATATGGGGAAGGGGAAGGGTAAGTTGGGACAAAGTGAGAGAGTGGCATGGACATATATACACTACCAAATGTAAAATAGATAGCTAGTGGGAAGCAGCCACATAGCACAGGGAGATCAGCTTGGTGCTTAGTGACCACCTAGAGGGGTGGGATAGGGACGGTGGGAGGGAGGGAGATGCAAGTGGGAAGAGATATGGGAACATATGTATATGTATAACTGATTCACTTTGTTATAAAGCAGAAACTAACACACAATTGTAAAGCAATTATAAAGAAACTCCCCACATACCTGGGTAGGACAAAAGAAAAAACCGAGACAAAAGAATAGGGACGGGACCTGCACCTCTGGGAGGGAGCTGTGAAGGAGGAAAGGGTTCCACACACTAGGAAGCCCCTTTGCAGGTGGAGACTGCTGGTGGTGGAGGGGGGAAGCTTTGGAGCTACGGAGGAGAGCACAGCAACAGGGGTGCAGAGGGAAAAGCAGAGAGATTCCTGCACGGAGGATCGGTGCCGACCAGCACTCACCAGCCTGAGAGGCTTGACTGCTCACCCGCCGGGAAGGGTGGGGGCGGGGAGCTGAGGCTCGGGGTTCGGAGATCGGATCGCAGGGAGACGACTGGTGGCGTGAACACAGCCTGAAGGGGTTAGTGCGCCAAGGCTAGCCGGGAGTGAGTCCGGGAAAAAGTCTGGAGCTGCTGAAGAGACAAGAGACGTTTTCTTGCCTCTTTGTTTCCTGGTGCGCGAGGAGAGGGGATTAAGAGCACCGCTTCAAGGAGCTCCAGAGATGGGCGGGAGCCGCGGCTATCAGGGCAGATACGAGACACGGGCATGAGACGCTAAGGCTGCTGCTGCCACCACCAAGAAGCCTGTGTGCAAGCACAGGTCACCATCCACACCTCCCCTCCCGGGAACCTGTTTAGCCCGCCACTGCCAGAGTCCCGGGATCCAGGGACAACTTCCCCGGGAGAACACACAGCGCGCCTCAGGCTGGTGCAACGTCACGCCGGCCTCTTCCGCTCTAGGCTCTCCCCACATCCATACCCCTCCCTCCCCCCGGCCTGAGTGAGCCAGAGCCCCCGAATCAGCTGCTCCTTTAACCCCGCCCTGTCTAAGCGAAGAACAGATGCCCTCAGGCGACCTACATGCAAAAGGTGGGTCCAGATCCAAAGCTGAACCCCAGGAGCTGTGCGAACAAAGAAGAGAAAGGGAAATTTCTCCCAGCAGCCTCAGGAGCAGCATATTAAATCTCCGCGATCAACTTGATATACACTGCATATGTGGAATACCTAAATAGACAACGAATCATGCCAAATTGAGGAGGTGGACGATGGGAGCAACGATATATATTTTTTTTTCCATTTTTCTCCTTTTGTGAGTGTGTATGTGTATGACTCTGTGTGTGATTTTGTCTGTACAGCTTTGCTTTTACCATTTGCCCTAGGGTTCTAGCTGCCCATGGTTTTTTTTTTTTTTTAAGTATAATTTTTAGCACTTGTTATCATTGGTGGATTTGTTTTTTGGTTTGGTTGCTCTCTTCTTTATTCCTTTCTTTTTTTTATTATTAAAAAAATTTTAATAATTATTTTTTATTTTAATAACTTCATTTTATTATATTATACTTCATTTTATTTTATCTTCTTGTTCCTTTTTTTTTCCCCCTTTTATTCTGAGCCGCATGGATGACAGGTTCTTGGTGCTCCAGCCAGGCATCAGGGCTGTGCCTCTGAGGTGGGAGAGCCAAGTTCAGGACACTGGTCCACAAGGGACCACCCAGCTCCACGTAATATCAAACGGTGAAAATCTCCCAGAGAACTCCATCTCAGGGCCAAGACCCAGCTCTACTCAATGACCAGCAAACTATAGTGCTGGACACCCTATGCCAAACAACTAGCAAGACGGGAACACAACCTCATCCTTTAGCAGAGAGGCTGCCTAAAATCATAAGGCCACAGAAAGCCTAAAACACACCACCAGATGTGGACCTGCCCAACAGAAAGACAAGATCCAGTCTCATCCACCAAAACACAGGCACTAGTCCCCTCCACCAGGAAGCCTACAGAATCCTCTGAACCAACCTTAGCCACTGGAGACAGGCACCAGAAACAACGGGAACTACAAACCAGCAGCCTGCGAAAAGGAGACCCCAAACACAGTAAGTTAAGCAAACTAAGAAGACAGAGAAACACACAGCAGGTGAAAGAGCAAGGCAAAAACCCACCAGACATAACAAATGAAGAGGAAATAGTCAGTCTACCTAAAAGAGAATTCAGAATAATGATAGTAAAGAT
>NC_041214.2:68111924-68146962 GCF_002837175.3 Physeter macrocephalus | reverse complement strand
AGCAATCCCTCTACTGGGCATATACCCTGAGAAAACCATAATTCAAAAAGAGTCATGTACCACAATGTTCATTACAGCTCTATTTACAATAGCCAAGACATGGAAGCAACCTAAGTGTCTATCAACAGATGAATGGATAAAGAAGCTGTGGCACATATATACAATGGAATATTACTCAGCCATAAAAAGAAACAAAATTGAGTTATTTGTAGTGAGGTGGATGGACCTAGAGTCTGTCATAAATAGTGAAGTAAGTCAGAAAGAGAAAAACAAATACCATATGCTAACAAGTATATAGGGAATCTAAAAAGAAAAAAAAACAATGGTCATGAAGAGCCCAGTGGCAAGATGGGAATAAAGACACAGACCTACTAGAGAATGGACTTGAGGATATGGGGAAGGGGAAGGGTAAGTTGGGACAAAGTGAGAGAGTGGCATGGACATATATACACTACCAAATGTAAAATAGATAGCTAGTGGGAAGCAGCCACATAGCACAGGGAGATCAGCTTGGTGCTTAGTGACCACCTAGAGGGGTGGGATAGGGACGGTGGGAGGGAGGGAGATGCAAGTGGGAAGAGATATGGGAACATATGTATATGTATAACTGATTCACTTTGTTATAAAGCAGAAACTAACACACAATTGTAAAGCAATTATACTACAATAAAGATGTTTAAAAACAAACCAAAAAAAGAATGTAAAACCATTACTATTTTCTCATTAAATTTTCTTCTATTTTTTTCCCCAAAATTACTATTTACCTGTATGGAAAATAAAAACTTAAGGCAACATTAGTACCTCATTATACCTGAAGTTTACAGATTAAAGTCTTTAAAATAGATTTACAATGCAACATGAATATTATCAATACCAATGTGCTATTCTTATTATTACTCTCTATCCCTGACCCACCTACCACCCACGGCCCCACCACCAAACCTGTCACAGTGACTGTACTAAACCCTTCATTAACCAACATGAACACACAACACCCACATAAAATCCACTCCAGGAGAGATACTTGCATAATACCATATGCTTATAAAATATATATAGCAGCCTAACTTTCAAAATGACCTATTTTTTATATTCTGAAATTTTAAGTGTGAATATTTAAATCATGTAAACTTAGTTTTTATAAAGTCTGTATTTCTTAAATATTCTTTTGTTTTCTTTTTCTGTCTTTTTATTTTCAGACTTATTATACGTTTGAAATTTTTTCTGCATAATTTTTTTTTTCTGACAAACATCTGATAGGACAGTGCAGCAGCGTAAGGGGCTCAAAGAAAATCATCCATGTCAAGATTCTGAGATGAGTTAAATAATACTATTTTCTTTATCTCTATAATTCTTTTACCTTTATGTCTCAGTGTTGCCTAATAAAAACCTTTCTTCTAATTAGGCCTGTCTCCTGTCATCTATAGAAATTATTTTGGCTTCTATGACCATGTCTAATCAAGAAATCTACGCCTCTCCTGAAAAACTGCCACATTTTTATATGGTTTGAACACCATTAATCTTAAAACCAATTTCTTACTTTCTTTTGGCTGCTAGGAAGCTTGAAAGCAAATTTGTGACTTGTTTGGTAGCTGTTTAGAATGTTTTGGCATACATTTTACATATAAATTTTAACTTATATTATTTTAACCTTATTTTTATTAGGTTTATTTATTTGTAGCCTATTTCAAAGTACAGTGACCCTTGAACAACTCAGGGGTTAGGAGCATCAACTCCCCCACCCCCCATGAAGTTGAAAATCCACAGACAACTTTACAGTGGGCCCTACAGCCCTCCAGATTGTGGTTCCAAAACCAGTTCCAATTTCGGATTCTGTAGGACTGTAGTATGTATTAAGTGAAAAAAATCCACATATGAGTATACCTGTGCAGTTCAAACCCATGTTGTTCAAGGCTCTACTATAGTAATTTTTGGAAAATCCTTTGTTTTCAATAAGAGTAGAAAATAAAGCAAGTAAATGCATGGACAGATACAATTTCTATGCCTTGTCTCTGCTGTTCATTTTGCCAGGAAAGACTTTCTTCTTTCTGCCACTTATTCTGTCCAGAGTCAGTTCACATCATATCTCCTCTATGAAACTGTCTACAAATTCTTAGATTTCTCTATACCTGGATATGTGTCTGGTTATAACAATACCAAGAATTGGCAAGAATGGAAGCAACTTCCCCCTTTTGTGGCAAAATGTAGTTCTCCATCTCTGAAACCTGCCGCCAACAAATGTGGATGTGATGAAAATTTGTTCAAGCTTTATCAATAGTTTAAAAGAAGATGGGACTCGTCTGTGATTGCATTAAAGGGCCATAAACAAAGAGGAAAATAAAGCACAGTGACCCTTCAATCCTCTCTGCTTCTCATGCCCTGTTTGCAAAGGAACTCACTTTTGAGAAAACAAAAGAATCACTGAGATGGAATGGTTTCAAAAGTTTAATCAATTCTTGAAATGAATCATTCACCAAGGTCTGAAGTCACATGGCAAAGTTGATTGCGTTGTTTAATAGGTATTCATGCACATCTTTTGCATGTTTATATGAATTGCATTAAATTCAGTAGTTGACTTTTCAAAACAATTCTCTTTTCGGCTTTTTTAGTAGATAAGATTTTACACCGATCCTCTAAGTCACACTCAGTTTTTTAGTACACAATGTACAACTTGCATTACATTGATCAGAGGTTTAAAGAGGACAGGTGAATTGCATTTCAATATAAACTATAATGGCATTTATAAGTGTGCCTTCCAAAGTGTTCAACTGTGGAGATGGTTAAACATATCTATCAATAGAGCAACAAAATAGCCCTGTTAAATAAAACTATTTACCTATACTTTTCCTGAAGAGTTTAGAAGCTCAAAGGATCAACTGAAGCTCAGCGCCCTTTTATGTGTTTTCATCCTAATCACATTTTACTTGCAATCTTGTCAGCAGCTCATTTTTCCCTCACCGATGTATCAAGTGGAACACTCTCCAATAATAAGTACATGCTTGGTTAATAATCCTCCCCCCAAAAAACTGATACAAAGAACGTTCGCTTACTGTCCTACTCGATTAGCTGAATTTGTTTAAACTCTTTCCAAAATCTAGAGAATAGGAATACAATGTAATAATTACATGGTGTTTATACATGTATAGTCATCAGATTATTACTGTACCCTTTGTTTCATTTCTTTAAGAAAAAGGAAGCAGATTCAAAGACAGCTCCAACCTTTTAAATATATGGAACACATTTTAATTGCATTATTAATAATAATGTTTAAACAATCAAGTCAGCCTGTAGATATGTATCACCTATTCTTCAAGGTTCTATAGTAACTTTAATCAAAACTTAACATGTTTCCCTTTAAAACAATTTCAGTGCCATAAAATATCATTTAAATCAAGGGGGCTAAACTTTGCCCTTCAGATCATTTTGAAGTCTAGGAACAAACTCTAAATTTCAGAGTGTTTGAGCATTGGGTTTTCCCCCAACAGCAGGTCTTAACTGAGTTCCATGTTAAGTGCCTTTACCACATGTTCCATTCAAATATGTTGCTTGCTCTTTTATTTCTAAAAAGGTAAAGATCCTATTTCCATTTAGAAAGACAAGATAAAAAGAGCTTCTCGGCACAGTTATGTTGACTCCTTAACTATTTCTTATATCTGATTTCAGAGTTCATCTCCTAATCTTGTTTGCCTGCTGCAAGGGTTCTTTGCCTTGTACTTGGGGAAAGTCCCCAATTCATCTTCTCATGCTGTTTTGCCTACACACTTCGGTCAGACTCACTTGGGATTTCATGCCTTGACATTCTCTGCAATTTTACTTGCTCCGATTATGCTTGATTTTGTGCTTAGATTATAAGACCTCTCCAGCAGAGCTTCTGGAAACTTCAACTCCAAAATGCCCTGTTACCTCAATAGCTAAATTTCACTTCCAAAGTGCCTCAGGTTTTCAAGTATACCAGCCTCTCACTCAGAGCTGGTGAAAGCTTCCTCCTGGAAAACAAATAGGTTACACAAGACCTCTGTGCACTTCTCTTAATTGAAAATGCTATTAAAGTTCTATTGGGTGGGAAGGAAGATTCACAAACTGGTGAGTCCTGTTTGGGGTTTTAGAAAGCTTTCAAAGCACTCACAGGCATGGTTTATGATGATGAACACAGAGATATTTTTCCCATCATAGAAAGTAAACATGCACACCAAGCCAGTATAACTGGTTGGGGTATGCAGTACTGCTGCCCTTGGGTTGCAACTTAGAAGCACAGACACTAAGGTACATTCCCACCTGGATTTTTTTTTTTTTTCTTACACTAGCCAAACAGAATAAGTATAATTTCTTTAAAAAAAATGGCTGTATCATGAGAAACATCTGTTGCATGTGCCTATGGAATTTCAAGCCAATTCCTCCTTGTTGTGATGAAAGATAAGTAAATGTCTCAAAAGCCAAAGTAACTTCTTTGGAGTCAAGAGAAAACCCAAGCCTAGATGGAGCAGTCCTATAAAAGCCAGACTGAATACTGGACAATGATTTCCAGGTCATGACTGTAGAAACTAAATATGTCAATATGGAAAGCATTTACAAGCCTGATTTCCCTTCTTGAAACAGGAAAGTAAATACCCCTAGAAAATAATGTGCCAAATTCCTCCATCAAATTATAGGCTTTAGGCAGCTAGGGTGGAGACCTGGGTTCTGGCAACTGCTCCTGAGAAACCAAGGGCAATTTTTGTACCTTCAAAGGATCTTTGTTCGCTTCTCTACAAAGTAAAAATTTTGGACTTGAGGCCCTCTAAGCTCCTCTCTACCTTGAAAATGTTAACATTCTACAGATTTCTTTTCCTTAGCTTTGACAGCCAAATTCTCCTTCAGTGGGTTGGTGAAGAGTTCTCCTCTCTGCTGACGGCTACTTAGAACTGGCCTTGCATTTGAAACGGTCTAGCCAACCTTCTGTACTTGGAAACATCTTTTCCACTTGAGTTCTAGTCTTTTGTAGCCTTTAGAATAGGGGTTTCCTAAATCTAGAGAACTAAGAACTAAGGTAAGAAGAAGGGCTTTAATTAGAAGGTGCTGGAAAACATCCGAGCAGCGGATAAGTAGGCAGCCTGAGTGATGAGGTTGTCTTGAGTAGCCCAGGGAGACCCCACTCAAAGAAACCTCCTCTCACAAGGTTGTTCTAGCACTAAACTCAGATTCCTGTTATTCAAATAATTCTGAGGATAAATTAGTATATCATATTCTTTACAAAGAGGCATGTGGCCTTGGACATGTTTTGACCAAGGAAGAGGAGGAGAGAAAGAAGAGCTCATGGGGCTGAGTTCCTGAGGTAGGAGGGACTCAGTGGATGAGGAACACAGCTGGGTAGTGAGAGATTCTTTCCCTTATTATTTATTTTAGTTCTGATTAGGGTCTTCCCTGCCTGTTAATGAGAACCCTGGGAGAAGCAGAAAATGCCTGTCCTTTCTGAGAGAGAATACATAAGGGTCCCTTACGTGCCCAAGGGTAGCCTTTTGAGAGCCTTAGCCTAAGGCATTTTCCAGATAACTCCCTGCCAAGAAGGGAGTTTCCACCCTCCTGTCATCCCACCCATGGCCTTTCACTATTGTCACAAACTGACAATGTGCCACTCAGTGGTACATGTGTTTATAGATATTATGTAAGGAAATTCTGCTTTCTTTCCTCAGCAAATAACAATGCTCAGAAAGCACTTACCCCTATTCCTGATGCCATATGATTTGCACATTTTACTTGTATTTTCAAAAATTAGAAAAAAATTTTTTCTAGTATTCTCTCCTACCCAAGATAATTCTATTTTATGAATCCAGAGAATATTATGAACCTTCATGTAAGAAATTTTTACATAATTGTCTGTGGAGTTACTCTATCATTGAGACTGAAAGGGAGAGTTTGCTTCTTACACTTGAATAGATAATTGAGATCTGTTCCCATTAAGCTGAAGATAACCTTGGAAAGATTTCACTCTCATTCAGGAAAAGATAGGTTCCCAATACCATTG
Source organism: Physeter macrocephalus (assembly GCF_002837175.3). Lineage (NCBI taxonomy): Eukaryota > Metazoa > Chordata > Mammalia > Artiodactyla > Physeteridae > Physeter > Physeter macrocephalus. The sequence goes on along the minus strand of NC_041214.2, from coordinate 68,140,961 downwards.
GAAACATTAAATGTTGATAGCTTAAGGGCTCCACTAACCAGGGCACAATCAACCATCTCCCTAGGTACAATAATGGGTCAGAGACCTACAGGATGTAGTGCTAAAATGAATAATTTCTGAACGTCTATGGCTAGCACTCCAAGTTGTAATTAGAGATGGTCCAATAAATCCAGACAATCTAGATACATGGCCTTAGAAAACCATTATTCAAGGCACAAGATGGAGTTCTAATGAAAATCCTCTGTTTATTATCTACTTATTATCTTCATAGCCAAAACTCTTAAACCCATCACCCATAGGTTGAATGTACAAAACATTTGAATATAGTCATTTCTGTTAGAGAACACTCATTTGTAAGCAGAGCTGGCAATAATTAGTATTATTTTAGAGAACTTCAGAATCTTTTATAAATGCTGTTAAGTCAAAGGCAAGATTAAACATTTCAAAATGTCTTTTTCATTTATTTTGGTAATTTTTAAACTCAAGCTCAGATATAGGACTGGGTATTGCCTAGAAAACAGAATACTGTTAGAGCAATCCATAAATTCATAAATAAAGACTCCAGGATATATCCTGATTTGTCTCATAAGATATTAAAAAAACTTATCAAAAATCTCTTACCTTCACACACACAAATAAAGGTAGAAGTTATCTCCACACTGCTTTCCTTTATATAAAAAAAAAAATCCAGAAATAATTTCAAACCAAGGTGAAGCACCTTTGTTTCTCATTAATTCTCACTGATTAATAGGTTCACTTAATAATCTTAAGGCAAATATGTCTAGAATGGAAGCATTTCAACACTCCAAGAAGATAGATCTGAACTATTTGTAGACCTACCAAGGATACATTTCAACTCAGATAAGATCAGAACAGTACACATTCCTACTGAAAAGTTTTCACAGAGTGCACAAAGGAAAATACCCCAGGATAGAACTGATTTCACAAGTATTCCCCAACTATGAATCAAGGCACATTGTTTTCTAACTCAAACCATGACATTCAAATTATTTATCATAGCTCTTGTTTTAAATTTTATGCATGTTTTTATGATATATGCTAATTATTAATTATTTAAATAATTGGAAAAGTCAATAGATAGGAGGAAGGGATAGTTACACTTCCACAGTGGAACATATTACCAGAATCATAACATACATAAAAGGGCAAGAAGAAAAGAAAAGAAAAGAAAAAAACCCCAAAACAACAGATCTATACACAATCTAGGACTCTAAAATAAGAAGCAAATATTACCTCTGATCCTGACACAAAGAGGGATGATAAGGGGAGAGGGGAGAGGCCAGGTTACTCCTCAGTTTATTTTAATCCCAAGCACAGACTCAGGGGATGAACCCACAGGGCCTAGGATGAGCTATTCAGGGGGCTGCCAGTCATATACATCCGATACGAAATCATTATTATATGAGCAACTTTAACAACCTAGATGCCTCCCATATACTTTTCCACGGAAAAATACTGCAGACAGTTAAGGTATATGTTATAATCACATACATAATATAATTTTGTCCATAAAACACATACAAATAAATTATTTCATAGAGTTATACTGAATGAGCCTTTTACCTTGTTTTTCTTCAATAGAATACACTAAATAACTTTTAAAATTAATCTTTAAATTAAAAATTATTTTAATAGCATTTTATGCAGTATTTCAAAAAAATTTTTTTAGGAAACCTGCAAAATAGAAATAAAATTCTGGGATTCTTAAGCAAGATAGGTAGAGAAATAATTAAAGAAAATAAAGAAAAAAACAGGTATTCTGGAAGATTATTTAACTCTATAAAAATGGGTGATATACTTTTATGACCAGGCATGCCTATGATCATCTTATTGTTATTCTCAGGTGTGCTGTATTTCACAGAGGTACTTACATGTTTGGTTATGTGTACTTAATGGAAAACTGAGCGGTTTTGGGATTTTCTTGTTGGTAGCTTCACAAGAACATAATTAAACAAATAAAAATATCATTATCCAGTAGATTTTTAAAAAATATCTTGTTCAAAATGTCACTCGTAAAGGTGGTAAATAATTCATAAGAGAGACTACTAGAAATCATGACAACAAATACGCATTCAGCCCATTTTCTTTTTCTTTTTTTAAAGGAACTTTCTTCACTCAAAAAAGTTTAAAGTGTAAGAGAACTTGTATTTGTGTCTATCAACAAGCCTAACCAGAGAAGCCTAGTCAAGCCAATGTCAACAAAGCCAGTCCCTTCAAAGGACAAAGGTATCTGATGAAGTAAAACCTGTAAAACCAACCACTCTCCCTAACGATACGCTGCCCTCTGAGGCTTGTTTTCTACCTTAAAAAAAAAACGGTTATATTAATTACAAGGACACTTAGCTGGTAAACCCCAGAGATGGTAAAATTTGATTACAAATTAAAATCCCACAGAGACAAAAATCGACATTCTTCCAATGCTAGGAAAAGTTTAACATGAAAATGCACTGGAAGTAGGTTGTACCATTTCTCCAGCATTACAGTGGGGAGTAAGGATAAGGCTTTCCCTACTCCACCAAATTGGTGTTTCTGTGTAGGTTGAGTAGTTGAGCAAAACGGAGACAGCTGCTTCTTCAGAAGCAGCAATCCCCGCCTCTTTTCCCACCTTCAAGGCACACTTCGAAACTCAGCGGGAGTGCGCGCGCGCGCGCGCGCGCAAGCACATACACACACTTTGTAATCGACACCACTTACACGTCTGATTGCTACCATTTCAGAAGCTGTTGGCACTTACCTTGCAAAGCTGTGTTAGGTAAATTTGCTTCATTCTCTCCCATTTTATTATTTCTTTTCAAAGGGGGCCAAGCAGTTTCAGTTGTGTCAGTTACCCTGCAAGCTTTGTGACCTTCTGACTTTCTCCTGTAGTAATGTAACAGTATACTACCTGCTTTCTTCTGTGAATAATTACCATTCTGCTTCCTGAGTTACCTGGGCTTGCAGGACCTGTTTTACTGTGAAGTGAGATCACATCCTTTGATCGAATACACTGGTATTAGTGTGCACTTCACAAAATGTGGCTTTGTTTCAATTTTGATGTTAACTTTTAATTCCCAACTTTCACTTTAGTCCAGAAACGTTTCTACACTTCCCACTCCAAATAGTGTTCAACACACCACGGCGCAGAGCCAGAGTTTTGTTTGTTTTTTACTGTTCCCGATCTGCTTCTCTTATAGAAATAAAATAAAATTTAAAGTGACTTTTGCAGTGTCCATTAAAAAAAAATACAGGGAAACAAGTGACAGCATGGGAATCAGTTTTGTGCAGTGGTAGAAAGACAGGCTTTGGAGTAGCTCTAGTACTAGCTGTGTAACTATGAACGAGGAATATAACTTCTTTGAGACTCAAGTTTCCTCAACTGTATATTGGAGAAAAATGTAAAATATCAATTTCAGAAGATTATTATAAAGATTCAAAGCAATAATGTACGACTGTGCTAAACACTGTGAATGGTGGATAATAAACACAACAAGCAACATTCTTCCTCCTCTCTCCTCCCCTCCTCTTCTTCCTTTTCCTCCTACACCCTCTTCCTTCTCTTCTTACTCCCTCCTCTTGTTCCTCTCCTTCTGAGGGGAGGAAAGAATGTGGAACCAGAGCACTGATGTCACTATGTTCCGACATCAGCTGTTACTTATTAACTGAGAGACCTTAAAGAAATGATTTTATCCAATCTTGAGCGCCTCAAGGTCCTCACTGGTTAAAGGATACTGATATTTACATTGCCTTTTAAATAGAAACATAGTGATATTAAGTTAAACTGTTCTGCCTCAAACAAACAAAAAAAAAATCCCTCGCAAAGATGAGCAACACTTAGAAATTTATTCATTTACAAGAGAGGAAGTAGATGACAAAAATAAGTCAATTTATTTAAGCTCTCCCATAAGACATCTAGAATAAAAAACAATCTCTACTTCCTTCCTCTAGAATTCCTTAACTTTTAGTTTTGGTCACACTAGTTAAAAAAAAATCTGAGGTTCAAACATCTCCTACTTTAATAGTTCTTTAATTTTCAATTTAAAAGTAATCTATACACCATGTTTGCTAGATTACTAATGAAAAAATGATTATATAAGTTATGTAAACAAAAGAAATGGCAAACAAGTAGAATAGTTATTCTCAAAAGTATCAGAATAAAAACAAACATCACACACACAAATCCTCATCACAGTTAATTTACAGTTCTTTCTTTCATTAACCTCTCTAGGTCTCAGTTTCTTCATCTGTAAAATGAGCTGACCATTTATTAATTAAGGCCCATTTTATCTTCATAATGTCATAAACCTCTGATTTAAAATCCAGGTTATGGTTTGTTCCGGATTAAAGCAGTCTTTGCCTAGCACAATTGCATAATGTAATATATATAGCAAGCTCGTACTTTACCGAAAGTAAACTGAATGTTTGCCAATAAAACACTATAATCATCACATTCTGACTTCCCCAGAAAAGGAGAAACACACATATCAATTCTCACTCGTTATGACAAACTTGGAAATGCATTTACATACCTGCCCCAGGCACCAAAAATTCGTCAATAACAGGTATAAATCACTGATTATCTACCAGCTGAATTATGGCATGTGGGAAGTTATTAGGAAAGTAGAATAGAGAAGTCCTATTTTTGAGCAGAGGTAAAACATAAACAGAAACCGCCAAAGTTTTTGTAGCTGCACAGAAAGTAACATAAATATACATACTGAAACAGTTTCAATACTAATAAAGGGTCCTGAACACACACTTTCTCGCTCTCGCTCTCACTCTCGATCTCTCGCTCTCAATCTCTCGCTCTCCCTCTCTCCTGGGCCATGGCTCCCTGGAAAACTTCTGCCTTCATCATGTCCCCTTTGCCTGACTACTTCACATGCAGGAATTCTTCAATCCAATCTTGGTTGAAGTCTCTTCTATGTGCTTCCAGATGTCCCTTAACAACTCAGAACTTTTCATTCAGCCACGGCTCTTATCACCTTGTATTATATGTATAGCTTAATTATTTCTGTCCTTAAAAGGCGTATGTCAGAGAGCCTTTTTGTGTCCATCGCTACATCCCTAGCACCTTAGCACAGTTTCAACCACATACTATGCCTTCAACAAATATTGTAAAGATGAATAAACTACCATCATCAAAAAGGGTGAATTAAAGGATCTCAAAGGAAAGAACAGTGATTAGCAAAGAATATGATGGAAGATATTCGAGGAGGGAAAAACGACAAATTAAAATTCACAAATGAAAAGAGATGGGAGGGGGAAGTAGGTAGGTTTATCTGCAAGAGCAAATAACTAGGGACTTCCCTGGTGGTGCAGTGGTTAAGAATCCGCCTGCCAGTGCAGGGGACGCAGGTTCGATCCCTGGTCCAGGAAGATCCCACATGCCGCAGAGCAACTAAGCCCCTGTGCCACAACTACTGAGCCTGCACTCTAGAGGCCGTGAGCCACAACTACCGAGCCCCTGCATGCCACAACTACTGAAGCCCGTGTACCTAGAGCCCCTGCTCCGCAACAAAGACAAGCCACCGCTGAGAAGCCCGCGCACCGAAAGGAAGAGTAGCCCCCACTCGCCGCAACTAGAGAAAGCCCGTGTGCAGCAGCGAAGACCCCACACAGCCAAACATAAATAAATAAATAAATAAATGTATAAATAAATAATAATACTTTAAAAAAAAAGAGCAAATAACTAAGAGCTAGAAGGATAAAAGAGATGAGGACACTCATGAGAATTTCCAAAAAGAAAAAAAAAATCAAAGTTAAAAGAAGTAAATGAAAGAGAAAATAAAAATGTATGCATTAGTTTAACACACACACACAGGCACCAAAAACAAAAGGCATGCGTGGCATTAGGCAGAATAGCTTCGCTGAACGGTCAAAAAGAAACTAATATAATTATTAAGAAAAAAGTTCAAAATCTTTGAAAGAACGCCTCTAAGAGTGAATGTGTCCTTTATACGCATTCTGAGACTTTGCTATAAAAACTACTGTGCACATTTTTTAAACAACTTAGGTGACATAATAAAAAATAAGACTTCCAGCCACATCACCTATTTGTATTTCCAACATTGTATTTCTAAAGCACTCCAAGGAGAGAGTGGGCAAAAGAGAGTGTTATAAATGCTATCCTTTATCACTCATTTTAAGGGTTCTACCTAGAACTACAAACAAGGAAGAAACCAATGTTACAGTTTGAATTTGTTGTGGGTAGTTAGTTATTGAAGTGATTATTTAGTTCTGATTTTCAAGGGAAGATATATGTGAAGATATGAAAAAAATTATGAAGTAATTACTCAAAGTTATAAATGTTGGCATTGTATGCTATGGAACATGGGACACTGGGTATGTAAAATGTCACAATACATGCAATAATTACAGAAACATAGTACTCATTTTCACAGTAAAATGTATAACACAAGTAGAACAACAACTTGTTCAAAAGCATAGATATCCATGGAGAGAAAAGGATAGAGAGAAAAGGATTAGAACCTCTCAAAACTGCAATCCTGCAAACCATCATTGGAAGGAAATTCCAGGCTCAGCAACCAGGATGGATCTTTGAGATTACAGTTCCAAGAATTAGGTAGATGTGCTTGCGGGGTATAAGAATATTTTGAGCTAAAAGCAATTGAGAATGAGCCGACTCAAGAAAAGCTCTTTGCTTCCCCTTACTATCTAAAAACAGAGTATCCTACATTTATACAGGAAACTTTTGTTTGTAAAAGTGTCTCCCTACCAGGAAGAGAACTGCTCCTGAAGACAACTCTTACCACCTGAGAAACTCATCTGCGTAAAATACAGCCCTTATTTATCACACATTGTTGGTTGGTGGCAGCCAAGAATTCCTAGGGTGATTCCCGCTCCTCATAGCTGCTAAATACTTTTGAGTTCTAGAAAAGAGAGAGCTAGGTAAGCAGGGATGGGGTGGAGGGAAGAGCACATACTATACAAGAACAATGGGTAAGAATAAAGATTTTCTCATGCTTGGGAGTGCTGGTCCAACATATTTTGCCCGCTCTCTTCCGGATCTGGGTATTACCATCCACGCAGTTGCCCTGGACAGAAACTTAGGATTTATCCTTGCTTGTACCTCCCCCATTCCCCAAATAGTCACTAAGTCTGATCAATGCCATTGAAATCCACCTCCTTAACTTTCCATTTCCTGTAGGTGAGGCCATTATCATGTCTTGCCAAGAAAGTAACTCCCTAAAAATGAATTCTTCCTTTCCTCTAATCCATCCTTTCTATATCTGCCAGAGTGATTTTTCTAAAACATAGTCATGCTATTTCCATGTTCACAGCAGCCCAATCAATAATGTCACTCCTTTATCACCACAATTTTTCATCCTCTGACTCCTAACCCTCCATTAACAACCAGTTTATTTAACTCAGGCTCCTCTGACATCCCCAAGCACACTTGATTCTGTAATTCTAAACAGTTGAATAAGTAATATGCACATATTTAGTTCCCTATACATGGGAATATAAAAGAAAAAGTTGGTCAAGAAAATTAAGGCCTACTCAGTGCTTTGTATTAGGATTGACTGTTGGGCAAAAGTATCCTTTAAATACTACTATAACTAAACATTTAATTCTCTATAATTTTATTTCATAAGATTGCATACAGAATCTTAAGAGAATTAATACTGATGGAGAACCAAGAAAGTAACTATTTCCTTCAGTAGCAAGAAGCATCCATTAACAAGGAAACAAGATAAGCTGTAATTAATAGCAAGGAGAGTACTGTCATTTTAATGACCTTTCCATTACAGTTTTATTAAACAAAGAAACCAAGGAACTATATAAATTTTATGCTAACACACATATGTACACACAACAGAGTTGCTTAACAGTTACTGATGGTTTGTAGGTTGCTTCACATAATTAAGACACTCATATAAAAAAAACCAGACATATGAAGGTGCCAGGTGGAAAGTAAGGTAGGACTGATATTACAAATCATTCTAATTTACTGCTGGGAACAGCGCTATTTCAGATTGTGGAAGAGCTGTGTAACACAACACTAAATACAAGCTTGTAATCATAGTGTATTGATGTAATGATTTATGCACTTTTTATGAGGATACCATGAAATCTTGGCTTTAAATGCCAGAGTTTTAAAGTGATATACTCTTGTTAGCAATCTCAGCCTCATCCACATGAGTCTACTTATAGTAAGGAGACTAGCTGTGATAGCCATCTAAGTACCATCTGAAAAAGGGAAAATAGTTTAAGAACAGTTTAACTGTATATTTAATACTATTATCATGGAACTACAAAATGAAGGGTATACACACCCATGCACGTGTGCACACACACACACACACACACACACACACACACTTGACTAATCTAATCTAATAATCAATTGTTCCACAAACTCTGGCAAAACTCCCTCAAGAGGAACCCAAAGAAGAGCATTAAAGCAAAGGAATATGCATGCTAACTGCCTCATATAGCATAGAATGGTGAACTTATCAATTTGAGAATTTTAGGGCATGTTAAAAATGTACAATAAAGCTAGAAAAAAACATCTATAGCTAAAACCCCAGAACACTAAGGTTTAATAGGAACACCAAGGTGACAAAATGGTTTATCTCTGTCATCTTTTAAAAATGCAGTGAAAATGCCTAAATGGTATCATTAGCTTGGAGATAATTTTATTTCCTCAAAACACCCTGAAATGACCAATCCTGAAAACAGAAGTTTCATCTCCATGACAAAGACTGATCTAAAACAGCTTTGATAATATGAAAAAGTAGAGCACATTCATGCTGAGAGGTAAAATAGCTTCCAGTCTTTAGCCTCTTCACTATAGCCTCTTTAGCCTCTTCACTATAGCCTCAAAAAAAAAAAGACAGCAATTAATGCCAACTATGCTACAGGAATTTGGCAAATACTAACTAAATGAAAAAGACATTTAGCAGCTGTTCAGGGGGTAACAGCTTCCTCTTCTAGGGTGAAGCTGAGGTAAAAGGTGAGGTTTCTCAAGTCTTTACAAACATTCCACTCCTTTCACTTAATATCTTAAAATATCAATAATAGATGAACATGTCCAAAATAAACACAGTAACTATAACACTTATTAAAATTAACACTATGCCACTGTTTCAATTCATGAAGTATCAACAAAAGTAGTAGTCAAAAATAACAAATTAATTATGGGGGATCAAAGAAAAATTAGTTTATCTCTTCTTTTTTCCTATTCTTTCCTTTCTTCTTTTTATTTATTTATTATTATTATTTTTTTTAATAAAGTCAAGTGGCATAACAAGCTTTCCTAGAAAAATGATTCCAGGAGAACTACTTTTGTTCAACATCATAATGGGCCACTACTTTCTACAGAGAATGTTTTCTTTCTGAAAGCATCTCTTCTACTTTCCCGCTGACTACCTACCAGCTAGCATTGTTAGAGAAAAGGAGGAGATGAAGGATTAAAGTCTCTAACCTTCCCCCAGCAGCTAGTACTTAAAATAGACTCCCTCTAAAGTGAATGGCTGCTGTCTTTCCTATGGTGACCAGATTTACAAAATGAGAAAAAAAAAGAGAGAACAAATGAAGAGGGATAAACACAGATTCTCTAGACAGATTTTTTTTTCAGAATAATAGGCTGAATGGGAAGAAATCTATAAAGGAAAAAAAAGTCCCAGGATGACACTGGAAAATGTGGTATCTGATCACCTTGGGCAACGAGGGACTCACAACATGTGAGCAATTTTAAGCATGAATAAACATAAACATAGAGATAGGCCCACCATGGCTAAAGTTAGATTTAAATACTTATTTCATCATGGCCCTCACACCTCTTCTAAAACCTTTAGTCTTCCTTTACCCTATCAATTAATTTTTATTTCCTTAGTATCTTTAAAAATATGCCGGACAAACATGGCCTTGTCTTCCAACTCTCAAGGCACACATCTAGGGCATTTTTTAGTTGCTGTTTTTAGACCTGCCAGGTTTATAAGCATTTAGTAAACACTTAATGATTGGTTAATTGAAAACATAACACAATTATATTTCATCTTTCTCCAAAAACTTTAAAATAGAATTAATAAAGAGCATAAGGGAGATGATTAATTCACAATGTTTCTAGTACTCTTGCTTCCCTCTGAAGAGGCCAGAATATGCCACTCCCAAATATGCCACTTGGGCATACTGCTTGTTTTGAACTGAAGGCAATCAGGTCTCTGCCTTCCCCCCTTTCTGTTTAAAAGCAGGACATAAGTGTCCATTTGTAACGGTGTCTCGCTCTCCCTTACCAGGAAGAGAACTACTCTGGAGACAGCTCTTAACACCAGAGCAGACTCTTATCTGCATGATAAACCTGCTAAATAACCATTATTTTACAATACAATTCCTCCCCTCATCTTCCTATAACTTACCTCCCTCCCCCAGTAGCTTTAAATCCTTTCTCCTTTGCCTAGCCTAAGATGATATATGACTCAAATTCTGACTCCTAGCATCACATGCCTTTGCAAGCTCCCCGTACAAACGTGTGTACTTATGCATGTAATTATTTTTTTCTCTCGTTATTTTGTCAGTTTAATTTGCAGGGCCCTCAGCCACTGAACCTAGGCGAGTAAAGAAAAAAGTTTTCTCTTCCTCCCCTATACCTCTTTCATAAAGTGTCCTGTACATTACCAGATTTCCACTTTGAGAGAGCTATTAATTTCTTTAGTTTTCCTAAAACCTAAGAAACTCATTATTTACTTGAGATTGATGACAAATCAAACTTATAATATTTAAAAATTCACAATGTTTTGAAAAAAATGAACTTGAGATTGAATTCCTCCTATTAGTGAGACAGGAGGGAAAGGCACAACCTTTAAAAGAATGACATAGCCATTGAGGATATGACATAAGCTGGTTAGAACCAATGAGGCCCAAGATGGCAGAAGATTCAAACTCCCAGTAGACCCTGAGCCTCATTATGAGCTCACTGTAACACATTAGCATATGCTAAGTGACACACTCACAGTCACCATGACAGTTCTGAGGCTGACCATAAAAGGCCAAAAAGTGGGCTGTGGCCCAATTCCTGGAAATCCCCGCCCATTCCCCCAAAAAGTTGGAATAATCTTCCTACTCATTAGCCTATGAAATTACCCAGCCCATAAAAACTAACCACCTCGACAGCACGGGGCCACTCTCACCTTCTGAGATGGACTGCACTCTGCCTATGGAATTTGTATCTCTCTCAATAAACCTGCTTTCACCTTACTATGGCTCATTGCTCTTGAATTCTTTCCCACACGAAGCCAAGAAATCTTACTTGGTGGCCCATCCCAGGAACTCGCCCAAGACCTGTGAAATGACCATCCTCTCACACCCCATTTTCCTGCAACATTAGCACCTAATAAAATAAAAGTTAAATGGTGAAAACAAAGATGAAAATGTAAAATATATCAAGAAACTTGGAAGGCAACTTATATTGAAGCTAAATTTAAAGAGAACATTCTACTTTCTAATTTAAAGGTTATTTTATGACATCACAAATTCTGAACTTATCTGTCCTCAGAAACTTTTGTTTGTCTGCTGACTTGTTTCTTAAAAAATAGTATCTGAATGATTTTAGGTAAGTTATTCACTTTCCAATGGGTCCAGTTCTCTCTGTACAGTCCTGTTTGTTTTATGTTACTTGCCTACCCACTGAAGCATTTGCCTATGTAACCACTGGCTTTTTAATAACCAAGTCATTTGAGCTTTCTTCCCATTTTCGGTTTCCAAATATTACAATGTAAATATATAAAATTATATAAATATGATAGTTCATCCTGACCACCAAATTAGCACATTGGACACGCTTTATTTGAATTTCAAATTGTTAATGCACTAAAGATGATTCCAGGGACTTCCCTGGTGGTCCAGTGGTAAAGAATCCGCATTCCAATGCAGGGGACACGGGTTGGATCCCTGGTCAGGGAACTAAGATCCCACATGCCACAGGGCAACTAAGCCCACACGCCACAACTACTGAGCTTGCGTGTCTCAACGAGAGAGCCGGCATGCCACAAACTACAGAGCCCACACGCCCTAGAGCCCACACATCGCAGCTAGAGAGAGAAGCCAGCGCACCACAATGAACAGCCCGCGCCTCAAAGAAAAAGAAAATGATTCCATTAAGTGGCGAACCTCAACAGTAAATTCAGAAATCTTCTGATATAAAGAGAAACTTGCCTTTAGAAATGTAACAAAACATTTTTTTAATGTTTACCATACATTCTTTCACTGTTGATAGCAATAAATATTGGTATAATTTTGTTACTCTATTGAGGTAAAATTTACATGCAACAAAATGCATCCCCTTTAAGTGCATTGTTAGATAAATTTTGATAAAGGTATTGAAGGGTACCAGAATATGCCACCCCAAAATATTCCTCTTTAGCATATGGATTATTTTTAGCTAAAGGCCATTGAGAATCATCAGAGTAAAAGCTCTAAAAACAGGGCACAAGTTTTCCTTTTGTAAAGGAAATTTACATTTATAAGGAAATTTTCCATTTGCAAAATGTGTCTACCTCTCCCATACAGAGGAAGAGGAGAATTCTTAGCAACTCTTACTAAAGGAGAAGGCAGGAATTTAAATCTACATAACAAACATCATGAGACAACCCTTGTTTAACATACTTTTCCTTGTCACCTTCCCATAACCTTCTTTCCCCACCCAGAAGCCCAAACCTCTTTTCCTTTGTGTAGCCTAAGGTGGTATACAAGCCCAAATTCTAACCACCCCTTTGGGTTACTCATCACTGGGTCCTTCCATGCATATATGCGTGATGTACATGTTAATAAATTTTTTGTTTGTTTTTATCCTGTTAACCTATCTTTTGCCAGTCTAATTTATAGGGCCCCAGACAGAGAACCTAATATGTGTAGAGGAAAAATATTTTTTTCCTCCCCAACCAAATTCACCCTTGCAACTACCACAACATTTAATATACAGAACATTTCCATCATCCTAAGAAGTTCTTTTATATCCTTTTATACTTAATTCCTCCCTCTACCCCACCTCTGACTCTAGTCAATGGGTATCAAATTTTGGCAAATGATTTTTCCTTGTCTATTGAGATGATTGGATGGCTTTTTATCATTTATTCTCTAAATATATAAATTACATTGATTTTCAAATGTTAAAACAGACTTACATTTGTGGAATAATGCCTATTTGTCAGGATGTATTATCTTTTTATGTATTACTAGATACAATTTGGTATTTTGCTAAGGATATTTGTGCCTACGTTCATTCTTTTCTCTTCTCGTAAATCATTTTATTTGCCTCACTTTAGTATTAGTGTAACCAAGGAGGACATTACAGGGTTTTCCCAGGACAGACCCCTCCCCCATATCCTCTGCTTTAGCTCCTCTCTGGAGTACCTAGATAACAGTATCTGATGCACATTTTCCGAGTCATTTTATAGTTGCTAAAACCCTCACCAAATGGAAGATGCTAACTACTTGATGACCATGAGCACGTAGCCCCCAGGCCTACTGGAGCCTGAGGATTGATAATGTTATCCCATGTGACACCACCCTGTTACCTCACCATCAACTAATCAGAGAATTGTGAATGAGCTGATCACATACCCTCTGACTCCCCTCTCTCAACTGGTCCTTAAAAATGCTTTCCTGAAACCCATAGGAGAGTTTGAGTGTTTTGAGCACTAGGTGCCCAGGACTCCTTGCTTGGAGCCCTTGCAATAAATGTTACTTCACCACAACCCAATGTCAGTACATTGGCTTTACTGCTCATGAGAGAGTGGACCCAAGTTTGGTTTGGTAACATTAGGGTAATAATGGCCTCATAATATTGGTGGGAATGTTTTCCCTCTTCCCTTATTTTTTGAGAAGACTTAGTTAGGACTGGTATTATTTTTCTTAAATGTTTGATAAAATTTGCCAGTGAAGCAAGCTGGGCCTGGAATTTCCTTTGTGGAATGGTTTTAAACTATAAATTAATTTTCCTTAACTGTAATAGGGTTATTAAGATTTTCTTTCTCTTCTTGAGTCATTTTTGATAATAAGTATCCTTCAAAGAATTTGTCCATTTCATCTAAGTTGTTGAATGAATTGACATAAAGTTGTTCATAATATTCACTTATCTTTTTAATGTCTATAGGATCTGTGGTGATATCCCCTCATTCATTTCTGATAATAGCAATTTGTACCTTCCTTTTTGTGTTGATCAGACTAGTTATAGCTTTATCAATCTTTTTTTTTTAAGTTATTTTTACATTGTTTTTCTCTATTGTTTGACAGTTTTCTATTCTGTTGAATTCTATTCATATCTTTATTATTTACTCCTTGTAGTTACTTTGGATTTTAGAAATCTACAACATTGATTTTAGTTGCCTTTTATTTTTTTCTAATAAAGCATTAAAGCTGAAAATTTCCTTCTAACCTCTGATTTACCTGCATCTCACAAATTATGACAAGTTTGTATGTTCAATATAGTTTAGTTTAAGATATTTTCTAATTTCACTTGTAATTTATTCTTTGACCCAGGCTTATTTAGAAGTATACTAAGTTCTAAAAAGTTGGAGATTTTCCAGATATCTTTCTGTTATTGATTTCTGTTTAATTCTGTTGATGTCAAAGAATATACTCTGCAATTTCAATTTTTAAACTTTATTGAGACCTGTTTTATGGTCCTGCACAAGGTCTGTCTTGGTGAATGTTCTGTGTGCATTGAAAAAGAATATGTAATTTGATTCTTGATTGCAGTGTTGTAAATATTTTGTCTATTTTTAGTATCAGTTACTGAGAGAGAGGTCTTAGTATCTTCAAATATAATTGTGGATTATTTTTCTCTTTTTAGTTCTACAAGTTTTACTTTATGTATTTTGAAGCTTTATTATTAGTTGAAAACACATTTAGGATTTTTATGCCCTTTGTTATTATAAAATGGCCCTCTTTTTACTTTGAAAATTTCTTGTTCTAAATTCTATTTTATCTGATATTAATTTAGTGTTTTCATAATATGTCTTTTTCCATTTTTTTTACTTAATATGTTTTTATCTTTAAAGTGAATCTCTCTCAAATAGGATAAAATGGGACTGCTTTCTTTTTCTTTCAATCCAGATTAATAGTCTTTTCCTTCTAATTATAGTATTAGGCTACATGAATGTAATTATCAACATAGTTGGAGTTAATTCTACCATTTTGCTATTTGTTTTCAATTTGTTGCATTTGTCTTTTTTCTTCTTTTTCTTCCTGATTTTTGATTGAGTCTGTATATCTTAGTATTCAAATTAAGCTGTACTATTTGCTTATTAGCCATTTTTTTCTGTCTCTCAGTTTCTTGATTTTGCTCTCTCCTCTCTGATTCTCTTGTGGCTTAAGGTTTTACAATATTCAACTTAAAATTATCACAAGCTACCTTCAAATAATATATAATTTCACATATAAGAAATTGATACCAGCATACTACCATTTCCCCCTCCTGTCCTTTGTGATATGATATGATACATTTATCACTACATGTTATAACCCCCTCCCAAACACTGTTATTATCTTTGCTTTAAATAGTCAATTATTTTTTGTCACTTTTAAATATATAAAATATATTAAAAGTGAGAAAAACATTTTCTTATATTTACCTACATATTTACCATTTTTGTGCTCTTTGTGTAGATCCAAGTTTCATTTTCTTACTGCCCATAAAGTGCCCTTGAACATTTCTTATAATTCCTGTACACCGGCAATGAGTTTACACAGTTTTTGTTTGTCTGAAAAAGTCTTTACTTAGCTTTCATTCTCAGACGATATTTTTCCTATACATTGGATTTCTAGGTTGATATGTTTCTTTTTCTTTCAGCATCTTAAATGTTTTTCCCTTGCTATCTGGCTTAGATAGTTTGTGACAAGAAATCTATGTTTTTTCTTATCCTTTCTCTTCTATATACCATGTGTCTTTTGTGTCTTGCTGTTTTTATTTATTTTCTTTGTCACTCACTTTTTTGTTTGTTTTATTTAATTTTTATGTGACTTGGTGTGATTTTTCTTTGTGTTTATCATGCTTGGAGTTTCTTGAGATTCTTGAGCTTTTCAGTTTATAATATTCTCCAAATTCTAAAAACTTTTGCCATTAATTGCTATCTTCAAGTATTTGTCTCTCCTTTCTTCATTCTTCTTTCATCTGGTACTCTATATGTATGTTATTAATAAACACATAGATTAGATATAGATACAGATATACAGGTATAGATAAAGATATTCAGCAAGTCACTGAAGCGCTGTTAAATTTTTTCAGTACTTTTTCTTTTGTATTTATGTTTAAATAGTTTCTCTTGCTATAACTTTCAGTTAACTAATGGTTTCTTCTGCAAGTCTATTCTGCTGTAAATCCTGTACAGTGAAATTTTCATTTATAATATTTTGTTTTTTGTCTAGAAGTTCTACTTGGAACTTCTAACATTTTTAACATTCTAACATTGTTATATCTTCCATTTTTTCCTCATTAGGTTCATGTTTGTCTTTACATCATTGTGCATATATAAATATATAATAGTAACTTTAAAGTTATCTCCTAATTTTATCACTTTGGGTCTATTTCTATTCATTAATTTTCTCTTGATTATGAGTCTCAATTTTCTGTTTCTTTGCATGTCTATTAATTTTTGATTGGACATAGAAGATTTTGACTCTGTGACTTGTACATTGCTGTACTCCTTTAAAGATGTTGGACTTTGGGTGGGCTGTTATTTGTATATCAGCCTGATCATTTTGAGAATGTTCTGTAGTTTTTGAAGGCAGCCCTAGAGAAACCTTTACTCTAGAACTACTTTAACCGCACCACTAAGGTGTGTGATACTTTTGTAGCTCAGCTGGATGTGCAGTCAATGGGTCTCTCCATTCTTGTTGGTGGGAACATGAGTGATTCCTAGCCCTGTGTGAACTCTAGAAATTGTTCAATTTAGAGCTCTCTGGTAACTGTACTTTCCCAACAGCTGTTCTCTGCACAACATCATGGAATTTCATCCTTTGCACTGATTGTTATTCTGTTAAAGACTTCAAAGTATTCCTTTGCAGATGTCTGGAGCTCCTTCTTTGTTTAGCTCTCTCATCTCCAATATTGTCTCAACATATACTGGTGGCTCATTTTTTCCAAAGTTTAATCTCTATCTTTTCAACTCAGGATATATTTGGGCCCTTCCTCCTTTCATCATATTCTGGAAATTGCTTCTGGGTAGAAATCCAAGGCAGTTATAAGGCTCACCTTACTTGATTCCTTTTTCTCAGGGATCACAATCCTGAGCTCCCTATTGTCCAATATCTGAAAACAACTGTTTTATATATTTCATCCAATTGACTCGTTTTATGTCAGAAGGCAAGTCAAATAGAATTTCCTTCATAGGCAGAGCAGAAATGGTGCAAGCTTTCTGAACATGAATTGGCAAAATATATCTAAAGTATTAAATAAAAGTCATACAATTTGAAATTTCATTCCTAGGAAATTTTCCAAGATGATAATCAGAAAAGTGTGCAAATTAGTTTACATAACAATATTTATCAGTGTTGCTTATAATATAAAAATATAAGCAATTAAATGCTAACAATGGATTTTTTAAAATAAGTTGTAAAATAGTAAAGTAGAATAATCTGCTACTGTTAATGCAGAACTATTCATTGACTTACAAGGTGTTTAACACATTGTTGTGGTATATTTTTATCAAGATATATGATACATGCTAAACATATTAAAATAACTATTGCTACATTACAGAATTATTGGTTATCATCTAATTTCTTCCTTGCATCCTTGTTTTTTTTTTTTTTTTTTTTTTTTTTTTGCGGTATGCGGGCCTCTCACCATTGTGGCCTCTCTTGTTGCAGAGCACACGCTCCAGACGCGCAGGCTCAGTAGCTGTGGCTCACAGGCCCAGCTGCTCCGCGACATGTGGGATCTTCCCAGACCAGGGCTCGAATCCGTATCCCCTGCATTGGCAGGCAGATTCTCAACCACTGCGCCACCAGGAAAGCCCCCAAAATAGAATTTAAATAACAAATGATTCTGTTCTCAGAAGTATACTGTATTTACTTTTAAATGTATATGCTAGAGAGAAAGAGAGGGAAGGGAGAGTTATATGGGTAGATTGCTACAGATATGATATAGATGTATATAAAGATAGAGATACACATACAGTCACAGGTGTAGGCAGGAATAGAGATATAAATTCTAGTAATGCCCAAAACATTTTGAAATATGCTTTTTTTTGGTTAAAATTACACAGTGGATATCATTCTATTGACATCTTTTAGATGGAATACATCTTTTTAGTCAGAAAAATGTGGATTTAGGTCCCAGCCACTACTTATTCCCCATGTGACCCTGAGCAAATTAATCTACTTCTCTGCACCTTAGTATTTTCTTCATTAAAATAGAGAAAACAACTGAACCTCCACATGGGGCTGAGGTGATAGTTCCATGTTATAATGCAGGGCCTTGATCTTAAAAGGCTCTCAACAAACTTTGACTATAATAATGATTTTTGGTTTTGTTTTATTGTTATTATAAGATTTACAGACTACTGTGATATAGTTTTTGGAAGGTTTTCCCAAGTCAAAGTGATCCTCCCTTATCTATTCCCCAAATCTACAGGAGTGGAGCATTTTGTTCTGTATAATACAGCTCACTCCACAGGTTACAGTTGATTGGACCAGTAAAAGCTCCAGCTAGGGAGAGCAGAGATTTTGCCTCCTGGAAATTTGAAAGAGAATTGTTAGGCTTGTAATATGTAAAACCAGGTGCTATATACATAGCCATTTCAGCCATGAGGCCAAGGACCATAGAACAGCTATTCACAGAAGGGAGAATAATGAAGCTGACTTGTAGGAAGAAAGAGAGATAAAAGATAAAGAGAGAAATTAGTTTGGATTACTCATGGCCTTTTGTAGTTTCAGTCTTTCAGAAGACCTAGCCTTTAGATTCCATGATACAGTGACTTAAACTTATGTACCAGGCTATTTGGATTCTTCTTTAATTCACAAAGAAATTGTTCAAGAGCCTGTTCTGTTAACTCTCAGATCCCTTAGCCTGACCAGTGATAGTGATATTAATTAGAGGGAGTGTAAGAGAACATTTGGTGAAGGAATTGATGAACAGCTTTCTTTGTAGAGAGCAATTGCTGTGCTGTGACCCTAATCCATCTTTTGGGGGAAAGATTAGGAGAATGGTAACTTTGAATCACGAGCCTGAGTAGAGGGGCTTGAGTGGGACCATGTGGAAAGTTTTAGAATGTAAAATGCATTTGCTACCACTGGAAGGTAAAAATGGAAGCATCCTGGCTCATACCTTATAAGGCTTAATGTACAGAAAATCCCAATCTAGAAGCCTGGATTATTTTAATATTAGACAGGCCAGATATGGTAGGCAGTATAATGGCCCCCAAAGACATCCAAGTCCTAATCCCTTAAACTTTTGTGTACTTATTATGTTACATGATAAAAGGGAATTAAGGTTGTACATGCAATTAAAGTTACTAATCAGGTGACCCTGAGATGGAGAGATTACCCTGAATTATCTTGATGGGCCCAATCTAATAACATGAGTCCTTAAAAGCAGAAGAGGAACAGACAGAAAAGAGGGTCATAGGGATGCAATGTGAAAAAGACTTGATCTGCTATTGTTTATGTTTCAGATGGAGGAAGGGGACACAAGCCAATGAATGCAAGTGGCCTCTAGAAGTTGGAAAAGGTAGATTCTTCCTCAGGCTTCCAGAAAGGAACCCAATCCTGTAGACACCTCAGTCTTAATGCAGGGAAGTCCACGTTGGACTTCTGATTTACAGAACTGTAAGACAATGAATTTGTTTTAAGCCATCAAGTTCTTGTTAATTTGCTACAGTAACAATAGAAAGCAAATACACCAGTGTATTCTAATTACTAAATTGAAATTATGTTTGTGATTTAAGGTGACTATAGGACTCTTCTATCCTGTGGGAGTGAAAAGAAAAGCTAGGATTTTCATCCAGGAAAGGAAAAGACCAAATCCATAAAGTTTAAAGGTGCAATGAAGAACAACAGTAAATTTAGGTTGTGAACATACCATGAATAATTATTGTTCAACCTGCTAGTTATAATAAATGTGCTTTCATTAATTTCTTAATTCATTGAGGCTAAAGCTAGCTTGAATTTGGTTTTGTTATTTATAACCAAACAGTTTTAATGACTAAAAACTGTTAAGGATAATTATCTTAACAACAGGTACAAATGGCCTCAGGCAAGGCTTTGAACACCTTAGTCCTAGAATAGGAACAGTACTAGGGCTTCTTTTTTTTTTTTAATGAGAAGAAATCATAAAATGTGCTATAAAAAAACACCTCTTTTCATCCTTAACAAAAGTGTCAAGAAAGTCAACACTATTTTATACACTGAGAAACTGAGGTTCAAAAAAGTTAAGTAACTTTGTCAAGGTCATAAGTGATAGAACTGACATTCAAATCCCAGTCTTTCTGATATCAGAGCTCTATTATAGCATTCATTCACTCAGCAAATGTTTACTGATTAATTACTATGTACCCGACACTGTGATATCTAGCTTGCTCACATTTAATAAGGCCTCGTTTTGTACCAAGTAATTTACATATATTAATTCATGTAATCTTTGTTCTATTATTCTAATTGTTCTAATTATGGTGTCCATTTTACAGATGACACCCAGAAAGGATAAGAAGCTTGCCTGAGATTTTGCAAATGACAGAGCCAGGATTCAAACCAGCCAGTGTGGTTCTTAGTGACTTAGCCATTTATCTCTGCTGCTGCCTGTCCTAGGTGCTGAATATCTAGATAAAGTCTGCTCTCACAAAGGTATATTCTTGTTGGAGAAGCAGATAAGAACAAAGCAAACAAACAAACAAACAAATACTCATTGTAATAGGGTAACTAAGACAAAGGCAGCATGTGATGTGAAAGAATAACAAGATGTCAAAAGATTTTTAGGGAAATAACATTTAAAACAGAGAGATAAAACGTGAGGAGCCAGCCATAGGAATGTTTGAAGGGTAGGGTGGGGAGCATATTGGGCAGTATGAGAGAGAGCCTAGAGATGGAAAAGAACTCGGCCCTTCCTTTTAATTGAAGGAAGGCCACTCTGCCTGAAGCACAGGCTTAGTTAAACGGGATTAAACAATGAGAACTGCAGCGCGAAATGGGTAGATTTAATATGGTTTTATGGTTCTTCATTACTTGAAATAAAATTTCCCCACAAAATTAATAATAAGAATTATTAATCAAAAAATCTTATTTTCAAAATGAATTATGCATGTCTAATAAGAGAAATCAACTGTCTTCCATTTATCTTTGTTGGAGGAAAATCATTGTTATTTGGTCCCATAAGCGACCAAAGCACAGACATTACTGAATGGTTCCTATTCCTGTTGCAGATCCAAAGGCCTCTATTGCATAAATAATAACAGTAGTTCACAAAGTCAATTCACTCTTAATTTACTGATTATCTGGTCAGTTTTAGCTCATGGTAAATAAACTAAATTAACCTTATCATTTTTGTTTTTGGTTATAAGTAAATTATGTTGATGCATGACATATAGGCTATTGCAAATATCTACAGGTGGATATGATAACCCTTAACAATATAATTCAGAAAGAAATCAGTCATATCCTCTCATACATTTGGAATGTGATATATTGCATATTTCAAAAGCTTGCTTTATTTAATTATATTTAGACATACTACTTAAATTCATAGCCAAAA
This sequence comes from Physeter macrocephalus, assembly GCF_002837175.3. NCBI lineage: Eukaryota > Metazoa > Chordata > Mammalia > Artiodactyla > Physeteridae > Physeter > Physeter macrocephalus. Next base: position 68,119,252 of record NC_041214.2, on the reverse strand, counting down.
TCAGAATGTTGCTCAGAAATTTTGTGGAAAGGAATGAATTATCATAATATTCTTTTGTTTTTAAGGGTATACACTTAGAGTGCCTTCTTCACATGAATTCATTAAAAATAAAACCAGGGCTTCCCTGGTGGCGCAGTGGTTGTGCGTCCGCCTGCCGATGCAGAGGACGCGGGTTCGTGCCCCGGTCCGGGAGGATCCCACATGCCATGGAGCAGCTGGGCCCGTGAGCCATGGCCGCTGAGCCTGCGCGTCCGGAGCCTGTGCTCCGCAACGGGAGAGGCCACAACAGAGGGAGGCCCGCATACCACAAAAAAAAAATAAATAAAAAATAAAACCAGATAGTAATCCCTTATAATAACTAATATTTAATAATTTAAAATATCGAATTCCCTACACAGAAACTTTTTCCAGTTATAATTTTAATGTAATAGATATTGCAAATAAATGATGTATCACAAAACAAAATTATATGCAATTACAATCACAAAAAAGAGTAAGAAATAATTAGTTTATGAAACTCAATCTGACTAATAATTCACTTAAATTAGTACGTGATGACTCCCTTCTATCTCTGATCCCCAAGAATAATGGAAGGTGTGAAACATGGAAAAATGAATCCACCTGGCTTATAGAACATGCTAAGAATCAGTAAATTTTAAAATTATATTTACTAAATTTCAAGTTTATTTTACAGAAATCACCAAATATGTACTGGCCTCCTCCAAGATTAAAAAAAAAAATTTCAAAAAAGGCTGATTCTAAAATGATATTGCAAAAAGAATAATTTGGGTTACAGAGAAAATCTTATCAGTTTTCTTTCCTGATGATAAAGAAGAACAGAGGCATGTGAGAATGGGATTGTTCTTACATTTACTAGATGGACATACTATTGGTTAAAGATGATGTTAATGTATCATTTCATTTTTCAAAAGTAATACGTATAAAATCTGTTCACTAATACATTCCTAGGTGTTAAACATTTCTGAAACAATCTATGTTTTAAAATATTGGAATAATGTATGTTGCTGTATATTTGGGTTCGATGGTCTTTTGTAAATTTGCCCTCTAGGAATACTGTAGCCTTATATTCCAGCAAGGAATAAAAAGAATTTGCTTAACAAGAATTTGGGTTGGCAGAGAATCCTTCGAATGAAACATTTTAATTAGGGTCTCTCAATAATAAAAACTATACTTTTTTTTTTGTTTTTTTTTTTTTAAGGAAAAGGAGTTGTACTTTCTCTGTTTTTACACACATACACAAAAGGGAGAAAACCGAGACACTTGAGAAGAAGAGCAAACCTAGTTTTAAATTACATCCACTTTCATGGCAGTAAATCCTTCCAAAAGTATGCACTTATAAAGATACAAACTACTTTAATCTTTTACATCCTCTTAACAGCTTTAGCAGAAATTATTTTCATAAAGTACACATATTTGTTATAATTAAGTGAAAAGACAGGGACACAGGAATTCTGTGTGTTTTTCACTTTTTTTTCTCCTATTATTTGGAAAAAATTCTGTCTTTCCACTGTAAATAGATCAAGAAAAAAATACTAAATACTTTTGATAAAGAAACAGGGACTAGGGCTTCCCTGGTGGCGCAGTGGTTGAGGGCCCGCCTGCTGATGCAGGGGACACGGGTTCGTGCCCCGGTCCGGGAGGATCCCGCATGCCGCGGAGCGCCTGGGCCCGTGAGCCATGGCCGCTGAGCCTGCGCGTTCGGAGCCTGTGCTCCGCAACGGGAGAGGCCACGGCAGTGAGAGGCCTGCGTACCGAAAAAAAAAAAAAAAAAAAAAAAAAAAAACCAAAGAAACAGGGACTAAAATTAAATTGCCAGCAAAACAAAAGAGTCCGCATTGTACATTCTTCAACCATGCAGACCATCAATTCTCTCCCCATAGCCTCAAAGTGCCCACAGTGACACCCTTGGTTGAGCATCTGAGAACAAGATGCAACATCCACACCTCCCTGCCCTTGCACCTATATTTCCCTCCACCGAAGATACACCTACACCTTCCACAGATAAATATACCCACAGACACATGATACACCACATATCAGGTCACTCCTCGGGGCCGCTTTTCTCTAGCATCCTCCCGCATCCCTGACCCCAGCGCCTGCCTGGGGCTGTATGTTCCTCTCACGGTGATGCAGTTCATCTGTGGGCAGAAGTTACAAATGTCTATGCAGGAGCCAGAGCAGCCCTGGCAAACTTTATATTTGGCCCAGAAGGTGTTTTCATTTTAAACTGGCCCAATATTTTTATTATGTGATCTACCATAAAATTCCAGATTTCCAACTTTGCTGGAGAAAAAAATGATCTGCCACATTTTCACACGCAGAAATACTTTAGATCAGAGCAGCTCCCGTGCAATAGGCAGGACCTGTCAGGTTCACCACCTTCTCCATCTCCCCTGGGTCTATCAGCTTTCACATAGTGTTATATCTACAGTGTGTGTGTGTGTGTGTGTGTGTGTGTGTGTGTGTGTGTCTGTGTGCCTGTGTGCACACACATGCGCGCATGCACCCATTTTTATCATGGAGAACTATTTCTCTGTACCTAGTCCACTCATCTTATTTTTCTCAACATAGCCTGTATATTATTTGACTTTGATACCCCCCCACCTCCAGGCTGTGGGAACATGAACATCACAGAAACTTTAAATACATACATCATGTATTACTACCATTACCTTCATTATTGCAACCAGTTTTAACCATGACTTCTTCATTACTTCACTTCAAACTCATTTTCAGTGCAACAAAAAATACCTATTTATCCCCTCCCCAGCTGTTCTTCTTCTGTTTAATGCGTTAAACATGTGATGACCAAAATAGAGGCTGTCAGAACGTAAAGCTATTGATAATTCTCAATCTGGTTAATAAATCCATATATAAAGAAATTAGTGTAAATAGTATCCCACGTTCTTACCTTCCTTCCAGATAATTGGCTCTCTGCCCAGGATTGAACACAGAAGGCACAGAGAAGCACCAGAAGTTCTAGCATAAGCTTCTGGAGTCAGCTGACAACCACAGGGTCCTCTGGGAAGTTAGAATTTGGTATAATTGCCTGAAACTCCTCCAGGCCTAACTAGGCTTGATTTCAGTAACTAGTGGTTCATTTGCTCAATCTGTCTGATAGCTCACCAGGGAAAAACAGGCTTTTCATCACTTGTTAAATGAGAAATGTTACATTTTTTTAAAATGTAATCAAACTTTCTCCAGTCTCTGTGAAAGGTACAGAAGAGAGCATGTATTTCTGTTTAAACACTAATGAAAAGATGAGCAATGTTACCTGATCATCTACTATATGCCAAGCGCTGAACTAGGTGATATACATTTTTTGTATTATATTGCTCCACCTTGAGCTAGGTATTATTGTTCATATTTCTATAGATAAGGGAGTTGAATCTTCAAGTAAAGGTGAAACAGTGCCTAGTATAATAGGATTAGTAACTTGAAAGTCTGGGATGCAAACCCACATAGGTTCAATGCGAAGTATGTTCTGATTTTACCAAGCTATGCTGTGCCTTCTCCCAAGCATTAAAGCCTTCTCATCCCCAGTCTCCTTAGGGGAGTGGGGCCTTAGTTAATGAGCAAATGGGCCATAAATCAGTAGCTGATGAAAAACCTGGAAAGCAGAATCATACTGAAAAGCACCTGAGGATGTTTACCTGGGGAAGAGAAGAAAAAAGACCTAATTGCTGTTTATGAATATTTGAGGGATGAATCAATTGTTTGGGGGCTTAAAGTTCATGCAATTTGGAAAGAGGGGCTCTCTATGAAAATTAATACAAAATTACAAATGCAAAATTAGTTGTTAAAGAGAATACTTAGAATGACAAAGATTTTCAAATTTTAAAAATGTGAACATGTACCACATTTACTTAAAAATCCAGAAAAATAATATAATACTATTTTTTATTCATTAACTGTATGGCACACCTTTATAGCACTCTTTTCCCTGTATTTTTTGCTCTGTGTTCGTGATTGCCTCTTTAATCACTTTATGGCAAAGATTTTGTAATATCTTCTACAGAGAGAATAGAGAGAAAATTAGCTTTTTTGGCATGGTTGATTGAAATTTGTTTTTTATTAATGATATTTTAGAAAGGTTTCTATCAGTTTCACAAGTCATTATTGAAAATACTGTATAAATGTTTAGGTTTGTTAGCAAATTAGGGAAAATCTCTGTCAAGTTTCTTTCAATTATGAGCTGTCACAGATGAACTCAGTGTTTATATACAGTACTGCTACAATTTTATACACTACAATTACAAGAATTCTGAAGAATTATAGTCTGTGCAATTCCCATAGAAAACAATATATGGTGTTTATAATTGTATATGCTCCATTATAGAGTATATTCCTGAGAACAGAAAATGTAGCTAGAGAAGCTTCCAATGAACAATTTTACACACCTGATAATTAGACAAATCTTGGTCAGCTAGCTTCTGACTCCATACATTCAAGCATCCACTACCCACTTACTTCTGGCATAAGACATCTTAGGATGTACTCATATTATGAATGGTATGACCTCTGAGTCACCTCAGAGTTATGAGCTCTGGCCATACATCTTTGTGTTCTAACAGAATGAACAGTAGCAATTTTCTAGAAACCACTCCTATGTATTGGAATGGTTAGTGATAACTTAGATATACATGAAAATTACTGCAAGCCCCATAAACATCTCCCCCAAGCCCAAACTAAGTGTATTCCCAACTGAAGCTCCCCGTAATCAGTTCCAAAACTGCCCCAGCTCCTCTGACACCACGTGACATGAGAGAAAATGTAATGGAGAAGTTGCAGTGGGAAGAGAGAGTTGTCCTAATTGACTGTGCTTAAAATATCCTATTTTTGCTAATCTGAAATACATATGGCCTTCAGAACTATTTCTGGGGCTGCTTCCAGGGTTTTGGAAGTGGTTCATGCACATGTGGGGCTTGAAGCTTAAGCTTTATTGATTTCACAATAAATCTGCCTCTGTTGGAGGGTTACTGTATGGATGAGGGACACCTGTGTTTTGTGCTTTTCTGTAGCACATGGGACTATACAGTTTGGGACAAAAATTATAGGCAAGAGTTTTCTGGTTCCATTTTAGAAAGAAATTACTAACAAAAAGAGGTGTTCAACAATATAACGGGCTGCATCAAAAAGTTGTGAACTCCTGTTACTGAAACTAGTTCAAATGAAAAGTGCTATTATATCTGGAAGAGACGTTCCGAATGAGAGGTCAGGTCTGGAATCCATGCACGATCCTTACAACGATAAGTCACTGTGATATTTAGCTTTGACACATTAGCTCCTTTTTGCTTATTGTTTATAAGAATTTGGTTGAAAAAAAGAAAGCCAGTACCAAGAACAAATGTCTAATAGAATCAAGAAATTCAGTTATTCAAAGAAATTCAAAATCTTATGTTGAATTGCATTCTTTCTTCCCCTTAATTCAGTGGCTCTTTTAAGAAACAAAGAAAAAAGAAAAAAAAAGACTTTTTTGCAAAATAAAATCTTAAAAGAAAAGCAGATGGGAATGGGGCTGCTTAGTTTGAAGCAAGGAGTAGAAAACAAAGAAGTTACCTTCGCTCCCTTCTCTTCCTGTCACCCTGCAGTGACCCTCTTGGACTCCAGCAGAATTTAGAATTTAGGGTTTCATGAAAGTCAGTGTTCTATCCCATAGACCAAGGGCCTCCTCATGAATCTGTACTCTCCATGTGAATTTCTCTATCTGAAACATGTTTATAGCAAAACTTAAAGCAAAGGGACTTTTTTGAAACATCTCACCAGGGTTTCTTAAGCTGGAACACACATATTCCAGGGGTCACAGGTAAAGGAAAGAAATAATAGGACCTGCAAGATAAAAGTGGCACGGTTTCCTGGTATATCTGTTTTACTTGATGTTAAGTATATGCAATGGTATTTTTATATTCAAATAAATACAACAACAAACACAATGTAATATTTACAGAATTTTTGAAGATAAAATATATAACTTCAAAGAAAATTCCAGCTGGCCACAGGCAATTGCTGTTAGGACACCAGGGCCTGCACAGAGAGGTATGTGTTTCATCCATGTCTGCAGTTAGGAGTATTTCAGGGAGAAGCCCTGCATTAAGCTAATAGTTCAGAATTGGGCTTGAAAGCTGGAGACATGGCTCCTAATCTCTGCTCCAGAGTGTCTGACCGTCTTAAAGTCAGAGGAAATGGCACCTGTCTCCCGTACTTGGCTGCAAAGATAAAAATCAATCCAAGTGATTTCTATGAAACAACTTCAGAGTCCTTAGCATTTCAAAGGACACTATGGGGTAAAGATGTATAATGGAGCACACAGTCTGTGTCCTTTAAGAGCCTGCAACCTGGTACTGACAACAGAGACCAATCGATGAGTAATCCGAAATGGTTATCAGATGAAGAAAGCCCAGGGAGCTTCATTTTGAAGAGCCACTTGCAATCATGAACTTTCTGGGGAATAAAGTTACTATAGAAATATATGGAACTGTTTTTATTACTGATAGTGAACATGTAGGTATCTGCAATCTGAAGAAAACAAGCTTCCTGATAAGACTATTTTAAAAAGATAAAAATGCATGAGAGCTAGGAAATAATTCTAAAATGCTGATTGACAATGGAGGTAAACTGGGGGGTTATAAGAAGCTAAAAGCTATGCTCGTAAAATTAAAATCCTAAATGCATTACTCTAAGGAAGGTGATAAAACATTTCTAATCCTCTTTAGAAAGTATTTGTTTTTAATTTTGTTACTACGTACTCATATTGACTTTTACTTTCAAGAGCTTTTCATAGAAATTACATTATCATATTTTCATATAAGGTGTTTGCAGGAATATTTTGCTGAGTACCCTATAACAAAATAACCAACTAAGTAATTCTAAGATTTATTAAGATTGTAGGTGATTTTGTCATTTTATTTGATTCCTGTGGATTATTCAGTCAATTTGTTTCCCTTTTTTCTGGATGTCTGTTTGCTATCTCTAATACTTGTACTAAGGGAAATCAAAAAAAAAAAAAAGCTGAAGTCAAATTTATCAGCTTTAAGTTGGTGCTTTTGTAAAATGTCCACTGACTAAATGCATGGACTAAAATAATATTACCACATTTTGCATTATCCATGATGGTTTTCTCCTCAAATATATGAAGAGCCTTGGGATGTTCCAAGGTATGGTTTGCTACTAGGTCACTTAATACCCTGATGCACTGCTAATCACTGACCTGGTTTCAGAAATTCCAGTGCTGGCTTGCAGCAACAAATACTATAAAATGTAAGCGGGCTTCCCTGGTGGCGCAGTGGTTGAGAGTCCGCCTGCCGATG
>NC_041214.2:68081300-68111871 GCF_002837175.3 Physeter macrocephalus | reverse complement strand
ATATATATATATATATATATGTGTGTGTATATATATATAAGCACAGAACTGTTAGGGCTAGGAGAAAAGCAGCTTGAATAAGACAAAATCAGGAAGGTCCTAATAAATAATGGTTAACAGAAAGTTTGGGAATCTAACATAAGTGGATAGAAATCAAATTCTGCTGCTTGGGATACCATAGGGTGACCTTGAGCAACTTAGTTACGAGTCTCAGTGTCCTCCTTGGTAATACCATATCTCAGATTATTAAAGGAATGATTGAGTGTGTAGGTGTATTCCATTTACACACATATATATGTGTGTAAATGGAATAATAATCTTCAGGATAATATTATATATAAGTATTTTCACATGTGTGTATGTATCTACAGGAAAATACTTTGGAAGTGAAATTTCTGGATAAAAAATATATGCATTTGTATTTTTTATAATGCCCTCCATTGAGGTTATAACAATTTATATTCCTACCATCAATGTATGAGTACTTATTTCCCCAAACCCTTACCAACATAGATATCATAAACTTTAAAATATTTGTCAATCTTATAAGTGAAAAAGGTGTCTTTCTGAGGTTTAATTTGTACTTTTCTTATTATAAGTGAAGTTGGTCATCTTTTAATATGATCAACATATATATGTACAGTAAAGGCATATATTATCTACAATCTATGGGCATATATTTTGCTGTGAATAGGATAATTAATAGGCCCAATGTTTGTTTTAATAATTTAAAGGTCTAAATAACTGTTTGGGTTGAATGCTAAAATCATATGTTGAAGTCCTAACCCTCAGTACCTCAGAATATGACCACATTTGGAGATAGGGTCTTTACAGAGGTAATTAAGTTAAAATGAGGTTATTAATGTGGGCCCTAATCCAATACGACTAATGTCCTTGTAAAAAGAGTAAGTTTGGACACAGACTTCCCTTTCTAGATGAAGAACTGAAGCTCAGATTATGTAAATACTGTGACCAGGGCAAATTCAGTGGTTAGTGACTGAGCCAGGACTAAAAACAGCCCAATTATTCTCCCCTCAGCTCTAGTGCTGACTTTAATGAAATTATTGGGTTTCAAAACCACTGTTAGAGAACTTAGGGAGTTTTTCTTACTATAGTATTTTAAAGGTAGTAGAAAATATTCTGGAAAATCTTTCTCATTATTTAGAAACATTCTAAAAAGACAGAAAAACATAACTGTAACACAACCTTTTTATACAAGTGAGGGTATGGGCTGAATTGTGTCCCCCAAAATTATGTTGCTTAACCACCAGAATCTCAGAATGTGACCTTATTTGGAGATAGGGTCTTTCCTTTCGAAAGTATTTAGTTTAAAATGGGGTTATTAGGGTGAGACCTAATCCAATATCAATGGTATTCTTATAAAAAGAGGAAATTTGAACACAGACACAATAGAGGGAAGACTATGTAAAGACATAGGGAGAAGACAGCCATCTGCAAGCCAAGGACAGAGTCCTGGAACAGAACTTTCCTTCATGGTCCTCAGAAGGAACCAACCTGCTGACCATCTTGATCTGAGACTTCTAGCCTCCAGAACTTGAGAAAATAATTTTCTGTTGTTTAAGCCACACAGTCTATGGTACTTTGTTACAGCAGCCCTAGCAAACTAATACATTGTCTAAACTGACATCCTTGCTAAATGGATGGCCACTTACTTCTGTAAAGAGGTGAGCCCAAGGATGTCGTAAAACTAGGGTCAAGACTCTTAAAATAGTTTGGTTCCCTTCCTGCATAAGCCAAAGAAAACTCAATTTTGTATTTTCTATCTACTAATGACAACTTATATGAAACATACCCAATGTGTGGTAGAAACACATGTCATGTCATAGGGCATGTCTGACATTGTTTTGGCCTGTATAATTATTGAAGCTGGAGTTACCGGACATTTATCTAAGGCACAAAATATTTTGAATAATGTACCCATAGGCCACCTCTTTGTGAGAAACATAGCTTTGCAGTCAAAGTTCCAGGATGAATTAATTGCAAAATATACTCTAAGTAATGGAAAGAGCTGACTGGCCATATGGTATAGTTATATATAAGCCAATTACATTTTGGAAGATATCTGCCAAAAACTACTTTTGTTTCAGAATAGCTGATATTAAAGAATTATTTCTGACAGTAGTAGTTAAATTGGACATAATTATGAGAGCAATCCCTAGACACACACACATACACACACACACACACCAAAGCATAGGAGGACACGTATCTCTTGCATATTTATGGTAGATGAAAACACTCTTAATAAGGTTCATTTTGAGCTCCCAAATGAACTCGCTGGAATTGTCGTCCAAATGAAATAAAAACCCCAAAAAGAACACAAGATTCAAGTTCTAACTGAAGTGTTGGTAATGCTCGCCTCAGGGAACTTTAAATGAACTTGTGCTGTTTGGGGAGTACTGGAATCAACAGAAAAGCCTAGCATCTTTTTTTTTTTTTTTTTTTTTTTTTTTTTTTGCGGTACGCGGGCCTCTCCCGTTGCGGAGCACAGGCTCCGCACGCGCAGGCTCAACGGCCATGGCTCACGGGCCCAGCCGCTCCGCGGCATGTGGGATCTTCCCAGACCGGGGCACGAACCCGCGTCCCCTGCATCGGCAGGCGGACTCTCAACCACTGCGCCACCAGGGAAGCCCGAGCCTAGCATCTTTTGATCTCACTTCATAAAATGGCTTTTAATTGTTCCAGTAAGATGGCCTAAAAAGACAAAATTATAGGATTCCATATATAAAAATTATGCACAAAATACATGCTTAAAGTTTTTCCAGTCCTCAAATATTTACCTAGGTTGATAGTTTTCAGCCTTCTGTACCCACAACATTTACATTTTGATTAAACTTCCATAAGAAATAGTTATTACAATGCAGTTCATTGGGGTGGGGATTGTGGGGAGGGGCATATGCTATGCTTTCACATATTAGACACTAAATATCTATTGAAGAAATATTTAATACTATATACTTAACGTAAAAGTCTGAGAGCTTAAATATATATTATTTTCTACTTTACTTTTTGAAAACAATGGGGGTACTAACTATGGGGATAGTTAAGTTATTTTGGCCAGTAATAATATCCAGAGAGAGAGACTCAGAAAAATAATTTTATAAAATTAGTAGAGAGGTTCAAGAAATATCAACTAACTTATACACTACTTAAGTATTACCTATCTACCCTCATGTAGTCTTTATTGTGATACAAAATGTCAATCTCTTTCCCAATGATTCTTTTGTAAGTTATGTATCATGTCACTTCCTTGAATATGATGCTGTGAAAATATTTTGTATAAACTGACTCATTGCAAAGGATTCACTGAAAATTCTTGGCACTTTATAAGCATTTGGTCACTGTAGAAAGGCCAATGCTCATCAAAGCTTTTATTGTGCTGTTGTAAAGTGAAATTGGTGGAATACGAACATATTAATAATTTAAGGAAGATAGATCCCTAGGTTCTTGCCATATTATTTTAAGCTGCATCCTAGTATGCTGGACAGAAATTTCATTGATTATACATATAAATTGTGTTGCTTTCACACAACACGGTTCTTTTTAATAGAAGTTGCTGCTACTATATTCTAACAACCAAAAAGAATACTACAGTCCAGGACACTTTCAGCGCAAATGGAGACTATATATATCCCTAGTACCATTTCCATATCTGACTACCTACCATATTGCCTATTTTGATTTCCTACTTGCTTCAGGTTTACAATACAGATTTTAATAGGTTTTTAAAAATTATTTCCATGCAAAATATTTATTTATTTACTTATTTAATACTCATTCAACTTTTCAAAATCACTGGGGACTCATTAGGTAGTTGCAACAAAACAAAATAGGATACATAATTGGTCAATATACATGAGAAAAGGTTTACAGAAATCTGTAGCTGTATAAATTATACTTTTAAATGTGATTTTAAAAACTATTTCATAACACACAAGCTAAAGGTCTCAAAGTTTGGATGTGGACTACATAAACATAGATAAATACATACAAACACACATACACAGGTACACACACAGTCACTCCTACATCACTGCCACCACACACACAACATTTTTTTACTTTTTAAAATGAACATAATTTTGGAAAGTAGATTATTAAAGCTTTCTCTAAAGCAAATCCTGGTTTTCCACCATATTCCATTAAATAAGCAGAGATGCTTCTTCACAGGAGAAGATAATATACCAAGTAGAAATGTGTAACGATAAAGGTACCAGAAGTGATGGCCAGGATCCTGGAAGCCTAGGAGTTTCATCAAAGCTCAACTAATTTATCATACCTGTTAAATAAGGGTAGTTGTTCTATTGACTTTCATTTGCAGCATTTTCTCAATTCTATGACACAATATATATTGAATACACTATCTAGCTCACATACTTTCATAAATGGGAATGTTCTAAAATTCTTTAGTCTACTAAAAAGTAGACTGCCAGTTTTGCCTTCTTTTTCTCTTTTGCTTCATTTGACCATTTGCATCTCTGTGTATTATATTAGCAGAACTGAATAGCCATGGAACACCATGAGAGAAGTGTTGAGTCAGATACAGTGAGGCCTTGTTTAATGATGTTTTTGACACTTAATTTTCATATTGTGGAGAATGAATTCACAGTCTATTTTGTTATTTCATAAGTGTTAACTCCTCTAATGAATTTATGTTAAGGGGTACCTGTGCAAGGGAATTTTAATTTGTACGGTTTTTATTAATACTTAGAAGTTTCAAAACATCAAATTATTCATTTGTCGTTAATAATGTTTCCACAGTCCTAAAAAAACACTGCAAATTTCAAGTAAATCTTATTTCTTTTTAAGGATTATGCACCAATATAAAAATTCAAAAGCCAGATAATTTTAGTGGACAAAATATATAATTCCATGCCTTAGATGAAACCACATAGTTACTTAGTTTGGGCTTCATATTAGTGGTAAATTCCACTGCTGCCACTGTGTGTGTGTGTGTGTGTGTGTGTGTGTGTGTGTGTATGAAACAATGAAAATAAAAGAGATAAGCAAAGTATTATTTTGAACTTTAAGGCTATATAGAAATTTAACTTGCCTTTCTTTTCAGATTTATTTTAATTGAGGGTATCTTTATGCAAATGTTTCAAATCTCACTAATTACGTAGAGTCTAGCTAAAAAGGAAACATAAAGTAAGGCCCAATATTAAAAATAATATGCAAAAGAAAATAAGGAAAAGAAAGAAATAAAGGTTTTTATTGTTAAAATCTGTTCTGGGGCTTCCCTGGTGGCACAGTGGTTGAGAATCTGCCTGCCAATGCAGGGGACATGGGTTCGAGCCCTGGTCTGGGAAGATCCCACATGCCGCGGAGCATCTAGGCCCGTGGGCCACAACTACTGAGGCTGTGCATCTGGAGCCTGTGCTCCGCAACAAGAGAGGTCGCGATAGTGAGAGGCCCGTGCACTGCGATGAAGAGTGGCCCCCGCTGGCCGCAACTAGAGAAAGCCCTTGCACAGACACGAAGACCTAACACAGCCAAAAAAAAAATCTGTTCTGTTCATGTCTACTTCTAGTATTTGGACTATTTATATATACATTCAAGCTACAAATTCATGGCAAAAGACTTCCTGAAGCTATCATCATGGCCACATGTCAAACAAGTAAATTATAAAAGAAAAAATACATACAGGGAAAAAACAAAACATAAGAAGAATATTTTAGCACAAATTAAATTCTGCATCCAGTGGATGCTGTATCTGATAAAATGGGGTGGCTATTATCCTTACGCTTCAATTCGGACACAGTTGAGTGTATTGTATGGGCAAGAACCAGAACCTATTGCTAACAAATGTAAGTTCTATCCAATAGAGTTATCAGTGTTATTTCACTTCAGTGTGCAATTTCGGTATACATTTTTGTTAACTAGAAGCAAATGATGAATATTTCAAAGAAGATTATTATGGTATTCATGCAGGAAAAAAAGTAGGGTAGTAAAAAAGCAGATGTAAGAGATAGGTTCATATTCAATTAAAGTGGCACTTCATAAAGACCTAGTATGTGAACTAACATTTCAAATCCTCTAAAGGCTGAAACACTAAAACACACAAGCACATTCCTAATAAATGAATCCTTAATGAAGAGTACTGTATCAGTACTCTGGACTTAGAACACTCAAGCTCAATTTCAAGTTTTCTCATTTATCTTGTGACTGAGTAAAATCACCTGATTACATTTGTGTCTGTTCCCTAGTCTATAACTGGAAATAATGATGCTTATCCTGTCTTGTTTACCAAATGGTTGTAAGAACACATAATTTTACCTGCTCATATTATGTCCGAGAAAATGTACTATAAACTGTAATGCAGAATAAAAGGACTATGTAAATTAGCTATAGTCAAATCAGTAGGAGGATATTTGGAAATATATTTGGCTTGAAAAGAAAAGACTGGTATGTTTCTGAAAATTCTATCACCACACAAAAACCTGAGAAAGTGATGAAGTACAGTGGAAAGCATAGGGCTATGGAATCAGACAATCCTAGTTTTGAATCCCGTTTTCAAGCAACCAATGTTTATGCAACTAGAGAAATCTCAGTTTTGCTCTCCGTAAAATGGGGATAATAGTATTTTCCATGCAGAATTTGCTGGGTTGTTAAATCTGTGATCCATCATCAAGGAAAGACTTGTTTGATTCTTTTGGAATCAGAAAAGATTCTAATTCTTGGTGTCAAAAAAATCATATTGGACTAATTTCTCATACCATAGTCAAAAATAAACTCAAAATGGATAAAATATTTAGATGTAAGACCTGAAAACATAAAACTTCTAGAAGAAAACATAAGCAGTATGCATTTGACACTGGTCTTAGAAATATTTTTGGGATGTATCTCCTCAGGCAATGGAAACAAAAGCAAAAATAAACAAACAGGATTAAATCAAACTAAAAAGTTTATACACAGTGAAGGAATCTATCAGCAACCAAAAACGCCACCTACTGAATGGGAGAAGATATTCACAAATGATATATCTTATAAGGGATTAATATCCAAAATATACAAAGAACTCATAGAAACTCAACATCAATAAAATCAAACAACTCAATTAAAAAATGGGCAGAGGTCCTGAATAGATATTTTTCCAAAGAAAACATACAGATGGCCAACAGACACATGAAAATATGCTCAACATCACTAATCGTCAGGGAAATGAAAATCAAACCCACAATGAGATATCACTTCACAACTATTAGAATAGCTATTATCAAAAAGACAACAAATAACAAGTGTTGGCGAAGATGTGGAGAAATGAGAAGCCTTGTTTGCTATTGATGGGAATGTAAATTGGTGTAGCCAGTATGGAAAACAGTATGAAGGTTCCTCAAAAAATTAAAAATAGAACTATCATACAATCTAGCAATTCCACTCCCAGGTATTTATCTGAAGAAAATAAAAACTCTAATTCAAAAAGATATATGTACCCCAATGTCACTGCAGCATTATTTACAATAGCCAAGATATGGATACAACTTGTGCCCTTTGATAGATGAATGGATAAAGATGTGGTGTATACACAGACACACACACACACAATGGAATGTTAGTCATGATCAAGAATTAAATATTGCCATTTTTGACAATATGGATGAACCTATAAGATATTATGTTAAGGGAAATAAGTCAGACAGAGAAAGATGAATGCCATGTGATTTCATTTATATGTGGAATCTAGAAAACAAGACACACACAAAAAAAAAAAAGAAAACAAGACAAATGAACAAACATAACAAAACAGAAACAGATTCATAGATACAGAGAACCAAAAGGTGGTTGCCAGAAAGGAGTGGCATGGGGGAACAAGAAAAGTAGGTGAAGAAGATTAGGAGGTACAAACTTCTAGTTACAAAATAAATGAGTCACAAGTATGAAATGTACAGTGTGGGGTAACAAGACTTATTGTGGTGATCATTTTGTAATGTATAGCAATATTGAATCGCGATGTTGTGTATCAGGAACTAACATAGTATTGTAGCTCAGTTATACTTCAACAAACAAATAAATTTATAGAAAGAGAGATCAGATTTGCAGTTACCAGAAGCAGAGGTGGAGGGAGGGGAACTGGAAGAATGTGGTTAAAAGGTATAAACTTCCAGTTATAAGTAAGTATGAGGGATGTAATGTACAACACGATTAATATAATTTACACTGCTGTGTGTTATACGTGAAAGTTGTTGAGAGAGTAAGCCCTACAAGTCCTCATCACAAGGAAAAAATTTGTTTTTCTTTTTTGTTTATTTTTTATCTATATGAGATGATGGATAGTCATTAAACTTACTGTGGTAACAATTTCATGATGCATGTAAGTCAAATCATTATCCTGTATACCTTAAACTTATACAGTGCTGGAAGAAAAAAATTAAAATATTTAGATTTTAAAAAAAAAAAGAAAGGAGTTGTGGTCTCCACTCCTGAGAGTACTGTTAGGAAACAGCTTTCAGCTATCAGTCCCTTCAAAGGTCAGACTTAGAGGCAGAGACTCACCTGGCCCACAGTGATATCCTGGGTGTCCCACATCGAATGACTGACTTACATGGAAAAAAAAGTTCTGCCCCTCTAGGCCCGACTCAGGAAAACTCTCACGGGTCATTCTAGCTCCCGATCTTCCTGTGGTGCTGGCGAAGACTGTCATTGGGACTATGGAGTAGTTTAACTCTGGCCCAATCCTGCTTCCTTTCCTCCCTTCCACAGGTATTGGTCCCAGGGCACACCATTCCAAACGTCCTGTACCCTAAACTCTGTGTTAGAGTCAGCTTTGGGTGGACGCCAACCTATGACATAGGATTAGTGATATATAGAAAGGCCCTGGTAAACCATTCATCATCAGATAAGTAAAGGCTGCTATGGTTATCCTCAAAAAGTAAACAATA
Source organism: Physeter macrocephalus (assembly GCF_002837175.3). NCBI lineage: Eukaryota > Metazoa > Chordata > Mammalia > Artiodactyla > Physeteridae > Physeter > Physeter macrocephalus. Next base: position 68,102,971 of record NC_041214.2, on the reverse strand, counting down.
AATTACACAGTGGTTAATAACTACTGCTGCTATGAAGGCAGGGAAGATACTGGTATATAATCAGAAACAAAGTTAGTTCAATCACTTTGATAATTAATAGGATAATTCAGGCCCAATATAGGTTATAGAGAACTAGGGTCATCACATGGATAATTTAGGTCAAAATATACTTTTACATAAAATGCCTACACAACTGAAGCAGAATTTTTTTTCTTGGATAGTTATGAATTATCTCATATTTTTATTTGTTTTCAAAATGTAAATATAGTCTAAGATGGCAAATTTTGATGAACTAATTCACTGGGTTCTCCAGTGGTATCTAAACAGTGGTCTTTATTTCTCACTGAGTTGATTATGCTTTTGTAACAAAATGCTTAAGGAAAATTAGTGAATAAAAAATGCCACAATGGAAACTTGACAGAACAGAGTCAAAATGATACATAATAATTCCTGATATGTTAATATGAAATCTTATTACTGAAATAAGAAGAGACTTGATAGGCATCATCAGTTAATAAGATAGCATAAATAATGCTAAAAGTTTGTTTTTATTCCAAGCTGTTCCAGGCAATGCTGGACAGTAATCAACAAGTCATGTTTAGATGTGCTACACTGAAACAAACTGGCAAAAACCCGTTCATCACCATAATATTAGAGCAACTAAGTAATCCTTTGAGATATATTCTTTTTCTTACCATTATCTGAGATAGTAAAAACAGGAGAATTGTATATCTATGAAATACATGACATTCTTCAAATCTAATATTGTCTAATCCTAGAATCATTAATGGGGTAGGAGGCAACTACTCTTGGTTTTACCTCTTCTAAATTTTCCCATTTTGACAGACAAAAAGATCCCACAAATTAATTACTAATAGATGTAGCTAACATTTATTGAGTCCTAATATGTGCCAGATGCTATGCTAAAATACTTTTTTGGATAATTTCATTTTAACCCTAACAAATACACTATTAGGTAGGAACTCTGATTATTGCCTTCTTTACAAATTGAAAAAAAAATGAAAAATAGAAAGATTAACTAATTGCCCAAATGGCATAGGCAGGAGTTGAACCTCGCATATATATAATTGGAGAATTTAAAACCTAAACCAAATTAGATGAGCATAGCATCTTGTTTAATCTTTATAATATGTAAATCTATTAAATATATTAATATGAATTAGTCTTATTATCAAATGAAAAAAGAGTAAATCCTTCTGGAAAGCAGGAATAGTTTAGAATTACCCATTCATACTCTTTTTATCCTATGAATTGTAGAGTTACTTTTTCTAAACAGTCCTAACAACCACATATAAGTATTCCATTTTATTCCTTTCTTTAGTCTAATTCAGAGTCCACACCATAAAATTTGTGTACAGCATTATATACAGAAGTCATGTATATCAAAATTTACCCATTGAGAGATTTTCAAGGGTAATCCTGGATGATAAACAATTTTCCCTCCCTCTCCCATATTCAGTAACATTTAATTACACTGTTTCCTATCTTGTATTTTATTTACAGCACTTATCACAATAAGTAATTATACATTTAGTTTTGGGTCAGTTGTTTAATGTTTGTCTCCACACAATACTGTAAACTTCATAAAAGAACAAACCCTGCTGGTTTTGTTTACATTGTATCCTCAACACTTGGCATGGGCTTGTACCAAGTAGAGGAACAATAATTATTGTTGAATGTAGGAATAAAAGTTAGAAAGGAAGGAGGTGTTCACATTGTAACTTAGTTAAAATCAGATCCTGAGTGATTGAGAATTCACTTTGCACATGATAAAGATCAATACATACATTATGATGTATTTTAAAAGAATATATTATACCTAATAAATGTGGATATAGACTTTGATGCTGAAAACTTACAGGAGAAAATTTTGAAAAGGCATGATCCCATCTTTGAAAATGGCAATCGAAATACTTTAAAATGTGGATAAAAATATTCTCAGATTAAATTATCAGCTGGTGGCAAAGATATGAGTTTACAAAACTAATTTCAGCACTAATTTCTGAAATACCAATCACGATCCATTAACCAAGTTAGAGATGCCACAGTGTAGGTACAACTTTTTTGGTGGCCCCTTAAACCATCTTGATAAGGAACTCATTAAAAACATACTTTAAAATCATATTAATTCCGAAAGTTAATTAATGTAATATATCATATTAATAGAAAAAAAACAAAATTATATAATCATGTCAATAGACAAAGTATTTGATAAAATTCAATACCCTTTCATGATAAAAATTCTCAAAACACTATGAATGAATACAAAGGAATATCCTCAACCTGATAAAGGGCATTTACAAATAAAACACAGCTAATATCATACTTAATGGTATGGTAAAAAAACCTAAATGATTTCCTTCTAATATCAGGAACAAGACAGAAATGTCCACTCTTTACTTTTATTCAGCATCGTACTGGAGGTTCTCAGGACTTCCCTGGTGGCGCAGTGGTTAAGAAGCTGCCTGCCAATGCTGGGGACACGGGTTTGATCCCTGGTCTGGGAAGATCCCACATGCCACAGAGCAACTATGCCCGCAAGCCACAATTACTGAGCCCACGTGCCACAACTACTGAAGCCCGTGGGTCTAGAGCCTGTGCTCCACAACAAGAGAAGCCACCACAATGAGAAACCTGCGCACCACAACAAAGAGTAACCCCCGCTTGCTGCAACTAGAGAAAGCCCATGCACAGCAATGAAGACCCAATGACGAAGACGCAACACAGCCATAAATAAATAAATAAATTAATTAATTAATTAAATTTAAAAATTGTACTGGAGGTTCTAGATACAGCAATTACACAAGAACAAAAAATGTCCACCTAGAAAAGAAAGAAGTAAAACTATTTTTATTTGCAGGTGACATTATGTTGCATATAGAATATCCTAAGGAATCAACTAGAAAAACTATTAGGACTAATAAACTCAGCAAGATGGCAGGATACAAGATCAAATGTATAAAAATTTATTATATTTCTACACACTAACAATCAACTTTGTGAAAATGATATTAAGGAAACCATTGCATTTAAAATAGGATCAAAAAGGATAAAATACTTAGAAATAAACTTAACAAAAGAAGTGAAAATCTTATACACTGAAAACTACAAAACATCGTTGAAAAAAACTTAAAAAGTTATAAATAAATGGAAATACATCCCACGTTCATTGATCATGTCTTAATATTGTTAAGATGGCAATGCTGCCCTTGATTGAAAGATTCAGAACAATCCTTATCAAAATTTCTGCTGCCTTTTTTGCAGAGTAAACAAGCTGATCCTAAAATGCATATAGAAATTCAACAGACCTAGAATAGCCAAAACAATCATGAAAAGAAGGAGCAAGTTTGTAGGATTCATACTTCCCAATTTAAAAACTTACTGTGGTACTGGCATATGGATAGATGTGTGGATAAATGGAATGGAATTGAGAGTCCAGAAATAATCTCATACAAATATGGTCAGTTGATTTTTGATGAGGGTGCCAAGACAGTTCAATAGAGGAAAGACAGTCTTTTTTTTCAACAACTTGTGCTGGGATAACTGGATATCCACATGCCAAAGAATAAAGGTGGACCTCTACCTTATACAACACACACAAATTAGCTCAATTTGGATTATAGACCTAACTGTAAGAATGAAAACTATAAAACACTTAAAACAAAATATATAAATAAATCTTAATGATCTTGGATTAGGCAATGGTTTCTTAGATACAACACCAAAAGCACAAGTAACAACAAAAACAAAAAAGACAAAATTTGACTATTTCAAAATTAAAAACTTTTTGTCCTACAAAGAATACCATGAAGAAAGTGAAAAGACAATCTGTGAAGTGGGGAAAACAAATTTGCAAATTATTATATCTGATAGGGGATATATTAGTCTGCTAGGGCTGCTCTAACAAAATACCACAGATTAGGTAGTTTAAACAATAGAAATTTATTTCTCACTGTTCTGGGAGCTAAAAGCCCAAGATCATAGTGCCAGCACTTGTTTCTTCCTGAGGTCTCTCTCTTTGGTTTGCCCACCTTCTCACTGTACCCTCACATGGCCTTTCCTTGGTACATGTGAGTGGAAAGACAGAGAGAGAAAGGAAGCAGGCATCCCTGGTGACTCTCCATCTTCTTATAAGGACACTAGTCATAAGTCCACCCATGTGACCGCATTTAACCTTAATTATCTCTTTGCATTTCTCCAAAGAATATATACAAAGACAAAGAAACACATTTTTAAAATGTTTGAGACCATTAGTTATTGGGAAAATGCAAGTCAAAAATCACTATGAAATATCACTTCATACTTTCATACTCACTAGTATAGCTATAATAAATGACATACAGTAACAAGTGTTGGTGAGGATGTGGAAAAATTGGATTCCTCATACATGTAAAATAGTACGATCACTTTTGAAAACAGTTTGGCAGCTCCTTAGAACATTAAACATAGAATTATTATATGACCCAACAATTCCAATACTAGGTATATTTAAGAGAAATGAAAAAAATATATCCACCAAAAATGTGTATACAAATGTTCATAAATCCACACAAAAATTTGTCCATGAATGTTAACAATAGATCAAAAGTGAAAATATCCCAATTATCTGTCTACTAGTCAATGGATAAATAAGATATGGTATTCCATATAATGGAATATTTTTCATTCATAAATAATAATGAAGTACTGATATATGCTACAACATGAATAAACTTTGAAAATATTACACTAAATTATAGAAACCAGTCACAAAAAAATCTCATATTATATAATTATATTTATATGAAATGTCCAGAATTGGCATGTCTATAGAGATAGAAAATAGATTAGTAGTTGCCTAGGGCTAGGTCTAGGTAGGGAAGATGAATTGTGGGGAAGAGTGGGATCAATTACTAATGGCTGTGGGATTTCCTTTTGGGAGGATAAATATGTTCTAAATTAGATTGTGGTGATAGTTGCACAACCCTGTGAACTTACTAAAAACCATTTTAAATTGTACACTTAACCTGGTGAAATGTATGATATGTGAACTATATCTCAATAAAGATGGAAGATATAATTTCATTTCTATTAAATCATTTTCTACATCATTTAGGTGGCTTTTCAATAATAATTACTAGTCTACTTATGAAGAAAGTATCGCCTATTAAAAGACATGTGGAAAAGCAATGAAGAAAAAAATAACAGTTCTTCAGCTATGGCTATCTAGTTGCTTTTCAAATGTTAAGTGAATATCTCCTACTTAATGCTATGTCTAAGCTATTTACAATTTGTTTGAAGGTTTAATCACTTAATATCTCTTTCAATTATCATGTTTGTCAGTTCACTGTCATGTTGACTTTATAGAATATTTACAGAGCTATTTGTTCTTATTTTGTTCTCAAATTTTAACTTAAAAGACCCTCCTGTTTCCTTAAGCAAATTCTATCCTTTGGGTTCTAACTGTTAAGTAATACAAATGATACCAATAGCAAAAAAATACAGTAAGCTTTGTCTTCTTTCTGCCAACGATTTTAGTTCAAAGACACTTCACAAAGTCTCAAAATTGGATGGATCTCTACAAGTCATTACCTGCTTCCCCAATTGAGCACACAGGATTTAATTAATAGAATAATTGCTTAAAGAACTGGGTCTAGGCAAGAATCTAGATCTGGAAATGCCAACTTCTCCACAGCTGTCCAACACGTACGCTTAATCCCACACTTCAAACAATTCTACCACTTCCGTTGTGAGACAACCCCCCAAAAATGTAAAAAAGAGAAAATGACAGAGAGAGAATAATGAAATCATCGCATGGATATTCCATGCATAGCAATCTTTTTCTCTATTAGATGGAGAAATGCCAATCTTTTGGCATTAGACTATTCTAGGGATATAAAAATATTTCAGGAAATAATACACATATACTCAAACAACTAGCCACACTATTACAGCACAATAATCATATTAAAAATGCTGAGCTAGTAATTTCAACTTTTAAGTTAAATAAGATATAGCTCTATTTTTATAAAAATCTATTGTTTATTTTTTTGTAAATTCATTGTTTAACTTTTCCAAGTTGCAAATATTCTCATGAGAACAGTGATTTTCTATAGATCATAATTTTGATTTTCTAGTAAGTAATAAAAACACAAATCAAGAGAGAAAAAATATTAAAGAATCAGCAATATCTTAAAAATGTTAAGGCTATCAGATAGTCACAGTACCTTATTTCTCCACAACTCAAATATCATTAAATTGTTGTGTTAATAAAAATAATGAAAAATGAAAACCTTTTAAAAATCTAAATTTGATAGTAAATGCCACATGGGAAGAACCATAATGTCTATCATTTGATAGCCTCTCTGCAGAGCATATTTTTCTGTGATGGTAAAACTTAAGTACAGAAAAAGATACCCTCGGTTGGCAACCAACCAATGACTGAAAAAGAACTACTACCAGGCATGAGCAACTGAATATCCATAACTGTAGAAAACTACTCATCTTTAGAAATTTCATTCTTATATTTTCTCTATTCTCTCCCATTCCTCATCCTATATTAATAGGGCTAGAATATAAAGAATAAATATGACAAAAGATTATAATAATATTTTGGCTTGGCCTTATATAATCAATAATTCTAATTTATAAAACCATAAGTTTTGTCCAGTACCTCTAAAACTAAAGAAAAAGTAAAATTGTTAATGTCATTTGACATGATTTATTGAGTAAATACTAGAGCAATTACATTGGGTAGAAGGTTGTCACTCTCTGAATCTAACCTACATGTCATTAAACATTAAATATATTTTAAAGTTTCATAAAATCAAGTTTTTCCATATACTTTACTCTGAAAAGGAAGAAAATGAATCCACAACTACTAAAAACTGGGCTTCTTGCTACTCTGGAGCTTGGACTTCTCACATTCTCTCCAGTTGCTCAGCAACTGTAATTGTATTAGAATCATTATATTAACATTAGATACTACCAAGCTTTATTTTTCTTTCTTACAAAAGGAAAGCTATTGTTAAACCAAATAATTTCTTTGAGGATAAAGGTAGCAGCATTTTGAATTTGAATGGGCTCAAGTGTATCTTTCAACGTGCACAATTCAGATCACTCCTATGCAGATATAAAACATCCAGTTGGATTATGTACTTTTGTGTCTTGTGTGATAAGACCTGAAAAAACTCAGGACTAATATAAATCCTTTTTCAAAACAACTAAAGAGTCTTAGTTGATATAATTATTTAAATTATGCTCTTTTGAAAAAGCTGACCACAGAAATAAATTCATTATAAATCAACAAATTTTCAAAAATATTTAGATTTTATTTTATTTTTTATTGTTTTATTTTATAACTGGAAGAAAGGACTATCCACACTTATTGGTAGAATGTTGTACAAAAAAGCCCATGCTTCTTGATGATTTTCAGAAGCATCATATAACTTACTACTACTCAGAACTACCAATAAACAAATGATTTGAACATAACTTTGGTAGTGATTTGTGCCTTATTTACAGAGTTTACCAAGAACCTATCATGATGACCACCCTACATTATTAGCCAGTAAGTGTTTTCTGAATCCAAATGAATAAAATAATCAATAGAATATACTCTAAAAAACCTATTGTTAAATAACCTGAATTAACCCAATTCTGGCTAGAGGTTATTTACCATGACTGGCCTCTAATTGCCTTGTGCTGTTAAAAAATGAAAGCCATTTCAACTCAGTTTTTATATCTGAAAACCAATAGAATTTAATTAAAAAGAAACACAAATTACCAGATAATTCATATGAATACTATGATAAATCATCTTATATCAATAGAGATAAATTATTCTGTCTCATAAGAGAAAAGAATATGGCAAGACAAAATAAATTAGGATACTGTTTATTTCTCTAAAAACCTGTATCCATCACGATACACTAAGTACTTATGCACTTAAGGACATTGTTATCCTTGTAAACACCTTATAAGTGCAGTGGTTCCAATGACTCAAAATGAACCTTCATATTTCAATGCTTATGACACATTTTATCATATAAAGATAAAGTGACTATTTTTATCTTACATAAATCAATCCAAATCTCTGCTAAGTTCAAAAAAATGCATTGGCAAACACTTTAAACTGGCAATTTAAACTGAAAGATATTTATACTGTAGACAGAGAGGACTTATTTTAGCAAGGCCAACTCAAAATGAATATTCTAGCTATGCTTGCTATTATCCTTTCCTCCCTTAGAGTAGATAATATCTTACTCTTAACTGTCAGATTTTGTTTTTAACTTTGAAATTTTAACTGTTTTTTTTTTCAAGAAGAGTTAATCACACATAAAGATAACTGATTTGAGGCATCAAATAAGGCTATAATATAATACAATGCCAACATTATGAAAGACCCTAAAATTGGGGGGAAACTTAAAATTGTACAAGGGATGGAGCTAGCTTTCTTTTTTAAGAATGATAAGACGGGACAAAAAACATTATGGGAGAGTGGTGATAGTCAAACCAAATATAGGTCATTTGCTATGTTAGATAGCTTACCTTTGGGTAGATGTTTCAAAATGGGGCCAGAAGACAGGGTTGAGTGGGGCTATACTATACTGTCTCCACCACACCCATATGGATAAAAAGGGATCGAACAAATGGCAAGAGAATTGGCACACAAGATGAGTCATTCACCACCCATCTAAGCAACAGAAAAAATGGGAAAAACAGAATTCTTAGCCCTAAGCTTTGATTTGGTCTTGGAACACTATGTTAATACAACATTAACATAGTGTTATGTAATACAACATTCTCCTCATCTGGGGAGAATATTTTAAAATGTTACAGAGGAGCAGCTTTTAGAAGAAGTGGCTCTAACACTGCTTATGGGCTTAAGTGTTTTTTAATTTTTATTTTTTATTTATTTATTTATTTATTTTGCAGTACGCGGGCCTCTCACTGCTGTGGCCCCTCCCGTTGCAGAGCACAGGCCCCGCCCCGGACGCGCAGGCTCAGCGGCCATGGCTCACAGGCCCAGCCGCTCCGCGGCACGCGGGGTCCTCCAGGACCGGGGCGCAAACCCGCGTCCCCTGCATCGGCAGGCGGACTCTCAACCACTGCTAGCCGCTCCGCGGCATGTGGGATCTTCCCAGACCGGGGCACAAACCCGTGTCCCGTGCATCGGCAGGCGGACTCTCAACCACTGCGCCACCAGGGAAGCCAAACTTAAATGTTTTTTAAATGCAGGCAGTAAAGTTATGTGGTCTCTGAAGATGCTCTATTAATGGTTTCTGTCCAAGACTTCTCAATGTCGAAATCTTGTGAAATGGCCCATTCTCTCATTTTCCAAATGGAGCAAGAGCTGAGAGGACAATCTAAGCCCTGAACTTCAACACTGCTATTTATCTTTGTGTCATGCAGAGTTCTGGCAGACAGCACACACGAAGGAGTTAATTGACAATGTAATTAACAGATAATCTACAGAAGTATGGACAGGGTTATGGGAACCAGCAGGGGGTGGTGAAGCACCCAGGACCTAGCAACAGTAGGAAGCTGTTACCACCCCTGAGTCTAATAGGACAAGAAGATCAAGCAGCATTATTAGATCTCAGTGAGAATTAGAACCTGAGCAGTATAAGTAGAAAGACTATGTAGTGAATTGAGGGGTAAAAATAGAGACTTCCTAGATCAATCAGGTTTATAAAAGTGAAAGAGAAGCAATAATTACAATAAGAAAAATATCTTTTAAATCAATCCTCGATTTGTCAAACTGTTTATTTGATGTGTCAGAATGGTCAATAACAATTTCTTCAGATGTTTGCTTACTTGTAGAAAAATCTTTCCCTAGTTCCATCAGTGTTTCATTTGTATGTGTATCAAAAGTTTGTATTATTGCAAGACTTTTTTAAAAAGTCTGGACATATTGATATCCTCTTGTGTGTAATACATATTCTTCATGGGACTTTGGAAAATATAACATTAAATATGGATCTTTTCGGAAACAACTGAACAGTAAGCTTGGTTTTAAAGCCACTTATGCATGCTCTGTGGAGGGTAACAATCTTTGTTCTGTTCATTGAAATATCTTGTGTCTAGTTCAGTAGCTGACACATATGAGGTACTCAGTAAATACTTGTTGAATGAAATATAAATGATGACTATTTTGCTGTCTATATTTTTGTGGTAGCCCATAATACTTCTGTTATTTTCTTTTTACTTCAGATGATGCTTTCAAGCCAGATCAGGCTTCACAGTTTGCTGTCTACTACCCAGGTTTCTCATGGTCATTCTCTGTCTAATTTCAACACCAATTTAAAATGAAAGAATTCTCTACCCATGTTTATTTTATCTCCTACATACAATGTATTGGTGAATCATCATTTCCTATTCTATAACATGATTCTTATGTGTTCTTCTCATCTTCCCCCAACCCCAAAGAAGTCTTTATCACCAGCCTCAGTTAATTGCTTTTTAGACAATGGAAACTATCTTTATGTTGATACTCATTTCTATGCCATCCCTAAGTTACTTTTTATAACTTTCAAAATTATTTTACACTTCCTTCATTTTGATTCTGTGTTGCAATAACTTACATCATCATAAATTCCTAAGTATTACCTACAAAGTATTTGAGTAGCCACTTAGAAAGATATGCCATACTAAACACATGAACATGCTGATTAGATTAGTCCTGGGTAAACAGAATATTTTTAAGAGTAAATAAAAACAAATGAAAAGAATATAAACCTTATTTTCATTTTTACAAAACCTAACTAAATTAGAGAGAGGCTACATGAAAACAATAGAACTGCATTACTTATGGTTTGACAGGAGGTTTTTGTCTGTTTGTTTGTTTTGGTTTGTTTGTTTGCTTTTAGTTTTCTTCCTAGAATTGATTAATAATGAGTTTATACAATGTCCTAATTCTTCAATGGATGAAGTTATTGACAATTGACAAGTAAATATCATACTCATATGGAACATAAGTATTCTAATAAAGATGCCACTTGAAAAATAAACTCATTTACTTTAAAGAATTAGCTCATGCAATCTGAAGTCACTTTCATTAAATTATAAACATGTTAATGTTACTTATATCCAAAAATAACTGACAGTTTCTTCTGTTGTTGTTGAAGTGTAAGTATTTCGGCCCAGTTCTAACATTTGCAAGTCTGGAGCAAGAGTACAAACAGAGGACCCAGCCCTCAGCCTCACCCCATTCTCTTCCTAAACCAGGCTCCATCAGGAAAATCAGAAGCTTGGTGCATGTGTGGAGACCACTAGCTGCATCTGAGCCCTACTGGCTCCTCCCTGCCCCTGGCTCCATCCCCCAAGACAGATTCAGAAAGAGACCTGTGCAAGGCCAGGAAGCAGGTTAGGGGTATATTTGGGGCAGAGAATTTCTGGCTCCCTGGTACCAACATTATGGGATTGGGATGTGGGGGACATAGGGAGGGACATGGGCTCCAGTTGGGCATGTCCCTTTGGGAGAGATGTGGTGGGAGGAGGATCAGCCAAGGATCTGGAAAGAATGCAGCCCAAGGCAGGGTCCTGGTTGTCCAGGTCTAAGTGAAGGGCAGAAGGGTACCGACTGCATTTCATGAGAATTTTTTATGGAAAGGGTCCAAAATATCACAAAAACTAAAAACACTCAGAAAACTTGTGAAGTTTTTTACCCTATATAAGAAATTTTCTGAGATGTAGTAGATGTCATAACTCTTATTTCAACACAATGTTCTTTTGTTTTTTTGTTTTTGTTTTTGTTTTGTTTTTTTTTTGTGGTACGCGGGCCTCTCACTGTTGTGGCCTCTCCGGTTGCGGAGCACAGGCTCTGGACATGCAGGCTCAGCGGCCATGGCTCATGGGCCCAGCCGCTCCGCGGCATGTGGGATCTTCCCAGACCGGGGCACAAACCCGTGTCCCCTGCATCGGCAGGCGGACTCTCAACCACTGCGCCACCAGGGAAGCCCCCACAATGTTCTTTTGAAACTGCACTTTCCTACAGTAAGTACTCCAAAGCTAATAAACCCTAAAGCCAACTCTAAAACTCAAAACATGAACTAAAGTATACTTTATATTTTCCTATATTGTATTTTTTGTTTCTATGTACACTATATCTCACCGACGTCTATGAGGACACATGTTAAGTGGATATAAAACTGAAGGAAATAATAATAAAACTGACAACATGTCCTTGATTCTAAATAAATTATCAGCATTCTTTGGAGTATCCACTGGGTACACATTGTTGCATTGGGATATTAATGATTTAAAAATTATTATTTTTCTGCATGTTGTTATATTTTATAGAGAAATATTTCAACAAGGCACAAAACAACTATTCTTTACTTATGCACATTTTTGACAGATTATTGTTTTTTTGTTTTTTGTTTTTTTGTGGTATGCGGGCCTCCCTCTGTCATGGCCTCTCCCGTTGCGGAGCACAGGCTCCGGACGCGCAGGCTCAGCGGCCATGGCTCACGGGCCCAGCCGCTCCGCGGCATGTGGGATCCTCCCAGACCGGGGCGCGAACCCTTGTCCCCTGCATCGGCAGGCGGACGCGCAACCACTGTGCCACCAGGGAAGCCCCAGATTATTGTTTTTAATGAACCACATAATGGAGAAGAGGAAAAGAAATCAGGTCAGATGAAGCACGCCATATTGATCAATTTTATAATAAGCTAGAGTATCAATATTAGGAACTGAACAAACGGGGAGATTTCTAGGATCTTGACCCTTTACAAGGCTACAACGCTCTACCAGGAAACTGGGGCCCAAGTGTCCACAATTGCCAGGAAATCCCACTTGGCTCCTGTAGGAATGTGTAAAATTGTCATAAAGCCTCCTCCCTTGAATAGAGTAAAAGAGAGCAGTCTCCAGTTTTTAGGGATGTCAAAGATCTCCTTTTTTCTCAAGGGCCACTCCAGTTGTGAAGGAAATATGTCAGAGGTTTCACTTAGCATGACAAGGTCCCATTGGCAGGTACACTCCATCTAATGCTTCTGGAGTCAGACCTGGTGGCCAGCATTTTCCAGCAGGGCCTTTGTGACAGCTGATCTCAAAGTTTGCACCTCTAACTTTGCTCGGCTTCCACACGGTCTCTAAGTGGCAGCTTTCAGCAACAGCATCCATGATTGACTTCTCTCAGCAGCCGTTGCTAAGTCGGCTGTTCCGTGTGGTTGTTGTTCTAAAACTGGCTGCTGGTAGAAAGCAGTGTCCTGAAGCCATCTCTGTGGCTTTTCATCTACCTTTTGCATTTCAGATCCTGCTCACCTCCTTAAATAATGGCCTAAAAACATCTTCTAGGTTTTGTTTCTTTAAATCAATTAATGAGTTCCCTGTTAACCCCCAGCACCATCTCTAGAAGGCATTTCACAACAGGGTTCCTGGTGAGAGCTACAGACATAGTTAGGATACTTTAGTTTTCTCAAATAATTGCATTTTAAAAGAATTTACTTAAAATCTTTCTGAAGTCACAATTGGGCAACAAGACTCAGTAATATTATGTAGGGTCTGTTGACTCTCCCTTCCCTCCCTACCCAATCCCAACCCCAGCTGGTGAGTTAACTTTCTTTGGTGGCAGCAAAGTGCAAAGAAAGTAAATGAAGCACGACAAACTGCCACAATAGATAGCAATTCCAGCCAGTCCTAGAAGCCACCACACCAATATTGTAAGCTGTTTTCTATTCCAGTCCTGGTGTTCTGTCCATGTATTATTGGCCACCAGACAGAACAAATGAGGTCATATGGGTTAATGAAAACAGTTTTCTTACAATGACAATAATCTCAGCAGCAGAAGATGCTATAAGTCTCCATTACTCAAGAAGATTCCAATCTCACAGGCTCATTACAATCTCTCTACTTAAGACCTATTTCATCCTTTTGTGATCATTTGTTTTCTACAACACAAACCTCTCAAACATTTGTATTACAATATCCTTAGCATGAGAAGGGGGCCCTGTGATCTAGGTAATCAGTAGTGCTGCCTGTGCAAGTTGGTCTGGGTTGGACCCTCTGTTCCCCTTGGTTCCCAAGACAGATCTCTCTATTTGGCTCACCTCAATTTGGTAATATTGAGAACGTATGCACTTTATAACAGCATTTTTCTTACTCTCATCTCTTTGTCCTTTCATTAATAAAATAGATTTGGGTGAAAAATACCTCCCAATAATGTCATAATTCATGGTGCTTCGTTGCTATATTTTGCTGGGCCTAAGATGCCAAGGTCTGTTGAGACTCCCCTGGTTAAAATCAAACTCCCAGGATCTCTCATTGTTTATTCTCCCTCAGGAAGTTAAAGGAAGAACTTGTCAGCCTTTCAAAAGAGAACCTGAACTCATATTCAAAGAACTTAGCAAAAGGCTCTAACATTTCTTTTTTAGTCTACTTTAGAGAGCAACAAGGGTATTTATTCATATATACCTATCATCCATCCTCTATTTATCTATTATCTAATCTTATCACAAACACTCTAAAAATGATTCTGAACTACTGATTTGGTTATTAATCAAGTCAATCTATCTTTTCTTTTCCAGTACAGGTAGGGACAAATACTTAAGTACAAGGTATAAAAGTTATCAGAAAGCACATGAAGTTTCAGCTTAAAGTATAAAAAATTCACACACAAGTTGATCACCGATTTATAAAAACCCAGAAGATGTATTCCTTTCTTGATATGTCCCTAGGACATATCTCTGTCCTAGCTAGGTTTAAAAAATACATTTAAGCTCTATTCCAGAGATAAAATGGATATTAACAACTATGGTTTTCCAACAATTCTCAGACTGTAATTTTGTTCAGGGAGCAACTTCTGAATTATTTGAGCTAAGAAAGGGCAAACATTTTAAATTATTTAGTCTTTGCTGATTTTCTAATACAATTTATTCATTCATTTATAGGACCATCTTTTTTTTTTTTTTTTTTTTTTTTTTTGTGGTATGCAGGCCTCCCTCTGTTGTGGCCTCTCCCGTTGCGGAGCACAGGCTCCGGACGCGCAAGCCCAGCAGCCATGGCTCACGGGCCCAGCCGCTCCGCGGCATGTGGGATCCTCCCAGACCGGGGCGCGAACCCGGTTCCCCTGCATCGGCAGGCGGACGCGCAACCACTGCACCACCAGGGAAGCCCTATAGGACCATCTTTTTAAGCACAGTATAAGTTTGCTTCTAATGACATACACCAGTTGCCATAGCAATCATTTTCTTCCATTCATGTGTACATTGACTTCCTTTCTGTTTTTTAGGCTGCCTTTCCAGACACTTTTGCTCATGGAAATCTATGAAAAGTCATTTTTCTTCATGGTGTTGTCTAAAGCAAATGTTTAATGAGTTTTAAATCTACAAATGCAATATGCCTCTGCTGTGCTGTTTATTTTACCCGTTCTTCATTTATCAACAAATAATACACATTTCTCTTAATCAACTTAACAGATGAAGGAAATCAGATTGATCACAGGTAAGTCTAGATAAGCTGAGTTCCTTAATATACTAATATATTCCAAGGCTTTGAAAACTTTAGGTAACTTAAAATACAATGTGCTTTGATAAGGTCCTGCCGATGACTGAGCTAGCCCCTCCCCACTCCCATCAATATCCACCAACTCACAGTTCCTTCCACAGGTTCCCTTCATGTTTCCAACTGTTTATTTATTTTTAGGGGTCAACTCTTACATGCTATGTCCTTTCTCATAATTATACAACAGTAACTCTTTTAATGAATATTATACAATCCTATCCTATTTTATAGTACTGATTCTTCTGGAATTCATCAAAATACTATCAAACCTGCAATATTTTTGACATTTAATGAATTCAGAACATACAATCATGGACAGATAGCCACACCACACCACACACACACACACACACACACACACACACACACACACACACACACACAACTTGTTCCCTGCCTCAACAATTTACTTGTGGATATGTTCTACATGGGGCCATAAACAATGGAAGAGCTAAATAACTATGCAAGGGAACAACCCATGAAACACTGCAAGGCATGATTAATTGCTTGAACAAGGGGTATAGACCATAAGGTTCATGGCAAACAAGAGACTAATCATTTTGCAATTCAGAGTTAAAGGATTATTCCCCCAGCTAAATACAGAAACTTCTGCCTGGGCATAAAAAATGTACCACATTTGGTCCAGTTAATAAAGAGAGCTCAGTGAAACCTGCGATTCTCTACTATGAGAACTTCAGTACCCTGAACCCTTCAACATTTGCTAAAATTGCTCAGTGACTTCAGTTTTGACGCTTTCTTCCCCTCATGACAAACTTTCAATATGCCTTCTAAATTGACTATCATGTCTTTAACCCATTTATTCAACAAAAGATTTCATTCCATCCAGCACTGTGCTAACTATTGTGGTACATGATCTATGTTAATCAAATCATGGGGCAACTCTATTTAAGTAAATATGGTTTGCGACACAAAGAGTAAAAGCAGACATAGGGTCTTCAACCAAAAGCTGGGTTATACTTCAAATATTCATCATCTTCACATAGTGTGACTGGAGTTTTTTAGGCACATACTTCTCTGACAGCATCATCAAAGTTGTATATTGTTATGTACACTTATTTTCTATCTTACATTTTTAAAAAGTCAATATCAAGTCAAGGCAGAGTACCTTTCATTATGGAAGAGGGTGATATTATTTTACTGAATATAAATAAGTTCATAACACCCCAACTAGCCAAGCAAACAACTGTACATGCCACAGAACAAGACAATAGTTATACAACAATTTATCTATTTGTAAAGATGTAAAGATTTATCTAAGAGTATATGGTGATACATTTCCATCTTCTGTTAAACTATTTTAAAAGTTAAAAATAACAAATTAATCTTTAATCAGTCTTGAGGTCAAGAGAGCAAAGCACATTCCTGGCAAACCTTGTGTTGAATGAAGCCTATTTCTAACCTAGTAGTCTTTATAGTTCCAGCTCTAGCTAAAAGCACCTTACAAGAAGTATTGTTACTTTTCAGCATGGCTCTGTCAAAACAATGAAGAAATCCAGTAATTTAGCTTTGCAAAATCTAGAAATGTAAATAAACAAGATGCATTTAGGCAGTTTTGCGCATTGTGTTTTCATTACACTTTCAATGTTTTCCTTAACTTGTGAAATATTTTGTCAGTTTGGAGGGAGGAAAAGAAAACCTAAAAATTTCATCATCTCTAAGAATTCAAATCCAACTCTAACCCCCAAATATGTCATCTCATCTCTTTATGGGTCCTTACAAGAATATAAACCAAATATATTATATTAACCCATTAGTTAACCAGTTAGTGAACTTTATTTTCTGCTGATTTATAGAACTATGTTTTATACATCATGTAATAATCACAATGATGTGATTAGCCAGATGTTCTAACTTCGTACCAGAATATCTATATTTATTTGATAAGGCACTAGAGAAGCAGCAAATTTAATTTTTGTATATTGAGGGTAGACGGAGGGAAGCTGAGTGATGTTCCCTTAATCTTTATTACTATAGAAGGGCATAACCTTAACTAACCTTTCAGACAAACCTTGTGTTTCTTCGATACACCATGGACCTATGCCTTTTATATAACTTTACAATTCAGTTTTATACCTGATCTTTCCACATCAAGATGTATTATCTTTCCCTGAATTTCTTCTCCATTATTAGCAAATGGTTTCCTATTTGCTAATAGGAAAACCCAAACGGAACCTAAACGGAAAACCCCAAAAATCTCAGGGCTCCTTGTCATGGAGGGAGGGACAACTGGGGGTCTGGGAGGGAAATACAAAACAGATTAATCATCCTCTCTGCACAAGAATAACAAGCATAATTTTATTTTTTTGTGTAAAGCTTTTTGTCAAGCAAGGGATCATGCAAAAATAATCAGATGGCAGCTTGATGCTAATTTAACTAGAGCTCCTGGCTATGCCCTGGCCTTTCGGTACCAGTTAACTAACTAGATATTGGTATAAAGATACCACAGCTAATCATGTAATCCCTGTGCCTTTACACAATCACTGGCTGTGGAATATGTACTAAATTAGGACAAAAGGATCGATATCTACTGAGAAGAGCCTGCTGTAATCTACTGAAAACACAGCGATAGGAGGTAATGAAGAGGCAAACTTGAATAGGGAAGTAGACTACACTGACAAAGTTTAGAGCCAAAATTCACATTTGGAACCCATTAAAAAAATCATGAACATTTAGTTTCAATTTCAAAGACTTCAAACAGCATAAAACAAAATAAATAAATAGGGCAGGAAAGCAACATAACTATAGTCTGTGTCTCATTCTCTCAGAGCCTACATCTTAATAACCACTCAATCAAAAGGCAGCAATCTGAAGTCAAGTGTCATACTCATGGTAAAGAACCAAAACTGTAGAATCACACCCACATCTGCCTAGATAAAGAAATGTCAAAAAATAATAAAAAATTGACCTCAAATAAGTCTTAGAATTTTCTAATGAAAGGAAAGGAAACAGAAAGGAAAGGAAACAGAGAAGATGTAATAGGAAGTCAAGAAGAATGATAAATGAGCAGACATTTATTAATTTAACAAATATCTACTCAGTTCTGATAATGGAGCAGCCATTATCAGTTCATGATAATGGAAAATCACAATGAACAAAACAAATACCTGTCCTCATGGAGCTTACATTCCAAAACAGGAGCAAGACAACAAAAAAATGAACAAATAAAATAATTTCAGTTGAAAAATAAATTTTTATGAAGCAAATACACCAGGGTAAAGAGGCAGAGTGAGGGCCTTAGTATATGCAAAGAGTAAGAGAGGGACATGACACAGAGATCAAGGTCAGGAAACTGAGAAGATGAGAACCAGAAAATGTTCCATTAGTGTGGAGACTGGAGAGCATAACATACAAGAAATGCTTAGCATGTAGTAATCACTCAATACGGGTTTTGTGGTTTTGTTTGTTTATTTATTGAGAGTTTTTTTTTTCCTTTGAGAACTAGAGCAACAGTCTAAGCTTTGAGTTAGTGTATATTTTCTAGTTAGTGAACCTAATGAGGCAAATGGTTCCTCTTATCACAATGGTTCTCAACCCTGCCTGAACTATAGCATAGCCAGGAAGTACTTTTTAAACGATGGATACCCTGAAAGCCCTCTGAAATCTCTGATATAAGAATTTTGCAGGTAGGATTGATAACCTGTTGTTGCTGCAGCCTTCTCCAACACACCCTCTAGCACTGCAGGAGACTCAAGCACTCAGGATTTCAGGGCCAGACAGATAATGTTGATGTACCCAGATAGGGCAGCTTAAGAAACAAACATGAGAATTGTAGCACTCACTGAGGTATTAAAAAAATATATGAAAACTCTGTGGGCTGAATTTGGCTTAGACATTGGCAGTTTGCCAGGGCTACAAAATGCAGACTATCTGATTGCACAAAATACAAAAAAATCTGATCCCAGTGATGATGTTCTGCAAAGGGTCAGGATTGGCTAGGATTTAGCCATAATTCTGCAGTTACAGAGTGCAATACCCCTCAACTCTGGGACAGCATCCATTGGGCTCTTCATGCCAAGATGTAATTCTCACTGTCATCAGGTAAACACTTGTAACAGAAATTCAGAGAAGCCTGAGGGGACAAGCCAAGAAAGGAAACAAAGGCTACAGTCATTCGATAAGCTCTAGTAAATACTTCCACCAAGCTGAGATCCTCAAGTGAGAAGTCACAAAAACTATATTTTCCATTCTACAGTTAAACATGGCAGTTTCAAAAGGCATAAATGTTTAAAATGATGCAAATTATTTTTAAAAATGTATGGAAAACAATGTTGACTCCATTAGATGGCATTACAGAAGTTTTTGGCCATCTGTATGTTCAGCTCATCTTTACATGAAAACACAATATGGATGTAATTAAGAAATAGAGGAACACCAGCCAAGAGACACCAAGCACCTTCACATTAAATATGATAGAATGCATTCATTTCATTGCCTAATTTAGTCATTATTGCTCAACTGGGTGAGTAGATCACACAAATTACAATATATGCATTTAACACATATATAAATATATGTAAGCACAGAGATTTCTGTAAAATGTTTCATCCTCTTGTGTCATTTGTGTCAATGCAAATATTGGAATTATTTTTGCACATTAGGCAACTGTGTAAAAGCCAGTGTAATAGTAAAAGTTCCACTGAAAATTAAGAGAACTAGTCTATTAAACCCACATACACACACTACTTTTACATTCGTTCCTTCTCTATCCTCCAAATATTTGAACTGTTTCTCACTTGGAGAAGACCCTTGACTGAAGTGTAGCCTTGTAGTCAGTGAGAAGCAGTGTCATTCTCTGGATCATCTATTTGTTACTTAAACTCTGTTTGTGATCTAGTACTTTAACAGCTTGAATAAGAGTAAACTGTTATCTCAGTAGTGAACCAACAGCAGCAGCTGACAGTCAAAAGCAATAGATATCTATTCTCACACTTCCCTACAAGGAGAAAAGACTCAAGTATATCTAAAGTCTTAATGATGCTAGAAAAAGGAAATAGTGACCCTGACCTGTCTCCTGGGCACAAAAGTTTTGTATTAAGTAACCAATGTACACATGGGGTATTTTGCCCTTCTGTCCATAAAGGAGAGGAGAAGCATTCCCTCTCTGCCTATTTCTCTAGCCTAAGTCCCTGTTATTCCTCCATAAAAATCATGATTATGGCCAGGATGCTTAATACTATCCCTCCTGAGCACATCAAGAACTTGTCTCTTCAACTCTTCACCCATTTTGTTCCCCCTTCCTAGACCCTATATTTCCTCTTACACTAAGTCTTATGGATCCTTAAAGGTTCCCTTAAAATCCCCTTTTTTATCATTATACAGCCTTCTAATATTATTTTTATATTACTTTAATGTTTTTTCTCCACTAAATCCTATAGAACTTATTTTTATACCTCTCTTACAGCACTTACCATATACTGTCTTTCTAACTACTGCCTATATAATATGGTGTCACTGAAACTCAGCCCTATGAGGGACTACAGGGGATATCAGGTCCAATTGCCTAAACAGTGCAGGAAGCCATTCTCCACACCTCCAGCAAATGCTTATCTTGCTTTACTTGGCTTGTCAACCTCCTTCTGCTTCCAAGAATGGGAAGTGCACACTTTCTTTATCAAAGATACGTATACAGAAGAGGTACACAGTAGCCCCAGTAAATACCTGTTGAATGAATAAAAATACTTTATATTAAAGTTGAACTGCTCTAACGTTGAAATAGTTCTTCCTCATACTTAGTTCAAATGTAGTTCTCTGTCATTTTAACTCATAATAATTACTCTAGGGTTCTGCCTGCTTCTATACATATAGAAGACATGCTTTAATACAGATCATATGAACTGGACAGCTACATGTAAAAGAATGAAATTAGAACACTCCCTAACACCATACACAAAAATAAACTCAAAATGTATTAAACACCTAAATGTAGGGCCAGACAATATAAAACTCTTAGAGGAAAACATAGGTAGAACACATTATGACATATATCACAGCAAGATCCTTTTTGACCCACCTCCTAGAGAAATGGAAATAAAAACAAAAATAAACAAATGGGACCTAATGAAACTTAAAAGCTTTTGCACAGCAAAGGAAACCATAAACAAGATGAAAAGACAACCCTCAGATTGGGAGAAAATATTTGCAAATGA
>NC_041214.2:68074021-68081122 GCF_002837175.3 Physeter macrocephalus | reverse complement strand
CAGCTCATGCAGCTCAATATCAAAAAAACAAACAACCCAATCCAAAAATGGGCAAAAGACCTAAATAGACATTTATCCAAAGAAGACTTACAGATTGCCAACAAACACATGAAAGGATGCTCAACAACACTAATCATTAGAGAAATGCAAATCAAACTACAATGACGTTACCACATAACACCAGTCAGAATGGCCATCATCAAAAAAATCTACAAACAATAAATGCTGGAGAGGGTTTGGAGAAAAAGGAACCCTCTTGCACTGTTGGTGGGAATGTAAATTCATACAGCCACTATGGAGAACCTCAGCCATAAAAAGAAACGAAACTGAGTTATTTGTAGTGAGGTGGATGGACCTAGAGTCTGTCATACAGAGGGAAGTAAGTCAGAAAGAAAAAAACAAATACTGTATGCTAATAAATATATATGGAATCTTAAAAAAAAATGGTTCTGAAGAACCTAGGGGCAGGAATAAAGATGCAGATGTAGAGAATGGACTTGAGGATACGGGCAGGGGGAAGGGTAAGCTGGGACGAAGTGAGAGAGTGGCATGGACATATATACACTACCAAATGTAAAATAGATAGCTAGTGGGAAGCAGCCACATAGCACAGGGAGATGAGCTCAGTGCTCTGTGTCCACCTAGAGGGGTGGGATAGGGAGGGTGGGAGGGAGAAGCAAGAGGGAGGATATATGGGGATATATGTTTATGTATAGCTGATTCACTTTGTTATACAGCAGAAACTAACACACCAGTGTAAAGTAATTATACTCCAATAAAAGTGTAAAAAAAAAAAACTAACAACAACAAAAAAGACAGATCATATGATGAGGAGTTTTATCTTGAGCACACCGAATATCCCCTTTAATGATCGAAGATAATTTCCAGACCCTCCTTTGGAAAACTTAACACTTATACCATGGCATTGAGAACAGGGTTCAACGTTCCTCTGAACACCTAGATTATGGAATGTCTCTCTACTTGGGAAACAGTATTAATGCCCAGAACAGTACCAATATGCAGATAGTAAATATTCACTCAATACAGGTTGAAAATCTGTGTGATTGGCATAACCCTGGAATACCAGTACCATACCATCTCTAGAAGAAACGTATATTCATTCCTAATAATACTGTAGTCTATGTGCATTTTTTTAGACCATTTTCTGGCATTCAAAAGACCACCTTGATTTTCCTTAAAGTCCACTTGTCAACTTTTCACAAGAGAACTGAAGATGAAGCCTGTTGAACCATGAAGGGAAGACGGAGTATAGTGTGCTTATGCAGACATATGTGGAAGGGAGAGAGTCAAACTGTAGAAACAGCAAATGGACCAAGCTCCACATTAAACGGAACAGGTTGAGAGTAGAGATATCCTTTGCTGTATTTTTTCATTCCTTTAACTTTCAATCCTTCAGGAAATCAAATCTCTCATCAACACAGAAAGAATAGTGCAATTTATCAGCCATGTTTTTGTTTTCTCACAGTAGACATAGTGCTCTCAGGCCTACATTGGATAGTATTAGGTGCATTTGACTTTCATCATCTTCAGAAAATGTACTGTTGCTTTTCTATGTCTAATAGTTAACAATCTTTTAAGTGTAAATATATTTTTTCAATATTTTCAAACTCTTTATTTAATCACTTGAGTTGTTTGAGTTCCAGTTTTATTTATTAATTTCCACCATGCTCTTGTGTTAGAACAGAGAAAGGAGAACACTTGGTGGCAAAGGGTTGTATCATAATTTTTTATATCCTACTAAAATAAACAATGAAATACTTGTATATTTTGGTCAAAATATTCTGCTAATTTAATCTATATTTCATAGAGAAAGGTTCTTTGCAAGGAGGTAGGACAGTAGTTTCTGGACCAGTGTCCAAGTTAACAAGGAGGAGACCGCAGTATTCTGTCCCTTGAAAAGATTATGATAATTGACAAGTTACATAATCACTTTGCTCATTAGTACTGTGATTGAAATTAAAGTGTATGAAGCAATAAATTTTAGTTAATTAATTCCTGATGTTATATGGCTTTCTACTATTTTCCAAAGCTGTTCCTATTGTTTTTTGCCCCAAAGGAATTTAAGGAAAATTTTTTAAAAAGCTTTCCTCTATGATCACATAGTGTGCCGTGCACTCTGAAATGAATTATGTTCTTAAATATGAATATTATGTGTAAACAATGATGCAGGTTTTGTCACCCATGGTGAGCAATGAAGTCCTTCATAACTGAATCAATGAAATGTCTTAATTTTATCACACTGCCACCATGATTCATAAGAAGTACATAAAGATCCATCATTGAAATGAGAGAAATCTCTTCCATCTTCAATAACGAAAACCAAAAGCAATATGTGCCTAGAGATTAGATCATCTTTCAGTTACAATGCATCATTGCAGGTTTTCAAATTACAAATATGTAGTATTCTGAGTGGCAAATTTCATGGCTGAGGGAGTACAAATTAGTTTGCCAGTTCACAACAAGGTATGTGGAATTCAGGAAGGTTTTGGGCACTTGGGCACTGGATGGAGCACATGGTTCAATGTTATTCATAAGAAGATTTCAATAAGAAGTAGTTCTGGAGCTATGGAGCTGCACTGTTAATAAAGGTGTGAGTCTTTAGAGCCTATAACCTAAACATGGGCATTCACTGCCAATGAGATCTGTCAGTGCACTGGGAGCAGTAAGCATGGCATAGAATCATGGTTTCTATTGCCCGTATCATTACCCTAGCTGCACACCCTTTGGGAGGCTACCCAATAGTCTCAGGACAATTTCTCATGCACTTTGTAAACCTGTAGAACATCTTGGTGTAGAGTTACAAGAGTTATGGGGCTCTTTTATTGTGTGCGAAAAAGAAGATTTTAGGTCCAAGTAAGAAATATTTGTCTTGCTTGTCCAGGTCTGTCAATCAATGGCATTTATTGAGCTCCCACTGTTTGTAAAGATTCTTACTAGAAGAAAGGAAGAAGATGATGGAGGAGGGAGGGATAAATTAGGCGCTTGGGATTAACATATATACACTACTATGTATAAAATAGGTAAACAAAAAGGACCTACTGTATAGCACAGGGAACTATAACCAATATCTTGTAATAACCTGTAATGGAAAAGAATCTGAAAAAGAATGTATACACATATGTATATATGAATCACTTTGCTGTACACTTGAAACTAACACGACTTTGTAAATTAACTATACTTCAATTTAAAGAATTTGGTCACTTGAAAACAAAAGGAAGAAAGTGAGAGCCTCTGCTTTCCAACTGCTGAGGAAGAAAAGACAACAAATGAATATGCAGTGGAGGCTTATTTTTTTTTTTTTTTTTTTTTTGGTACGCGGGCCTCACACTGTTGTGGCCTCTCCCGTTGCGGAGCACAGGCTCCGGACGCGCAGGCTCAGCGGCCATGGCTCACGGGCCCAGCCGCTTCGCGGCACGTGGGATCCTCCCAGACCGGGGCGCGAACCCGGTTGCCCTGCATCGGCAGGCGGACGCGCAACCACTGCGCCACCAGGGAAGCCCGAGGCTTATTTTTAATCCAGCATTCTCAGAGAGCACATTCAGATAACTGAGGCTCTTTTGTTTTGTTTTGTTTTTAATGGATGCTTATTTTAGCCATGTTAGTCATAAAGATGTGACACCAGACTGCTCTTTAAGAAAGGACTTGCTGCCCACCAGCAAGGAGTATGGTTTGTCTCAGCTTCCAGCTTCTTCTCAGGACAGCCCCTGGCCAATCACCAAGCAAGGCAGTAGTACCAGAGCCTAGCATTTCCTCCCAGAGGAAGATTCCTCCAATGGGCAAGCTTTGCTCTGGGGGAAACTGGCGGGAGAAGTGCACTGTGGTCTGATGGCCTCCCTATACAACCCTGCTTCTGCTCTTTTCCTTTCACAGATGTTACTCACCAGTAAATCTTTTGCATGCCTAATTCCATCTCTAAGCTCCTTTGTGGAGAACCCAACTTGCAACAGAGAGTCTTTACAATTTATTTATAAATTTTTTCTGTAATAAAAAATGAATGAGATACTGATACATGCTACAACATGCATGAACCTTGAAAACAATATGCTAAGTGAAACAAGCCACAAAAGATGGCACATTGTATGATTCTATTTTTTTTTCTTTTTTTTTTGCGGTACGCGGGCCTCTCGCTTGTTGTGGCCTCTCCCGTTGCGGAGCACAGGCTCTGGACGCGCAGGCTCAGCGGCCATGGCTCACGGGCCCAGCATGTGGGATCTTACTGGACCAGGGCATGAACCTGTGTCCCCTGCATCAGCAGGCAGACTCTCAACCACTGCGCCACCAGGGAAGCCCTGATTCTATTTTTATGAAATGTCCAGAATACATGAATCCACATAGGCAGAAAGTAGATTAGTGTTGCCAGGGCCTGGGAAGATGACGAGATGGAAGGTGATTGCTAATCGGCATAGGATTATTTTTGGGGGGTGAGAAAAGTGTTCTAAAATTCCAATTTTAGTATATGTGCTGCCAAAGTAAGCACAAAAGTGTTCCAAAATTGATTGTGGTAATGGTCGCACAACTCTGAATATAATAAAAGCTTCTGAACTGTATATTTTAAATAGGTAGATTTGAGATATATGAACCATCTCAATAAAGGCATTAAAAATTTATTTTTTATACACTATCCTATTTTCTGAAACACACTATACTCATAACAGTGACACTACGGGACTGCAGGAGGACATGTGCCCAATCCTTTAGCCAGCTGTCATTTCTCAGTATATAAGCATAGAGCAGTCTAGCTCTTCCATTTGGGAGATCTGAAGTGAAAACCAAACTACCAAATTTGTAAAATCATTAAACTACATTTGTATATAATTCTAAGGTTTTAACCTTCCTCTTTTGGACAACATGAAAGCCATGGCTCTCCGAGAAAGTGTTCTCTCATTGTTTAGAAGCTTACTTTTCTATTACTTTTGTGATTAGGATAGCTACGACATCCAGAATTCATTTGTATGTAGGTATGTATATTAGGATGTACCTGCAACAGGATGTTATATGAGATTTTTCTTTTGATGCAGAATTGTCAAAGGTGCTTAGCATTCCATGCTTAAAAGAGAATGGTCTATGAGCCACCTAAAGTAGGAATGAGACATGAGCTTACTAAAAGGAGGCAAAACTGGCCTTGCTACCACTAGCCATCACTTCGTCTCCTCTGTAGAATCTGTAAAAGGACAGGGTTGTCATTAAATCCTCTGCTTTCTGAGGAATCAATGTTCATGACGAGAGGCTACTGTCTCTCCCTAAAACCGAGAGTAGGAAGTGAAGATATTACTGAGAGACTATATGGGGTGCCTCTAAGAAAGGGATTCAGGTATTTCATTCCCTGGCTAGATGTCTGTTTGGGCAGCTAACCAGAAGATCTGTCTCAGAAGAGTACTGGAGAAAGACAGTACATATAAGCTAGAACATACCAGTGGGTCAACCTATATTTCCACCATTTGGCATGGCAAGGACATATGAGTTTCTGGTGCACCACATGGATGCCACAGAAGGTAGTTAAAGGTATACCAACTTATTGTATTCCATGTAAGACAGCTACTTGCAGAGCACAGGGATTCTAACAGTAAGAAGCTGTGGGTTAGATGAATAGTATTAGGAGGAGGGGAGGTGAGATAATGAAAAGGGTGGGGTGGGAAGATGACAGAGGGGCAGAATGCAGAATTTAAGTCACATAATTTAATGAGTTAATTTTTGTAAAAGTACACCCAGTGTTAGGTCAGAGTTTTCATGTATTAAGTATTGCAATTATTACCACCATTTAATTCTGGTTTCCCAGAATGAAGCCTGCAGTTAAACAATCAAAACTGCTTATTTTACTCAACCAATAGTTTCTACTCCTTGGATCAGTGCAATTAACAACACTACACTTTTCAAACCACATTTCCTTAAATTCATTCTTTAAGGAAAACACCAATTCATTTCCTATTACAGACAATTAAAAAAATCTGCATGCTAATCAACATCCTCTCTACTCAATTTCAATCTACAAATATTCAAAAGCAAACTACAATAAAAATCTGGGGGGTAATACATTTCTATTTCTCTCTAATGCAGCAATATGTTATTCTTGAAAAGTCCTGCACACATATTTTCATTCTCCTAAGTCATTTAGGAAGAAAAAGAGAGTAGCATACCAGCACAGTGACATCAAAATATTGAAGACAAAAGACTGAAGATTTCAAGAAAGCAAGCAGACTTAACCCATTGATTAATTTCTATATTTTAGGAAAGCTTAGTCTTATCCTATACATCAGGAAAGCATGCATCAATTAACGTCATGATCATCAAAACTAAAATCTCACTGGGAGAAACACCAAGCAATGAGTTTTACAAGGGCAAATATTGGGTCCAATCTATCTCTGTGTCCCCCATATCTAAGCCAAAGTCTATCCATGTGGGTTTAATAAGAGTGTAGATAAAAGTTTGAGGGTGTGCATGGAGAGAATAATCTTTTCCTATTTCTCCATCACTTTCTAAACCTAGTTAGTCATGACATGTTGTCAGTTTTACTCTAGAAATGTCTCTGGAATTTCCTACTTCTCTTAAAACTCCCTCCAAAATTCTACTAAAGCTTTGATCTCTCTTACACTCTTAATACAAACAATCCCTCCAACAGTTTCTTCTCTTGTAGCATCTCTAAATAACAGATCAGATATATCACTCTCCTACTGCCAAATTTCTACAGCTCTGGTTTGTGTATAGGATACAATCTGACCATATTAGTGAAAAAAATACAAAACCCTTGTAATCAGGCTCCAGACTACTTCTTTATGTTCATTTCTGGCCATTCCCTCACCAAATCTCATGGACCTATGTATTAGCAACACCCAATACATACACCCTCAACAAGCCATGTTCCTGTATGCTTTTGTATGACAGCATACTACCTTCCCCATTCTTTCTTCACTCAGTAACAACCATGTTCCTAGTAAGTACTGCACTGGGTGTTAGATAGAACCTTACAGTGAACTCAACAGAACTTTTTTTTTTTTTTTTTTTCAGTACGTGGGCCTCTCGCTGTTGTGGCCTCTCCCGTTGTGGAGCACAGGCTCCGGACACGCAGGCTCAGCAGCCATG
>NC_041214.2:68070378-68073880 GCF_002837175.3 Physeter macrocephalus | reverse complement strand
GCTCACGGGCCCAGCCGCTCCGCGGCATGTGGGATCTTCCTGGACCGGGGCACGAACCCGTGTCCCCTGCATCGGCAGGCGCCCTCTCAACCACTGCACCACCAGGGAAGCCCCGAAATTTTTTATTTTATATCAATACACATGTCTGATGTTACCTCTGTCTTAAAGCCTTATCCAACTTCCTCAGACAGAGGTAGAGGTACTCTTATTATAATTTGGTTTTACTCTAATATTTGTATCTTTCAATTATTTGTATATGTTTGCATTTTTTCCACTAGACATCAGGGGCTTTACCTCTCACCTACAGCTCTGACATGCAACAGAGTGCTGGATTTGAAAAATTAATTTTAAAAGCATAATGAACGAATGATCAAAGTTACAAAAACATACACTCAGATATTTGAACAACAAAAGAAATTCAATAATTCAGACTCTTAAGTTCTAAACTAATGATGCCTCAGACAAGACCCAGACAGAAATTTATGAAGTTTATCATCTTTTAACGAAAGACTTTGATTATAAAATGTACCTTAGAAAAAGGTGGAAAAAAAGGATATTAAAAGTACTTGAGTTAATTATTTTAAGTATGTAAAAAAAAATAAGATAAAAAATATTTACTTCCCCAGGGCCCTGAACCAAGACGGCAGGGTAGAAGGATGTGCTCTCACTCCCTCTCGCAAGAACACCAGAATCACAACTAACTGCTGAACAATCATTGACAGAAAGACACTGGAACTCACCACAAAAGATACCCCACATCCAAAGACAAAGGAGAAGTCACAATAAGATGGTAGGAGGGGCGCAATCACAATACAATCAAATCCCATAACTGCTGAGTGGGTGACTCACAAACTAGAGAACACATATACCACAGAAGTCCACCTACTGGAGTGAAAGTTCTGAGCCCCACGTCAGGCTTCCGAACCTGGGGGTCCGGCAACGGGAGGAGGAATTCCTAGAAAATCAGATTTTGAAGGCTAGTGGGATTTGATTTCAGGACTCTGACAGGACTGGAGGAAACAGAGACTCCACGCTTGGAGGGCACACACAAAACAGTGTGTGCATCGGGACCCAGGGGAAGGAGCAGTGACCCCAGGGGAGACTGAAACAGACCTACCTGCTAGTGTTAGTGGGTCTACTGCAGAGGCGGTGGGTGGCTGTGGCTCACTGTGAGGACAAGGACACTGGCAGAAGAAGTTCTGGGAAGTACTCCTTAGCATAAGCCCTCCCAGAGTCCTCCATTAGCCCAACCAAAGAGCCCAGGTAGGCTCCAGTGTTGGGTTGCCTCAGGCCAAACAACCAACAGGGAGGGAACCCAGCCCCACCCATCAACAGTCAAGCAGATTAAAGTTTTACTGAGCTCTGCCCACCAGAGCAACAGCCAGCTCTACCCACCATGAGTCCCTCCAACCAGGAAACCTACACAAGCCTCTTAGAGAGCCTCATCCACCAGAAGGCACACAGCAGAAGCAAGAAGAACTACAATCCTGCAGCCTGTGGAACAAAAACCACATTCACAGGAAGATAGACAGGATGAAAAGGCAGAGGGCTATGTACCAGATGAAGGAACAAGATAAAACCCCAGAAAAACAACTAAATGAAGTGGAGATAGGCAACCTTCCAGGAAAAGAATTCAGAATAATGATAGTGAAGATGATCCAGGACCTCAGAAAAAGAATGGAGGAAAATATCAAGAAGATGCAAGAAATGTTTAACAAAGACCTAGAAAAATTAAAGAACAAACAAACAGAGATAAACAATACAATAACTGAAATGAAAAATACATTAGAAGGAATCAATGGCAGAATAACTGAGGCAGAAGGACGGATAAGTGACCTGGAAGACAGTATGGTGGAATTCACTGCTGTGGAACAGAATAAAGAAAAAAGAATGAATAGAAAAGAAGACAGCCTAAGAGACTTCTGGGACAACATTAAATACAACAACATTGGCATAATGGGGTCCCAGAAGGAGAAGAGAGACAGAAAGGACCCGAGAAAATATTTGAAGAGATTATAGTCAAAAAGTTCCCTAACATGGGAAAGGAACTGGCCACCCAAGTCCAGGAAGCACAGAGAGTCTCATACAGGATAAACCCAAAGAGCAACACACCAAGACACATAGTAATCAAACTAGTCAAAAAGTTCCCTAACATGGTAAAGGAACTGGCCACCCAAGTCCAGGAAGCACAGAGAGTCTCATACAGGATAAACCCAAAGAGCAACACACCAAGACACATAGTAATCAAACTGACAAATATTAAAGACAAAGAAAAATTATTGAAAGCAGCAAGGGAAAAATGACAAATAATATACAAGGGAACTCCCATAAGGTTAACAGTTGATTTCTCAGCAGAAACTCAACAAGCCAGAATGGAGTGGCATGATATACTTAAAGAGATGAAAGGGAAGAACTTACAACCAAGATTAATCTACCCGGCAAGGATCTCATTCAGAGATCTCATAGAGATTCGATGGAGAAATCAAAAGCTTTACAGACGAGCAAAAGCTAAGAGAATTCAGCACCACCAAACCAGCTCTACAACAACTGCTAAAGGAACTTCTCTATGTGGGAAACACAAGAGAAGAAAATGACCTACAAAAACAAACACAGAACAATTAATAATATGGTCATAGGAACATTCATATCAATAATTACCTTAAATGTGAATGTATTAAAAGCTACAACCAAAAGACACAGGCTTGCTGAATGGATACAAAAACAAGACCCATATATATGATGTCTGCAAGAAACCCACTTCAGACCTAGGGACACATACAGACTGAAAGTGAGGAAATGGAAAAAGATATTCCATGCAAATGGAAATCAAAAGAAAGCTGGAGTAGCAATACTCATATCAGATAAAATAGACTTTAAAATAAAGAATGTTACAAGAGACAAGGAAGCACACTACATAATGATCAAGGGATCAATCCAAGAAGAAGATATAACAATTATAAATGTATATGCACCCAACATAGGGGCACCTCAATACATAAGGCAACTGCTAACAGCTATAAAAGAGGAAATCGACAGTAACACAATAATAGTGGGCAACGTTAACACCTCACTTACACCAATGGACTGATAATCCAAACAGAAATTTAATAAGGAAACACAAGATTTAAATAACACAATAGACCAGATAGATTTAATTGATATTTATAGGACACTCCATTCAAAAACAGATTACACTTTCTTCTCAAGTGTGCATGGAACATTCTCCAGGATAGATCACATCTTGGGTCACAAATCAAGACTCAGTAAATTTAAGAAAATTGAAAAACCACATCTTGGGTCACAAATCAAGACTCAGTAAATTTAAGAAAATTGAAAACATATCAAGTATCTTCTCTGATCACAACGCTATGAGATTAGAAATGAATTACAGGGAGAAAAACGTAAAAAACACAAACACATGGAGGCTAAACAATACGTTACTAAATAACCAAGAGATCACTGAAGAAATGAAAGAGGAAATCAAAAAATACCTAGAGACAAA
>NC_041214.2:68068795-68070292 GCF_002837175.3 Physeter macrocephalus | reverse complement strand
AACAATCTAACCTTACACCTAAAGGAACTAGAGAAAGAAGAACAAACAAAACCCAAAGTTAGCAGAAGGAAAGAAATCATAAAAATCAGAGTAGAAATAAATGAAATAGAAACAAAGAAAACAATAGCAAAGATCAATAAAACTAAAACCTGGTTCTTTGAGAAGATAAACAAAATTGATAGCCCATTAGCCAGACTCCTCAAGAAAAAGGAGAGGACTCAAATCAATAAAATTAGAAATGAAACAGGAGAAGTTACAACAGACACCACAGAAATACAAAGCATCCTAAGAGACTACTACAAGGAACTCTATGCCAATAAAATGGACAACCTGGAAGAATTGGACAAATTCTTAGAAAGGTATAACCTTCCAAGACTGAACCAGGAAGAAATAGAAAATATGAACAGACCAACTCCAAGTAATGAAATTGAAACTGTGATTAAAAATCTTCCAACAAACAAAAGTCCAGGATCGGATGGCTTCACAGGTGAATTCTATCAAATATTTAGAGAAGAGCAAACACCCATCCTTCTCAATCTTTTGCAAAAAATTGTAGAGGAAGGAATACCCCAAAACTCATTCTATGACGCCACATTACCCTGATACCAAAACCAGAGGATACTACAAAAACAGAAAATTACAGACCAATAACACTGATGAATATAGATGCAAAAATCCTCAACAAAATACTAGCAAACAGAATCCAACGACACATTAAAAGGATCATACACCATGATTAAGTGGGATTTATCCCCAGGATGCAAGGGTTCTTCAATATACACTAATCAATCAATGTGATACACCATATTAACAAATTGAAGAAGAAAAACCACATGATCATCTCAATAGATGCAGAAAACGCTCTTGACAAAATTCAACACCCATTTACAATAAAAACTCTCCAGAGAGTGGGCATAGAGGGAACCTACCTCAACATAATGAGAGCCATATATGACAAACCCACAGCAAACATCATTCTCAATGGTGAAAAACTGAAAGCATTTTCTCTAAGATCAGGAACAAGACAAGGATGTCCACTCTCGCCACTATTATTCAACATCATTTTGGAAGTCCTAGCCACAGCAAACAGAGAAGACAAAGAAATAAAAGGAATACAAATTAGAAAAGAAGAAGTAAAACTGTCACTGTTCGCAGATGACATGATACTAAACATATAGAATCCTAATGATGCCACCAGAAAACTACTAGAGCTAATCAATGAATTTGGTAAAGTTGAAGAGTATAAAGTTAATGCACAGAAATCTCTTCCATTCCTATATACTAATGATGAAAAATCTGACAGAGAAATTAAGGAAACACTCCCATTTACCACTGAGACAAAAAGAATAAAATACCTAGGAATAAACCTACTTGGGGAGACAAAAGACCTGTATGCAGAAAACTATAAGACACTGATGAAAGAAATTAAAGATGATACCAACAGATGGAGAGATATACCATGTTCTTGGATTGGAAGAATCAATATTGTGAAAATGA
>NC_041214.2:68061449-68068515 GCF_002837175.3 Physeter macrocephalus | reverse complement strand
AGAGATAAACCCACGCACCTATGGTCAACTAATCTATGACAAAGGAGGCAAGGATATACAATGGAGAAAAGACAGCCTCTTCAATAAGTGGTGCTGGGAAAACTGGACAGCTACATGTAAAAGAATGAAATTAGAACACTCCCGAACACCATACACAAAAATAAACTCAAAATGGGTTAGAGACCTAAATGTAAGACCAGACAGTATAAAGCTCTTAGAGGAAAACATAGGAAGAACACTCTGACATAAATCACAGCAATATCTTTTCTGATCTACTTCCTAGAGTAATGGAAATAAAAACAAAAATAAACAAATGGGATCTAATGAAACTTCAAAGCTTTTGCACAGCAAAGGAAACCATAAACAAGACAAAAAGACAACTCTCAGAATGGGAGAAAATATTTGCAAATGAAGCAACTGACAAAGGATTAATCTACAAAATTTACAAGCAGCTCATGCAACTCAATATCAGAAAACAAAACATCTCTCCAAAGAAGACATACAGATGGCCAAGAGGCACATAAAAAGATGCTCAACATCAGTAATTATTAGAGAAATAGAAATCAAAACTACAATGAGGTATCACATCACATCAGTCAGAATGGCCATCAGAAAAAAATCTATAAACAGTAAATGCTTGAGAGGGTGTGAAGAAAAGGGATCTCTCTTGCACTGTTGGTGGGAATATAAATTGATACAGCCACTATGGTAAACAGTATGGAGGTTCCTTAAAAAACTAAAAATGGAGCTACCATATGACATAGCATATACCCTAAGACAACCATAATTCAAAAGGACACATGTACCCCAATGTTCACTGCAGCAGTATTTACAGTAGCCAGGACATGGAAACAACCTAAATGTCCAATAAGAGATGAATGGATAAAGAAGATGTGGTACATATATACAATGGAATATTACTCAGCCATAAAAAGCAACGAAATTGGGTCATTTGTTGAGACTTGGATGGATCTAGAGACTGTCATACAGAGTGAAGTAAGTCAGAAAGAGAAAAACAAATGTCGTATATTAATACATATATGTGGAACCTAGAAAAATGGTACAGATGAACTGGTTTGCAGGGCATAAGTTGAGACACAGATGTAGAGAACAAATGTATGGACACCAAGGGGGGAAAGCAGTGGGGTGGGGTGGGGGTGGGGGTGTGATGAATTGGGCGATTGGGATTGACATGTACACAGTGATGTGTATAAAGTTGATGACTAATAAGAACCTGTTGTATAAAAAAATAAATAAAATACAATTCAAATATTCAAAAAAAATATTTACTTCCTAATATCACTTATGTATTCCTTAATATAAATAACCTAGTAAATTATTAACTATTATTTTGAATTGCTTTTTCACTGATACATGAAATCCATTAATCTGTAATATTTCTAACCCTACTAGTCACAGATGAGAAGTAGCAGAATCACCCAAGTTCGCATAGAATTTGTTTCCAGGCCTGAGACCTCTAATGCAGTGCTGTTCCCCGCCCCAACTTAACATTTTAATATTTGTTGATTCTGATCAAACAGTGATTATCATCACTCTTTTGTCACATAGTGGATCATATTCCAAATTGGCAGGCACTGTGAGCATACATAAAATCTAATATCAAGTTTCTATTTCCTTGTTTGAACTCACAGTGATAACAGTCCTCAGAGGCAAGCTATTATTTGTAATTTGTGTATTATTTGCACAGTTCAGTTCATACACACACGTGTGTGTGTTTGTTTGTTTTTATGTATAAATTGTGACTTTGCTTAATGAGTGTGCAGATAGATATGACAGAATAGATTACTTCCTGTTCTAAATATGAGTTCACAGAAAATGTTATCATTGACATACAGTTTCTAAAGATGGGAATCTAATATTTTTTATTGTAACATATATAGAAAAGTATAGATAATGTCTGTCTTATGGGAAAAAATGTGGAGGCCTCTATATCTCTAAATTTGGTCACTGGAAAAGTGAAAGATTTTTTATTTCAATAGTAAGAGACAGTCGACAATTATTTTAAATAATTTTTCAAGGAGAGAAAATAAAATTTTAAAAATATAAAAAAGCAGAGGAAAATTACACTTGTTTTCAAAAGGGTAAAATGATGGTTCCCACAGCAGGAAAAAAATATATTGGTAGAGAAAACTGAGAATGTAGGAAAGTCCAAACTGCATTTTCTGTGCTTTACTTTGCTGTGTCTTCATGGCCCAGTATGAATCATATTATAAAATGTAAAATGAAAGGTATAATAGCATGATAAAATAATTTGAAGTATTCTAATACGCCACCTTTGGTCCCACTTTTAAATATTCAGTATATCAAAGAAAATAGATTAATAGATATACCAATAATATACTTAAATACATAGTTTGTTAGCTTATGTATATATATAGCTTACATATGTAATTGGACTCATGGTCTGTGATTCTTAATTTTATGTGTCAACGTGCCTGGGCTAAGAGATTCCCAGATAGCTGATAAAACATTATTTGTGGGTGTGTCTGTAAAAGCAGTTCTGGAAGAGATTAACAATTGAATTGTAGATGTGGGTGAGCATCATCCAAATTGTTGAAAACCCAAATAGAACAAAAAGG
This sequence comes from Physeter macrocephalus, assembly GCF_002837175.3. Classification (NCBI taxonomy): domain Eukaryota; kingdom Metazoa; phylum Chordata; class Mammalia; order Artiodactyla; family Physeteridae; genus Physeter; species Physeter macrocephalus. Next base: position 68,065,915 of record NC_041214.2, on the reverse strand, counting down.
TGGAGTAAAAATGAATTCTCTCTCTGCTTAAGCTGGAACACTGATCTTCTGACCGTATTCATCAATGTCCTGGTTCTTTGGTCTTTGGACTTGAACCAGGACTTAGGCCATTGGCCTCTTGGTTTTAGGGCCATCAGACTCAGACTAGGACTTACATCATTGGCTCCACTGGTTCTTAAGACATCAGGTTGGGACTGGAACTACACCACCCACTTTACCAGGCCTCCAGCTTATAGATGTTAGATTGTGGGACTTCTCAGTCTTCATAATTGTATGAGTGAATTCCTCATAATAAATCTCTTTTTGTATATCTTTCTATATATCATATTGGTTCTGTTTCTCTGGAGAACCCTGACTAATACATGACTTCATTCGAACAATGAAGAGAGGAAATTCTTTCACCAATATGTTAAAACACTTCTAAGATTTAGCCTTTATCACACCAAGTAGATGAAAAAAAAAATATGAACAATGTTATGGCTACATTTTCTGAAAGCAGTATAATACAAATACAATTTAATAATACATTTAAATAAATATTAATGATAATAATAAATCCATGGAAACAGGCTGATAAGAAAATAATATAAAATATTTAGAAAAAAATGGAAAGTAAAAACACTATCATTTAATAACTTGTTTAAGGAGCCAAATAGTGGTTAGATTTTATCTCATACCTTTGGTTGCTTTTATTTAAAAATAAACATAAAAATAAATCCATTTTAATTATTCAACCCCAAATGTTTTTAAAACATCCATAGGGATAGATTAATGAAATTAAAGGTATACTATACTAATTTATTAAAATATGGTAGCAATAAATTGCAAATATAAAGGATTTTTCAAGAAAATAAATCAACAAAATTGAAAATGAGGGTGTAAAAACTAAAGAATTTTAAAAGTATAATTATAATTTTAAAGTGTAATAATAAAGCAAAAAACTTCAATCAAATGAATTATTTTTGACATAGGCATAATGCAATAACTGACAGAACTATTAAATAACTTTTTCCACCAAAAGAAAAACAAGATTTTACGGATTGATCAGCAAATTTTTCAAGCTTTTAACCATATTCTATAATCTACTCATGTTATAGACAAAAAAATGTACTATTCTTCCTAATTTTTTCTATGAGGAAAAATAGGATTATTTATTTTAAAACCTACTAAATATATTTCCAAATAATTAAATAATGGTAATATCAACAATTGATTAAGTACTGCATTTTGAGTCAAGCACAGGAGAATGTACCTTACATTATCTGACTTATTCCACATAACAACATCCCTATGTTAGGTGTTATAATCTCCACTTTATACATGAAGAGACTGAGCTCAGAGTTAATGTTACATGCCCAAGGTCATCATCAGTAACTCTCAGAGTTAAAACATAAACCTAGTTCTATCTCACTCAAAAGTTTACTTTCTTAACCACTAAGCCATACTACCTCCCAACTAAAGTCATTATTATATACCTATTATATTACCTAATTATGCTTACTTACAGAAGAATTCATGATTTCCTCACTAAAGATACTGCCAGGAAAAACACTGCCTCTCGAAACCAGTTTATCATCCGCTGACTCAAAGAAAGCAAAATGAAATTGCTAATACTAAAGTAAATAAATAGGAACTTGCCAGAAAGGTTTTCTGTACACTCTGAGACTTCTCTTTTCTTCACATCCACCAACTTTTTGAGGTGACTTGCTTCTCCCAGGACTGTTACATAACCTATATCAAAATATCCCAGACTGAAATTAAGGTGATTGTTTGTAACCAGACTCTTTACTTCTACATTTCTGTTCTATTGGTAGCAACTTTATTTGCTGGCCCAGATGGCAACCACAAACTTTTCAATTTGATCAGAGCCAAAGCTTTGCACTTCTCTGCCAGTGCATTCCTTGTTCATTCACTCAGCTCTACATCAGGAACTTCACAGGAAAACAAAAATATAAAAGAGAATAAGGGAATTATTCCAACTGAGCTTAGATATTCCTGATAATCTATTTTTGAAGGATTGTGTAAATAGAAAATAAAAGTCCAAAGAGAAAGTCAACCCCTGGACACTGATGTAAACATGTCCCAATGTCAGGAACTATCACTTGGCAGGGTAAGACTGGGCCAAGGCAGCCAGGCTCAGCCCTTCTGGCATGTGTAAGCCAGGGCAGGGCCTCCCACTAAGCATCATAGGAGTGGTGGACAGTGACTGGGCAGGAGCCCATCATAAACATTTGGGGCAAGATAGCATGATGGTGCTTGATGGGCAATGAGAAAACCTACTCCGAACTTGAGTGTTAGATCCTGGTGAAATGGCCTGTAAAAGGCAGTTTTGGGAATTTAAGGTAATTATGCTGAAGTTTAAAAAGATATGTTTGGTGGAAAAAGAAGTTGGTAACCAGAAGAGGATAACTAGAAAGATCTCATACTAGACAGAAAAATTAGCCTTGACAACAACTTGACAATGTATCTCACCAGGGTTCAGGGAGATTTGAAAAGTTTGATGTCTTCTGATATCATTTGCTATTAAATCAATTCTTTCTGTTGAACTGCAGTGAATTCTAACTTCTGTAAGTTGTACCCATTGAAATGCTCATTTCTGTTTATTTTCACCACGCCTGAAACCCACTCCTGCAGAAAATTTAGGCCTATCCACTCTCAAGAGACCATGTGGGACTGGACAAAAAGCTGTTGCCTGTACCTGCACCTGGCCGAGCACTAGGGCTGCCACCCCAGGATGCACAGTTTGTGCACTGCACAATTCCAGGGAGCACTGTTCACATGAAAATTAAGTGAGTAGCACTCCCAGGAGTTATGTAGTATACAAAATGCACAGCTGTATGTGCAGGCTCTGTCTAAGGCCCACAGATAGTGGGGTAATTTCAGCCTGCTCTGTAGTACTTCATGTCCTTCATATAGTACTTCATGTTCTCTAATCCATGACAGAAGGTAAGCTCCCAGAGGGCAGATGTTTTGTCCATTTTGTTCCCTTATCTATGCCAAGTAGTTAGAACAGTGCCTGTTCCAAAGTAGACACTCAATAAGCATTTGTTAAATAAAAGGAGTGCTCTAAATCTAGAGTAGGTAAGAAGATTCAGCTAGTGTTTAAATAAGGAGGCTGCTAGAAAGAAATCATAATAATGTAAGAAGCCATGATAGTGGCCTAACTGGCATAGGCGCTTGTTAAGGCTTTTGTGAGGAGGCTGCCCTTTGATGTCACCTGAAAGAAACAAGTTCATAGCTTTGTTTACTGACATATAATGTGCACACCAGACACAGTCAACCATCCCTTACCTTTATTTCATTTCTAACTCTCACCTCAGAAGAGCCTCAGAGATAAACTGAAGAAAGCAATGGACTTCAAAAATTTCAGTGAAAATCAACAATACCAGGGGCTGTGAGTACACATCAAAATGATGGCTTCAAAATGGCCACCTCAAAATTCCAAGCCTCATGGGCCAAAAGCCATATCTAAGGAATGGATAGTGACCAAATTCTAGAAAGCAAAACTGACCCAAGAAGTTAATGTGATATCAAAACTAAACGTAAACATTGCATAATGACAACCAAATAGGACAAGAAAGAAGAGGGTGTATAAAGAGGCATTACCCAGGCAAAGCAGAAGTCTCTTTCCTTACAAGCTGCCTCTGAAATAACACCGATAGTACAATAATTTGAGGACAAAATGTCCAAACCTTTAAAACTGTTGTGCGGGGTATTTATCTGAAATGATACTGTAGTAGACCCAGCAGGGGAAAGTGATGTTGCTTTTCCCAAGGGTCTTGTATATGAGTATCATTCAAACTGGCAGCTATAATGGGCTCATAGAGTTTGGTGCACAGTAGCAGCGGGGGGACTCTGTTTCTACTCTGATTATTCTTTCACTGACACATTGTTAGGTGAGGATATCATATTCATTTCGGCAGGCAGGTATTGTATGGTGTGAAAACTTAAGTCATAGAAAATAATACAAGCAATTTCTCATGTTATCATTTTGCCAACAAATGGCATTTTACTAAATTATATTAAAATCTATGTCATCTGCAAAACTGCCTTAAATCCTGCTTTCAAAAATAAATAAGGATTCACCCTTAAAGATCTTGACCTGAACAACACTGTTGTCAGTTAACCTAAAAAAGGCACAAATATTACTGGCATTCACTCCTATCCCCCCCTCCGCCCACCCCAGCTCCTATAATGAAAATGACAAGTTTCTGAAAATTTCAAAACTACAGGCTGCCCACCTTTCAATATAAGGCCAAGTGCAGGGAAGTGAGAACACTGAGGGAGGTGGAGTGTAATAGAAGAAAAACTTCCTCCTTCCCCCCTTCCTCCCTCCTCTCCCTCCCTTCCTTCTTACCTTCCTTCCTTCCCTCCTTCCTCCTTTCCTCCCTTCCTTCCTTTCTTCCTCCCTTCCTTCCTCCCTTTCTTCCTCCCTGCCTTCCTCCCTTTCTTCCTCTCCTCCTCCT
>NC_041214.2:68015072-68061190 GCF_002837175.3 Physeter macrocephalus | reverse complement strand
CTCTCTCTCTCTCTTTCTCTCTCTCTCTCTCTCTCTCTCTCTCTCTCTCTTTCTCTCCATGCTGGTCATGAAACTTGTTCTTTAGATGACAGTATAAGTTCAAATATTTCACAAAAATTCCAACACTAAATTTGTCCATAGCCAAGCTCTGTGTGTGTGTGTGTGTGTGTGTGTGTGTGTGTGTGTGTGTGTGTGTGTGTTATTCAGTCCAAATTCAATCACTTGGTTGGCTTTTATTTTTCTGGCCACTTAATGCCTCTTTGTATTATTTTCATGCTGTCACAGAAATAGAAAAGAAACAAAGACAGGTAGAAAGTAATTTGTACATGTATAATTTCCAAGTCCTCCATAACAAATTTTGGTCCCATTTGCTTCAGATTATCTTTCAACATTCAAATAAGTTTCCTCTGATTGTTCCTATATTATAAGACTCACACCATAAGAAAACTACCACTTCTACTTCTATCTGTTTAATCATTCATCTCATCTCTCCCCTCCTCTCCACCCCCACCCCCACTACAGCCAGAGTACATGTCCTTACCCTCATCTAACCCCAAGTTACTGGTGACTAATTTTATTAATGATCAAAATTTCTATAAATTAATTCTAAAGAACTGTCAACCTTGACCTTCTAACAGCAGTATGATATATGTTTTGTTTGCTTTCAATTTCTAAGTCTCAGGAAAGGAAATTGCATATATGGTACATAAAAGTTGCCTAGATTAAAACTGTGGATTGAAACAAAAGATCATGAACTGTTGCATATATGATCACAAAAATCACCATTTGTAATTCTACTTAGGATCCAGAAGGTGAGTGAATAATGATGTTTATCCTTAACTTTCATAAAAATAGTAGATAGTAGAAAGAAGGTGGCCAGTGGAAAGAACTGGCTCTGGTAGTAATTATCCCTGAGTTCCTGGGAAATTTTTCAATTTCTCTGAATCACAAAAAGAAGGTTGGATTAGGCGGCTTCCAAGGTCTCTTCTCCTTTAACACTCTATTATTCTATTTCCTCTTTCTAAGCTTCAGTTTCCTAATTTAAAATCAGTAGAGGGGGAAGTTGATCACTTAACTTTATTCCCCCAAATATCTAAAATGTTATGAATCTAATATGGTTTTAATTTTTTGAGTTTCCAACCAGAAGGGAAAACAAAAAAACTGATATATGGACCTTAAAGAAATCCAATTTCAAATTATTTTCACCCTACAATTTTCAGCAACTTGAACATTTTCATAGGTATTTTTCATTTTCTACACCATTAACACTAGATACATTGCAAACCCACTGAACTTTCTCTCCTACAGTCAAAGAGTGAGTCTGTGATAAATGCTACTTCAACATTTTTCTCTTTTAATAATCTGTTTTAGTGCATAAAATACTAAGATTTCATTATATTAATTATTATATTCATATATTCCACTGAACAGAATTGGATATTTAAATTCATAGAATATTTTCTAGATAGCATCAAATCTATAGATCAATGTAGAATATTTAATATAATAAAATGAGGTCAGTCCAATGTTCCAGCGAATGTTTCATAGTAGGATCAAACACGGTACCTTAAAAATTAGAAACACATTTAGGGTCAAAGTAACTTTATTGCTTAATTTCCCCTGAAACTGTGGTTATGTCTCTTTATTCACAGTCATTATTTGGAACCTCCCTCTTACACCAAGAAGCTTCAACTATTGGGTTGGCCAAAGGTTCATTCTTTTTTTCCGTAAGATGGCTCTAGTAGCACTTAGTTGTCTTTAACTTCATTCAAAACAATTTTCTTAGATTGTATGTGACAGCTGTTGTATCAGCGTGCATTTTAAAAAAAGACTATCAAAATTGGTGAATATTTGTGTAGTCATTTTAATATTGAAGATGGAAGGAAAAAAGCAACATTTTCAGCATATGATGCTTTACTATTTCGAAAGATAAAAATACAACCGAAACGCAAAAAAAGATCTGTGCTGTGTATGGGGAAGGTGCTGTGACTGATTGAATGTGTGAAAAGTGGTTTGCAAAGTTTCATGCTGGAGACTTCTCTCTGGACGATGCTCCACTGTCAGGTAGACCAGTTGAAGTTGATAGCCATCAAATCGAGACATTAATTGAGAACAATCAACGTTCTACCACGTGCGAGATAGCTGACACAGTCAAAATATCCAAATCAAGCTTTGAAAGGCCCGCATACCACAAAAAAAAAAAAAAAAAAAAAAAAAATTTTCTTAGATTGTGTGTGACAGCTGTTGTATCAGCGTGCATTTTAAAAAAAGACTATCAAAATTGGTGAATATTTGTGTAGTCATTTTAATATTGAAGATGGAAGGAAAAAAGCAACATTTTCAGCATATGATGCTTTACTATTTCGAAAGATAAAAACACAACCGAAACGCAAAAAAAGATCTGTGCTGTGTATGGGGAAGGTGCTGTGACTGATTGAATGTGTGAAAAGTGGTTTGCAAAGTTTCATGCTGGAGACTTCTCTCTGGACGATGCTCCACTGTCAGGTAGACCAGTTGAAGTTGATAGCCATCAAATCGAGACATTAATTGAGAACAATCAACGTTCTACCACGTGCGAGATAGCTGACACAGTCAAAATATCCAAATCAAGCTTTGAAAATCATTTGCACCAGCTTGGCTACGTGAATCACTTTGATGTTTGGGTTCCACATAAGTTAAGCGAAAAAAACCTTCTTGAACATATTTCTGCATGTGACTCTCTACTTAAACATAATGAAAATGTTCCGTTTTTAAAACAAATTGTGACGGCAATGAAAAGTGGATTCTGTACAATAATGTAGAATGGAAGAGAGCGTGGGGCAAGCAAAATGAACCACCACCAAGCACACCAAAGGCTGGTCTTCATCCAAAGAAGGTGATGTTGTGTATATGGTGGGATTGGAAGGGAGTCCTCTATTATGAGCTCCTTCTGGAAAACCAAACAATTAACCCCAACAAGTACTGCTCCCAATTAGACCAACTGAAAGCAGCACTCAATGAAAAGTGTCCAGAATTAGTCAACAGAAAATATATAATCTTCCATCAGGATACCACAAGACCACATGTTTCTTTAATGATTAGGCAAAAACTGTTACAGCTTGGTTGGGAAATTCATCTGCCATATTCACCAGACATCACAACTTTGGATTTCCATTTATTTTGGTCTTTACAAAATTCTCTTAATGGAAAAAATTTCAATTCCCTGGAAGACTACTGTAAAAGGCACCTGGAACAGTTCTTTGCTCAAAAAGATTAAAAGTTTGGGGAGGATGGAATTATGAAGTTGCCTGAAAAATGGCAGAAGGTAGTGGAATAAAAGGGTGAATACATTGTTGTTTACAATAAAGTTCTTGGTGAAAATGAAAAATGTGTGTGTCTTTTACTTTTACTTAAAAACCGAAGGCACTTTTTGGTCAACCCAACATTACATTGTAAATGGTATGTATTTATTATAAATTATACATTATATATTATAAATTATACACTATACATTATAATGATATAGCTCAACTATGTTCTTTAAAATTTATTAGATAATTAATAATTAATAATTAAACATTATTAATGGTTTTATTTTTATTAATCTATTTTTCTTAATCTATGGCTTTATGTAATTTTTCCATTAATGACACTGTTATTATAAATATTAAAATTATGACTTGGTATCTAATGAACAGCACATAGCAATGTAATTTTCTAAATAAGTTTTAGTAGGTTAGGGACTGAGCCCGCAGAATTGCCTTAGGATGACTCTGGGGCAATGTTTTAACACACTGAAGTATGTCTAGACACCATGGAGCCCCAATTCTGACTTAGAACACTCTGAAATTTTAAAAATTTTCAATAAATTTCTTTGTACTTGTTTCTTTCCCTTAACAGCTGGGATTGACCTAATCCTAGTCCAAGGGAAAAAGAAAAGAGCTAACTTAACAAAGTCAGCAGTTCAGTGTCAAGTTCTGATTTTAGATGGTAACACAGTAAAGGGTATCTGTTAAGGATGCTGAGCTCAGGAAGTTAGCATCTGACTTCTACCACTATATGATCTTGGGCAAATTAGGTAAACTGTACGCTTCCGTATCCTAATTTGTAAAATTGGAACAAAGCAGTGTATTTTCAAAGGGTTCTAGAGAGAATGAAAATGAGATAACACAACTTAATTACTTAGTGGAGTACCTAGTACTCAGTAGGCAGTTCAGTAAATGACAGTAATAAATTCAATTACTATATGCTTTATTTTACTTGTAACTTTTTAACAATTATCTTGTGAGCCTTCATTGTACAGATAAGGAAACAAGTTTATAAGATTCTTTAAAGCTTAAAAGGCAGAATAAAACTGCAGTGGGGTCACAGGGACTTGCCAGAACTCATAGTTCCATCTTCTTCCATACTTCACAGCTGGAAACTGGCTATGAGCTACTGAGAACTACCAAAGCGAAGTGTACCAGTTCTAGTCCAAGATGGCAACATAGAAGACTCCTGAACTCACCTCCTTTCATGGACACAGCTAATCTACAGCTATACATGGAACAATTCCATCTGAAAGAAATCCAGAAACAAGTGACTGACTCCTACACATCAGGAGAACATGAAAATACCCACATCAAAATGAGTCTTGGGGGCTTCCCTGGTGGCGCAGTGGTTGAGAGTCCGCCTGCCGTTGCAGGGGACACGGGTTCGTGCCCCAGTCCGGGAAGATCCCACATGCCGCGGAGCTGCTAGGCCTGTGAGCCATGGCTGCTGAGCCTGCACGTCCAGAGCCTGTGCTCCGCAACGAGAGAGGCCGCAACAGTGAGAGGCCCGCGTACAGCAAAAAAAAAAAAAAAAAAAAAAAATGAGTCTTGGCACACACTCAACTACTGCAGACCAGAAGAGAGCAGCATGATATATTCAAAAGGCTGAAAGAAAAAGCTGCAAAACAAGAATACTCTACCCAGCAAAGTTGTCCTTCAGAACTGAAGGAAAGATAAAGCATTTTCCAGACAAGTAGAAGTTGAAAGAGCTCATCACCATTAAGCCAACCTTATAAGAAATGTTAAAGGGAATTCTTCAAGCTAAAATAAAAGGACACTAATTAGTAACAGAAAAACATGTAACAGCCTAAATCTCACTAGTAAAGGTAAATGTACAATTAAGTTCAGAATACTTTAACACTGTAATGTTAGTGGGTAAATCACTTATAAATCTAGTATGAAGGTTAAAACACAAAAGTATTAAAATAACTATAATTACAACAATTTATTAATGGATGCACAAGGTAAAAGGGTGTAAATTGTGACATGAAAAACATAAAATGTGGGGGTGGGAAGAATAAAATGTAGAGATTTAGTATGCATTTGAAGTTAAATTATCAGCTTAAAATACACTTACAAATATAAGATGTTTTATGTAAACCTCAAGTAAACCTATGGTAGACACACAAAAGATAAAGAGAAAGGACTCTGAACATACCACTACAGAAAATGATCAGATCACAAAGGAAGAGAACACGAGAAGAAGAAAAACCAAAAATAATTACAAAACAGCCAAAAACAATTAATAAAATGGCAATAGTAAGTCAATAGCTAGCAATAATTACATTGTAAATGGATAATAGTCTCCCATCAAAAGACATAGAATGGCTGAAAAAAAAATCCAACTATATTCTGCCTTCAACAGACTCACTTCACAAGCAAGGATACACAAAGACTGAAAGTGTACGGACGAGAAAAGATATTCCATGCAAATGGAAACCAAAAAAAAAGCTGGGGTAGCTATACTCATATCAGACAAAATAGACTTTAAGCCAAAGACTGTAATAAGAAAAAAAGTCACTCTATAATGATAAAGGGATCAATCCAACAAAAGTATATATCATTTGTAAATACTTATGCATCCAACATAGGAGCACCTAAATGGGTAAAGCAAAATTTAACAGACTTGAAGGGAGAAATAGACAGCAATACAATACTAGTAGGGGACTTCAAAACCCCACTTTCAACAATGGATAGATCATCCAGACAGAAAATCAATAAGAAAACTTTGGACGCAAATGACACATTAGACCAGATGGATTCAGGAGACATTTACAGAACATTCCAAAAGCAGTAGGATACATATTTCTCTCAAGGGTATGGAACATTCTCCATGATAGATCACAAGTTAGGCCACAGAACAGGTCTTAGTAAATTTAAGAAGACTGAAATAATATCAAGCATCTTTTTTAACTACAATGGCATGAAACTGGAAATCAACTACAAGAAGAAAACTGGAAAATTCACAAATATGCGAAATAAACACCATCCTACTGAACAGCTAATGGGTCAAGGAGGAAATCAAAAGAAAAATAAATTATCTTGAGACAAGTGAAAAATGAAAATACAAAATACCAAATCTTATGGTATGCAGGAAAAGCAGCTCTAAGAGGGAAGTTCATAGCAATAAACACCTACATTAAGAATAAAGAAAGATCTCAATAAACAATATAACTTCACACCTCAAGGAACTAGAGAAAGAAGAACAAATGAAGGCCTAGTTAGTAGAAGGATGTAACAAAAATCAGAGCAGTAATAAATTAGAGACTAAAAAGACAACAGAAAAGATTAATGAAACAAAGAGCTGGTTTTTTTCTGAAAAGATAAGAAAACTAGACAAAGCTTTGGCTAGATATAGACTGGGTATAGAGGGAATGCATTTCAACATAATAAAGCTCATATATGCTAAGTCCATAACTAACATCATACTCAATGTTAAATAGCTGAAAGCTTTTCCTCTAAGATCAGGAATAACACAAGGATTCCCACTCTCACCACTCTTATTCAATATAGTAATGGAACTCCTATTCAGAGCAATTAGGCAAAATAGAAATAAAAGGCATCCAAATAAAAAAGGAAGAAGTAAAACTGTCTCTATTTGAAGATGACATATTATACAGAGAAACCCTAAAGATTTCACAAAAAATCTATTAGAACTAATAAATTCAGTAAAGTTATAGAATACAAAATCAATATAGCAAAATCAGTTATGCTTAAATACACTAATAACAAACTTTCAGAAAGATAAATTAAGAAAATAATTTCATTTATAATTGCATGAAAAAGAATAAAATACCTAGGAATAAATTTAACTAGAAGGTGAAAGTTCTGTACACTGAAAACTATAAGACACTGATGAAAGAAATCAAAGAAGACACAAATAAATGGAAAGATATCCTGTGCTCATGATTGGAAGAACTAATATTATTAAAATGTCCATACTACCTAAAACCATCTATAACTTAAATTAATCTTTTCAAAATTCCAATTGCATTTTTTCACAGAAATAGAAAAAAAAAATCCTAAATTTTTAATGAAACCACAAATGACCCTGAATAGCCAAGGCATTCTTGAGAGAGATGAAGAAAGCTGGAGGCATCATGCTTCTTGATTTTAAATTATATTACAAAACTACAGTAATCAAAATAGTATGGTATTGGCATAAAAACAGACACATGGATCAAAGGAAAAGAATAGAGAGTCCAGAAATAAATTAATCATATACAGTCAATTAATTTACAACATAGGAGTCACAAATTTTCAATGGAGAAAGAAAAGGCTCTTCAATAAATGGTGTTGGGAAAACTGGACAGCCACATACAAAAGAATGAAACTGGACCACAGCCTTACTCCATACACAAAAATTAACTCAAAATAGATAAAAATTTGAATGTAAGCCTTGAAACCATACAACTCTAAATGAAAACATAAGGGGTAAGCTCTTTGACATTACCCTTGGCAATGACTTTTTTTGGATTCGACCCCAAAAGCAAGGGCAACAAAAACAAAAATGAACAAGTGGGACTATATCAAACTAAAAAGCTTCTGCACGGAAAAGAAAACCACCAGCAAAATGAAAAGACAACCTATGGAATGAGAGAAAACAGTTGTGTATCATATATTTGATAAGGGGTTAATATTCAAAATATATAAAGAACTCATATAACTCATAGCAAAAAACCAAGCAATCTATTTAAAAAATGGACACAGGAACTGAATAGACCCTTTTCCAAGAAGACATTCAAATGGCCAATGGGGTATATGTAAAAGTGCTCAACATCACTAATTATCAGGGACCTGCAAATCAAAATCACAGTGATACATCACCTGTCACCTGTCAGAATGTCTATCACCAAAAAGACGAGATAACTAGTGTTAGTGAAAATGTGGAGAAACGGGAACCCTTGTACACTGTTGACAGGAATGTAAATTGGTGCAGCCATTATGGAAAACAGTATGAAAGTTCCTCAAAAAATTAAAAATAGAACTAACAGTTCATCCAATAATCCCACTTCTGCGTATATATTCAAAGGAAATGAAAACAGGACTCTGAAGAGTTATCTGCACTCCATGTTTACCGCAGCATTATTTACAATAGGCAAGATATGGACACACCTAAGTGTCCTTCTATAAGTGAACGGATAAAGAAGATGTGGTATATATACAGTGGAATACTATTCCACCACTTAAAAAAAAAAATGAAACATTTGTGACAACATGGATGGACCTCAAGGCTATTATGCTAAGTGAAATAAGTCAGAGAAAGATAAATTCTGCATGGCATTACTTATATGTGGAATCTAAAACAAAACAAAGCAAGTCAAACTCATAGAAACAGAGAGTATAAAAGTGGTTGCCGGGGGCTGGGGAGTGGGAAAAACAGGGTGAGGTTGGTACAAGGGTACAAACTTTCAGCTATAATGTAAAAAAGGTCTGAGGATCTACTGTAAAACATGGTGACTATAACTGATAACACTGTATTTTATAATTGAAATTTGCTAAGAGAGCAGAACTTGTCACACATACCACAAAGAAAATTCATCTAATGATGGATGTGTTCATTAACTAGAGAGTGGGCTGGGGGAATCCTTTCACAATGTATATCAAATTATCATAAGGTACATTTTAAATATCTTATAACTTTATATGTAATTATAACTCAAGACAGCTGAAATAATAAACAAACACAAACAAATAAAATAAATTGGGTGATAAAAGAGTCAGCATAAAAATGACTCACATTTCCGAAAAGCATTAATTCCTTCCAAGATCTGAGCCAGGAATACCAACTATGTGAAACCAGAACAAATGATCATATTTTTTATATACTACCCTCAATACCTAAAATTGTGCTCAAACTCTTATATTTGCTTGAGATTGAGGATTCCTTATCCTAAGTGAAACTAACCACTAAGTTAGATTTTAGGCTGTCCTCATTTTGAACTGACATATATTTTTTTTACCCCAAATTAGCTGTACATCCAACTAATTGCATCAATAAGTGACTAATTGGTAGGTAGCTATGTGAGTAATTACCTGATTTGCACAGGTAAGTAATGTTTATTTCAAGTGTACTTCTCATGCCAAGTTTTAGAAATTTGGCTCAAAGCTTCAGAAAGACAAACTGAATCAAAGCCATATCATGCCTTGTTTATAACCATAAACAATAGAGCATAAATAAATTATTGATTGTGATATGCTATCTGAAGTAATCTAACGATCTCAAAATATCTTCAGATTGTACTTTCCAGGTATTTATAAAAAAGGAAAACAAAAGCCAAATGTCGGGGCTTCCCGAGTGGCGCAGTGGTTGAGAATCCACCTGCCAATGCAGGGGACATGGGTTCCATCACTGGTCCGGGAAGGTCTCACATACCACGGAGCAACTAAGCCCGTGCACCACAACTAGTGAGCCTGCACTCTAGAGCCCGTGCACCACAACTACTGAGCCCACATGACGCAACTACTGAAGCCTGCGGCGCCTAGAGCCAGTGCTCTGCAATGAGAAGCCCACGCACCACAACGAAGAGTAGCCCCCGCTCGCCGCAACTAGAGAAAGCCCGCGTGCAGCAGCGAGCACCCAACACAGCCAAAAAATAAATAAATAAAATAAATAAATTTATTTTTTTAAAAAAAGCCAAATGTCATGTTTTTCCAAATACCAAAAGCTTAGGAAGTACTTTGTCAGGTCATCTAACCATCAAAGACAAGTGGCAATAATCTCTCCATGAAATTACAGAAGTCTGAATAATCATTTGACGATTTGAATGAAAGAAAAATAACCTTCTATCCTGGCAATATTACTGCATTCACACAACAGTGATCTCCCTCAGCATCTAAATACTGGGCAAATTTTTAAAATGGAGATTTGACTTAACTTTTAATCCTTTTTAGCAGGGCATTTAATTTCAAATGGTTGCAATGGTGAATTACAGAAGTGTTTCAACTATGTGACTCATCCTCTTTCTTCCCAATTTACTACCCTCCCCTTTATTTATCATTTCCCACAAAATAGAAAAAAAAAAGTATAAAGCTGTGTTTTCACAATATACTTAATTACAAATTCTTCTCTTTCAGAAATACATCCCAGTAGTTTCTCTTTCACAATATCATTACTGAAGATATTTTTCCAATTACTACATGTTAAATGTTGGACTTTTAAGTGAAAAATGCTTTTCATGTAATAAGTGACCTTGAAGTCAGTTTAAAATTTTCAATATGTGTATATTAGCAGGTCCCTAATAAATTAGAAGATATGCATATAGAAAGATTATTTACTACAGATACATTGTTTTCTTTCATGAAAAAAAAATTAGAAAAATTCAATAGGGCTTAAAAATACATAATATATGTGACTATAAATTTGGAAGGTATAATATTGAACATATAGCTACAGAGGTGTGAAACTTTCTAAACTGTGAAACATAATATCGACCTGCAATGAGCAACACGGAAGAGAGAATTCAAATATAACAGCATCCTTTATATTCTCTCTGTTAGATAAATCATAATAAATATGAGCATTTACACATAATTCAAAGCATATGCTCCTAAAACTTGTTTCTAGAATATTGTAAAAAAATGCATTTTACATGTCATGTAGTAAGCTTTAATTTGTTATTTTTCTACTATAAGATATTAAAAATATCTTTTATTCCACTCTTTGGGCTTTCTTTTAGAACAAGAACTTAGTGGCTTCTAGTTACTCTAAAAACTTGCAGGTGTGTTAGGTTTTCCAACTCCTATCAATGTAAAAAATATCAAGTGGCTTTAATAATATAATTCATAAACAGGGGCCCCATGAAATTCTTCAAATCAGAATAGTCAAATTCAATTATCATTATAAGGTAGATACTGCTAACCACTTGAAAATGGATTCTGGTATAGCACCATTCACTTGGAACAATTATTTTCTTTAGAAATAGAAGGGATATAAGACAATATGACATGTGAGATTAGGTGACAGCCTGCAGTGTGCACTGCTGTGGAAAGGATTTAGGATCTGAGATCAGAAAGGGAAAATTATATTTAAGGGGCCCATGGAGAACCTTTGGGTACTGTATCAGCTATACGGGGATCATTAGGAATTAAGAGATCACACACTGGTTTTGTCCAAAAAAGAAATCATTTTTTTCTCTTTGCCTTGTTTACTAGATTTAGACAATCACAAAAAGCAAAAATTGGAAGTAGATCAAAAAAAAAAGAAAAAAAACTAAGACAATTGAATAGAATTCAAAACAAGTGTATATAATTTAGCTAGCCATGACAAGGGAAAATTTCTTCTCAAAGAGGAATTGAATGCCCATGTTCATAATATTGCCAACCCCGGGTCTAGCCAAAAATCCATCACAAATGGCTGTATTATAAACCTACACACCTAGGAAGCAGCAACAAGGATGGCAAGAGCCCGGCAGAGGCTACCCAGTGCCTGTCCACATGCAGCTGCCCTTCTGACAAAGCCCTGTGACCTGTTCTCAGTGCTGTTATAAACAGATGAGTAATTAAATTCTCCACCACAAATAAAGCTGAAAATGAATCAAGGATCACACTAAATCTGGGGCTCACTTATCTGTATTGCCCATAGTCCCTATTATTATAGTCCCCATTGAATGAATGAATGATTTCTTTATGTGAGTGAATCCAGACAATATCTTTGATATTGGCTGACCTTGGAAATTTACCATCAGGTTAGAAAGTTCAACTGTCTTTTTATACTTCACTGCAGAATCACTATCGCAGCTTCTAGGTAGGAAGGCTTTTTTTGCAAACAAGAAGAAAAATGACTGGCAGTGTGGGGTCATGCACAGGCTTCACTGACACGGAGATGTAGGGGAGAAAGAGAAAGGCCTATGGGTACCGAATGCAGCTCTTCCATTGTTTTCTGAAGCTTCACCCTTGAGAGAATCTGCTTCCTTGAGTATAAAATAGGAAGAAAATTATTGCCTGCTCTATCTACTTTACAGGGAATTGGAAGTTTAAACAAGATGCACTTGAAATGTTTTGTAGACCATAAAACATTAGTCAAATAAAAGTTATTATTATTGTATTACACAGCATAAGAAATACAGTACTAGATTTGGTCTGACCCTAATTCGAAAATTCTATTTAGAATTTATTAAGACAGATCTATTTATAGATGATTAAAAATTTACTTTGCTTGAAAACTAATTTTTAACGAACCTCTATGCCATTAAAATGTGTAATACACACAATTCCTGCTCGCAACTTTTGTATGCTCCTCTTTTCCAAGAGCTAACAAAAAACTTTAAGGGGGATACATAAGCATCTTTATAACTGCATGTTTACCAATTAATAAGGCAGCACACAATGTTCAAATCAATCTGGGTGGGAAATGAGAATTTCATCTCTTACAAATCATGAGAAGAATTTGAACAGGCAAATAAATTTGCATCTGGATCTTTCATGTAAATTGTAAAAAGGATACATGATCTTTTTTTTTCTCCTATCTAAAAACAAGTACATTTAAAACATCTGAATCATTCTAGATAAACTGACTGAGTGCAAATTGACAACACAGCATTGAGTGCAGCCATTATAAAATAATGCAAATAGTAGACTAATCCCAGCTGCCAAATACACAAGTAATTTTGGTAGCATAAATGCAAAACAGATTTTCTAGTTAATTCTAAATTTCTTGAGAAACAAATCTTATGTTTTCTACTATCAAAAGAAAAAAATATGTGGATGAAAGTACTTCCAATATAACTAGATAAAATGTTTGCTGGCATAATTATTTGCACACACATATTTTTCTAAAATCTGTTATAAATTATAGACGTAGGCATTTTTATAGATAAAGAACAGTCTGGATAATGCCCAGTAGAGAACAGCAATTAATCTCACTGTAAAATGTTGTTTGAATTCCTTTCATTAAACTAAGTGATGCAGCAGTATGAAAAAAGTATCTGTTTTTTCATGATCCAAATGAAAATAAGTGTTAAACCCATCCTAGACAGACCAAATATTCATCCACATTACAAGACCATTAAGCCATTCAACAATATGAAAATGTCTCTGTCTTAGTCCATTCAGGCTTCTATAACAAAATACCATAGACTGGGGGGCTTAGAAACAACAGAAATTTCTCACAGTTCTGGAGGCTAGGAATTTCAAGATCAGATTCAGCGTCTGGTAAGGACCTGTTTTGTAGTTCATAGACAGCATCTTCTCTTTGTATCTTCACATGGTGGAAGAGACGAGCTAGATCTCTAGGGTCTCTTTCATAAGAGCGCTAATCCCAAGCATCAGGGCTCTACCCTCATGACCTAGTCACCACCCAAAGGTCCCACCTCCTAATACCATTACCTTGGGGGTTAGGATTTCAATGTACGAATTTTAGGGGACACACATGCAGTCTATAGCAATCTATAGTTTAAGCAAGGACTGACGAGCATGAAGCTGGTGCTCCTGGACAGGCTTCCTATGCTGCTAAGCAGCTGATGAAAGCATGGCAAAAGGTCACCCCAAAGGCAAGCCTAAGGCAACAATGGGCAAGGTGGAATCGTCTTCTGAGCCTGAGGCTCCTCATTTTTCAGGTACTCATCCTGTGCCCGGATGCTACCCTCAAGTGTTCCCGCTATATGTACTTCATTCAAAATTGACCCTTGGCATATCTGATGACTTCTTATGCCAAGGGTACAGCCAACAGATAAGGGAGGAGAGGGAAAGGTCATTGAGTATCTACTATATCCCTAGCTCTTTACCAGTTTTATATGTTATTAGTGCATCAATTAACCTGAAGGTAATTAATGAAGGTGAGAAGGTGCTGGTACAAGGATCTAAACAGATTTCCTCCACTGTCTTTCACTAAATCATGCTGCCTCCTTGAAAAATATAAAATACATTACACCCCGGGGAGATTTGTGTTTCATCAAGAGGGTGAGAAAAGATTCTAAAATGTGAAACTGGGTCTCTGTGGTTGTCTCTTTTTGAGGACTGAAAGGATCCAGGACAGGGATGCTGGCTGGTCCCTGCTGTGAGTTGTTGAGGTCTTGAGGCAAGTGAGGGTGCCAGCTCACAGACCTTGCTTCCTGCAGCTGCAAGGGACACGGTAGTAACTTTTCAGGTTAGTATGTGCATTTTCCCCTCCTTTGCTAATTTTAAAGAAGTTTGAATTTCTGAAAAAAAAAGTTAAAATCAATTACTCTACTGGCTCCTCCTGCATTTTGCTAAGAATTCACCATTCACTCCTTTGCTCATCAATTCATTGAGTACCATTACGTCCCAGGTATTCTGCCAGTTCTGAGGTTTTCACTGGAAACTAGAGGTCCGTCTATCCCTAGACATGTTATCTCTGCTTTCACCCCAAGCTAACCTTGAGGGAAAAAAATAGCATCTCTTTTTGTTTCCTCAAACTATGTTCTAGCAGCAAAAATCAATGGTGAACAATAGAGACTTTTCTATTTTGTAGAAAAGTCAGAGGAGAAGGTGAGCATTTTACATGCCATAGGCTCCCACTTCCAAAATGCTCCTAAGTCATGTCTATTTGCCAAAGTCTCTCTGGCTAAGCATCTAACCAGACTACCCTGCAGCATGACCAACCTTCAGTGATATCCCAGCCTTGTTCACTGGCTGCCTCTGCCATGGAATCCCTGCCTTTGGTCTCTTTGCCATCACCTGCCCAAAATCTTTTAGCTGTTCTTATGCAGAGCAAAGGTGCTTTGCTTAACTTCTCTGGACTTGAGTACTTCTATCCAAACACTTTGCAAGCAAAGTGATCTCCATGTATTGGAACTTCCCCTCCTTAACAAAGGCAGTTGAACACAGGTGACAACAATAACTACACAATTCTGTTGCCTTCAAGAAGTTTAGAGTCTAATGAACGAAGACAGATATATAGAGATAATTATTTTGTGAAAAATGCTAAAACAGAAATAGATTGGCCATACTACACAGAGAAGAGAACTTTTTTTTTTCTGCCTAAGGGTATCAGGAAATACAAAAGAACGTCAGGAATCTTGAAAAATGGGAGATAGGAGTTTTCCAAGTAAGCAAGGTTGAGAAGTGGGCTCTAAGAAGAAAGAAGAACATGGACAAAGGCAAGGAGACACGAGAGGTCAGGGCATGTCTGAGAACAAATAGCTCTCTGTGGCTGGCTGTGAGATCAGGAATCAGAGCAAGTCGAACACTGCAGTACCACTGTATTTCAAAATTCACCTACTTCTCTGCTCTCATGCACTGGCTTCTCCCTCAGTGCAAAGCAGTGCTCTATCTTTCCATGACAGGAGACAGTGTTGGCTGCATATATATTTGAGTGCAAAAGAATAGGATTAATTTAATAGTTTCATCTTAATTCTGCTCTGAGGTTTCTCAATTTAACTAAATAACTTTAATGTTCTTTGGCACCAGGCTTTTGACAAACTTCCTTAAAAAGCCATTATAAAAATAGTGATTTTGCTAAAGAGTGTACATAGTAAAAATCATTATTCCAGTAGATGGAGCAGAGGTGACATCAGAATAGCTGAATGTTGCCTGGCCCAAAATACATAGCAGAAGTCCAGACACTCAGCAGAGCCATGAAATGGAAAAAGCATATTTGAGAGCAAAGACTGAACATTACTGACTACTGCTTGGCTAACCACCTAATTTGGACTTAGAAAATTTCACATCCTATTCAAACTGAAGGAGAAAACAACCTTAGGCAAATACCAAAATGATTCTTTAAAGAAACATTCATATTTTAGAACAAGAAAGCTGTAATTTTGATTGGTCTAAAAGTCTCACTGCGGTGCTTCACAATCATTCTACATAACAAAGACCAGGCTAAAATCCTTAGTATAGCCTCTAAATGCACGACTACTTCAATCTCCTGCTGATGGAAATGTGTGTGTTTATTCCCTCCTAGACGGTTTGTGAATCATGTGACTGCCTGATATGAAATTATTAAGAAATAGATCAATAAACACAGCAGGCTACAGGATTAAAACCTCAGCCTACACAACGGACCTATGAACAAAGTTACTGCTTAGAAATTGCGACAGCAGAATGATGGTCGGGCAGACTCGTATTTGGGACCATATTGGCAAGTGGAATTACAGACATTAAAAGATATTTTGATTAGAAATATTCTAACTATTATATATCAGGCAAATGTCTTAAATCTGATGAGGATTATTAAAGGCAAGGATAAACTATTCGCTTTGCCGTTTTATAAAATAAGTATTGTAAGAAAATAATTTCTAATAGTCATTGGAAACAGGAAATATGTCCTGTTTCTCTCAAGACTTACCATGTGCCTTGCTCTCTCTGTTGAATTATCTGCCAGTATGCAGAACTGGACTATTCAAAGGCAGACTATATATGTGTTTAGGACACAAGCAAAGCAGAGGCAGCTCAAAAAATTTTTTAAAGAAGGTATCTGGCATTTCACAAAAAAGTAACAAAAATGTGTAACAAACCAAGAAAAACAAAAGTTTGTTGAATCTTAACTTGACCAGATTTTTGACCAAATGGAGAAGCTCATTAGCCACACACTCAAAAAATCTTGATTCAATGGTTAAGGGTATAAATTAATTTAAATGTTAGCTCTGCCACAGTGTAGTTATATAAATTTGGAAGAGGCACCTACCCTTTCTTACTCTCAGTTTCCTTGTTGCAAAATAAGGATAATAAAACCTCTCACAGGGCTTCCCTGGTGGCGCAGTGGTTGAGAATCCGCCTGCCGATGCAGGGGACGCCGGTTCGTGCCCCGGTCCGGGAGGATCCCACATGCCGCGGAGCGGCTGGGCCCGTGAGCCATGGCCGCTGAGCCTGCGCGTCCGGAGCCTGTGCTCCGCAACGGGAGAGGCCACAACAGTGAGAGGCCCACGTACCACAAAAAAAAAAAAAAAAAAAAAAAAACCTCTCACAAAGGATGGTAGTGAGGACTAAGTGATGTAAAACATGAAAAGCATCCTTAGCTGCCGTTATTAATGAGAGTGTCATATCCCTTGAGTGGAATAGGATTGAAAAATTTTAAACCACAGTTATAGGTATTAATCACAAGGCAAACTCTTCTAATGATACTTATATTCTAACCCAACCCACATTGAACCACTGTTAAGCAAGCAATTCAAAATCCCCAATGTTAAAAAAACAGTTCTGTAATTTTGCTCATGTGGAAATATGCTGTCCTTATTTCATACTTTGCCAATCTTCATTCACACAGGAATCATGAATTTCCAAGAATTTAAGCGTATTAAGAAATAATTTCTGAATTAGAAATTTAATAAAATATTTTCATTTTATAAACTCACATTTTTTTACTATACCTCTGCATATCCTTCTTGATATGCCCTTTAAAAATAGTTAGCTAGTGGGAAGCAGCAGCATAGCACAGGGAGATCAGCTCGGTGCTTTGCGATGACCGAGAGGGGTGGAATAGGGAGGATGGGAGGGAGGCTTCAGAGGGAGGGGATATGGGGACATATGTATGCATATGGCTGATTCACTTTGGTGTACAACAGAAAGTAACACAGTATTGTGAAGCAATTATAATCCAATAAAGATCTATTTTTTAGAAGATATGTATCTTTAACGAAAATACAAAAACAATCCCATTTTCCAAATATATCCAACCTCCCATATTAATCACTATCATGGTAAAAATGATTATCTTTTTACTACTTTGAAAAAGACACAATAGCTAGCAGAGCCTTCTATAAATGAAGTGGCATGTCATTGTCTTAGTCATCTCAGACTGCCATACAAAATGCCATAAACTGGTGGCTTTAACAACAGAAATTTATTCCTCACAGGTTTGGAGACTAGAAGTCTAAGAACAAGGTGCCAGCAGGGTCTGTGCCTGGTGAGCGTGCTTTCCTTGGGTTGCAGACAACCACATTCTTGCTGTGTCCTCACATGGCCTTCCTTTGATTTGTGGTGCATGCAGGTGGAGAGAGGAAGGAGAAAGAAAGCAAGCTCTCTGGTCTCTTTTAAGGCACTAATCCCATCATGAGGGTCCCACCCTCATTTTTTCATCTAAACCTAATGATCTTCCAAAGTCCCCCTCTCCAAACTCCAAATACCATCACATTGGGAGTTAAGGCTTCAACTTACAATTTGGGAGTCAGCGGGGGACACAATTCAATCCATAGCAGTCACTTTGCTAGAACAGACAAAGGATGACCAATGGCTAGAAGAGGGGAAATGTAAACAACTCTAAACTTTCATACACACACACACACACACACACACACACACACACACACACACACACACACACCTTTCAAGCTTGCCTTCTTAGCACTCCTAATGGCCAGAGGTTGCATAGCTATTTAGTCCTTCAGAGTACTCCTACTTAATATAAAAAGCATGAACTTAAGATACAATACTTGTCCCTTTCCCCATAAATCAAAAGAATTAAAAGTATAAATCTAAAATTTCAAAACTAATTTAAAGATGATAAACAGGAAGGAAATTTTTTAAAAATCGCACTGTAATTTAAACTTCCCCACTAATTTTAGAATAAAATCCTAAGGGAAAAAAGGAGATCAACAACATAGTAAATTTGTTAGAAAATTATTAGAAATACATACAAACACAAAACACACATACAGATAGATAAATAAACGTTAATTATACATCACAAGTCTTATATGCATGGAAAAGCTAACATCAGAGTACACACAAATAAATCTGTAAAAAGGCTTTCCATAATCTGGCTCAGTTTAACCTACAGTAGTATCCCATTCAAATTTTTTGCTCTAGCAAAACATGCCATACTGTTTTATGCCTCTACATGTATCTACATTTTTTTATGGAGCTACATATGGACTACATAACTCCTACTCCTCCTGCAAAATGTAGTTCTTAAAAGATGAACACATTGCTTAGGGGGTAATTATTATTCTTAAGTATTTTATCCATAAGAAAATCACTAATGATGTATTGAAAATTGATTTCAAGTTAGAAAAGAAATGTCAAATTATATTGAAGCAAAACAGAACAAGTTAACAAAGGAAAAAGCAGTAAATAAGAAAGCTAAAAGCATAGTAGAATTAATAAATAAATTCAAAAGCTTATTATTTGAAAAGAAGAATATCACTAGTGAGCCAAATTTTTTTTTAAGTAATAAGGTAGAAATATACAAAATAAATAAAAGATAACCACAGTCAGAATAAACTTAAAAGAATCATAATGCTGCTAAACACCATGCAAGTAAACTTGAAAATCTAAATAAAATGGATAATTTTCTAAGACAATATAATTTGCCAAAATTGACTTCAGAAGAGACAGAAAATCTAAAGACTGATTTACATAGAAGAAATGGAGAAATTTGTCAATAGATAAATCCAAAAGCAGCAGTCTTCAATAGTTTCACAGGGAAATTTTTAAAATCTTTAAGATCAAAAATTTCAAGGCTTCTAAAATCTCTCCAGAATATAGGGTAATGAAGAAAACATCCTGATCCAACAAAGATTGCATGTACACACACAGGAACCAAGTCAATGTCACTTATGAATATCAAAGGAAAATCCTAAATCCAATATTATTAGCAAATAAAATCTAGGTATACACAAAAATAACATTATCATGACCAAGTGAGGTTTATTCCAAGAATTTAAGAATTTTCAATATTAGGAAGTCTATTAATAAATTTTTATAGCAAATTAACAGATTGCTGAAAAACATTTTATTTTCTTTGTATAAAAGACTGAAAAACGATTTGTCAAAATTCAAATAACCATTTTGGATTAAAATACTCAATAAAATAAAACTGATGAGAATTTGCTTTATATGATATAATATATCTAGCTTAGCCCAAAAGCCACTGTCATGTTTAGTAGGACAACACTAGAAGCATTACCAACAAAATCAAAAACAAGGAAAAGCTCTCAGTCATCAGTATTACTTAACACTGTACTGGAAATATAAGCCAAAAAATTAAATTTAAAAAATTATAAATAAATATTTTGGAAAGGAAGAGGTAAAACTATTACTAATTGCAGACAACATAAAAATATAATTGGGTACATAGTATATCCAAGAGAGTCAACTGTCTTCTGGCATACACAGTTGACTGGAATCAAACATACTTGGGGGAAAAAAGGTTTTGAGAGAGTTATATCTGCTAAGAGACTGTGACTAGATAAGACATGTAAAAGACCACTAAGCTTCCAACTTCCTGTTGGGGGAAGAAGGCTAAGAAAGCTGCTCAGTCACCACTAAGTGAATACTTTCCAACACCTTCTTTATGTAACAAAGGAGGATAATGAAAATGAAAGGTCCTTCCAGAAAGTAAAGCCAAAAATTCAAACACCATGGAGCACACAAACTGGGGAGTTATACCCAAAGAGCAGAACCAGGACTTAACTTCAACTTAATTCAAGGTACTTTTTTTAACCTTCTAGGTAGTAGGCTGGCAAATATTTACCTAGGTGCATTTTAGAATTGCTAAGAACCTCTGACTGCTATATGATGCCCATTCTTTTCTTTTTCAAACGACAGTGATTTTTACCAAGGAAGACAGAATAAAAAACGGTATCTGTCTTTGCGTGTATATTCATACAGATGCATACGAAACAGATCACAGTAATGACTGCTTTAGCCTGGGTGGAAACTGGAAAGACTGAGAACAAGGTGGAAAGGAGACAAACTTTTCTCTGTACATCTTTTAATATATATAATTTTTGGAACTGTGGGAAGGCATTGATATTCATAAAATAAAATGAAACATACTTTAAAATATGTCTTAGGACTTAGTGAATTACTAAAAAGGGGATTAAGAGATGTAATACAATGATTCCTATGCTTCTGGTTTGATCAATTTAGTGCAATACACCAAGAGAGAAAATATATTGTCATCATGTCTATGGGAAAGAAGACTAATTTTTAGATATGTTGAATACCAATCACATCCAAAGCTATTCACTGGTTTTAGAGTGACCAATGATTCAGGTTTGCCTGACACGATTTAGGTTTCAGCATTAAAATTCCCACATCCTGGGAAACCCCTCCTCAGGGTGCAAAATATCCTGATTTTCAGAAATGGGTACAGAAGGTTAGGGGGAAAGTACAAAATACGTACAAGCAGCCAAAAAAATTGAGCCTAAAAGTAGTACTCTATTTAGCTTCAAATGGATATGGCATAGATGATTCACTTTCCGTAGTTACTGTCACTATTTTTTTTTCTGACCACTGACGTTGTCAACTCTGATTTGTAGTTCATAATAATGAAATATCCATTGTTGCATGACTCTGAGTGATGTTACTTACGTTTGCAAACTAAATGTATTGTAATTGTGAGCATTAACAGTCAACTTTCACTTTGCCTGTGGATTAACTATGTACTTTGTATTAAGGTAAGGCTAGTTTAATTTTAACATTGTGCGTATTGTGACCACATTTTCCAAGACTTCAGATAATGAAATGAGAATTATTATAATGCCAGTATCAGCATAATCCAGACAACTGTATTATTTTATTAACGGATAGAAAGACACATACAACTGTATTAGGGAGGAAAGTAACCAAGACAGAGCATTCTATACAAAAGGCAGAAAGGAATTGGGGATTGGGCATAGTGGAAAAGGGGATGTGAAAGCACATAAGGAGTCTAAATTTTGCATATTCTAGATTAAGCAAGCAAGTACTTCTAAATCAATCAAACTTTTTTTTTATCTCCCCCCAAAACACCAATACTCAGTCAAAAATAGCTACTGTATTTGTCTGTGGGCACACCACAAGAATATACACACATCCTACATCCACTTGATTATTCTGTCAACATGAATAAAGATACATTTCCTGATTCAGAGGTTACAGCCATGTAGACAAACAAAAGGAGAAATTTTGATAATTGATGTGTTGGCCTATTGCAGCACAGACCTGATTTAGTCAGGCCTTATTAACAATCATGCTTTTTACAGTACTGAATATCAAGTGATGCACTGAATCATAACAATGAAAAAACTTTTCCTCTATCTCTTAGGTGCTTTGATTTGGAAAAATGGAGTTTTAAATCATCTTCTTGAGGATTATAAGAATATCATAAAACCACAGAGAAGATAAAGGATGGTAATACCTTGTCCAAATAAAAACTAGACTTTGCCCACTGTATTAGTTTTCTATTGCTGTCATAACAAATTACCATAAACTTAATGGCATAAAACAACACAAATTTACTATCTTAAAGTTCTGGAGGTAAGGATTCTGAAATGACTCTCACTGGGTTAAAATCAAGGCATCAGGGCTAAAAATCAAGGTATTACCATGGTTTTACCTTTCTAAACGCTTTAGGGGAGAATCTGTTTTCTTGACTTTTCCTGCTTCTAGAGGCCACCTCCATTCTTTGTCTGGTGGCTTCCTCATATCTTCAAAGCAACCAATGGCTGGTTGAATCTGTACATCACACCACTCTGACACTGACTCTTCTGCCTCCCTCTTCCACATTTAAAGGCCCTGTGATTACACTGGGCCCACCTGGATATTCAAGGATAGTCTTCCTAACTTAAAGACAGTTTATTAGCAAACTTAATTCTATCTGTTACCTTAATCTCATTTTGTTTTGTAAAATAACATATTCACAGATTTCAGGGATTAGGACGTGAACATCTTAATGAGACCATTATTCTGCCTACCACACTCAGCTATCTACATTGTTTGGCAGAAAGTGTGAGTGTAAATCTTGACAAATCCCAATCAGCCTATAAACTTCTGACCAAAGAAAACACAAAGATATTACCAGCTAAGTATCTTGCATACCTTATACACATACACTACTGCTAAAAGGGGGTGTGTTTTACCTACCTGTGAAATTGAGGTTTTCATAATGAAAGTTTTTTTGATCATTTTTCAGTTTCCTCAATGTGCAGAAGTAGTTAATGAGATTTTGGATTTTACAGAAATGGAGAAATGTATCCTCCTTAGACATGAGTCTACAAATGGCTATCATTGTCATTGGCCACACACGAAGTGTTAAAATATTATCCTGCCATAAATTCATTTCCAAAGTATGGGACAAGAATAATGATCTTCTCTAATTTGGAAATATATTGAGGATGATAATGAAGAAAGGGAAAAATTAATAAAACAAAAGAGACATTTATGGACTGTTTCTTTAAATCTGTCTGATGAACTCTGAATGGCCATAAGGAATCTAGAGAAAAATGAACTGACTGCATCTAAGTTGTTTGATATTCAGGTTGAGACAAACACTCACAGAATACTTCAAAACTCCAAAAAATATCAACAGAAAAGGAAAGCCAAGTTTAACGAGGACTTTTTCATTTTTTAACTAAAACTGTAATTTATTAGGAATCCATTTTTGTAAGTTCAAATTATCTCTGTACTTTAAAACCATTATCCCTGAGAAAGAGAGGTTTAACTTATGGTGCCATACAAAGTGCTCTAAAGTTTTTTGAAATGATGCCTATTTTCCACAGGGTTAGACTACACGGTAAATTTATAGAAGCAAAAGACCTGGTTGACAAACAGCTTGTCCACCAAAACAAGCCTGTAGATACAGAGTGGATAGATAGATCTGGAATCTATTTCTAGCACGTTTAAACACTTGCTGCTGCAAGGAGTTAAAATCTTAAGTAATTAAATGATTTTGTTGAGAGGATATTTAGCTTGGTGCTATCACAATGGCCTGATACCAGGATTAGTACAAAGAGGGCTTGACAAGAGCAGAGCTTCAAATCAAAATCAGCTTTACATGTGACTATATTCAGTTTTACCAATACTACTTACAAGAAGAATGATGACCTAAAGCCTGCAGGCAGTTCAGAGAAGCATTATCAGAAAATGAAAGAAAAAGAATAAAAATCTCCTATTGTATTATGAGACAGAAAGAAACATGCCATTGTTATTTTGTATTAAATGTAGGTAATTTGTGCTTACTTAGTCGGCTTGCTTTTAAATTCTCCTGTTATAATCTCAAATTTATTTATCTTAAAGATTCACAGTAATATAGCTTATAAAATTTAAATATCCAGTAAAAGTTCAAAAAATAGTTAAAATAAACTGCTATATCACAGGATAGAATGAAACATTATAAAAATATTGTTTTTATACATACTATTTGTTTAATTAGTCCTGTTTATTACTGCTAATTGCCATTTTAACTATTCTGCAATTTTGTTTACTAGGAATTATGTAAGAGCAAAGTAAATAATAAGTAATATTATATAATTTCAAATAAATGCCTTTTTTCATATGTTAATGTTAAAGTAATAACATGCATGCATATAATTACATTACATTATGTGATGTTATATTGGTATTTTTTGACTGGCATGGTATGACAAGATGGCTCTCTAAAAATCCGATCACCCTAATATTTGAATCTGAAGCCAAAGAGATTGATCTGGGCTGGAAATAAGTATTTGGGAGTTAAAAAATATCACTCCCACCCTGTGCTACTTTTTACATGCTCACAGTACACTATCACACTACATTGTAATTATTTGTATACCCACAAAACAGCAAACATTGTGGGGGAAAGTAGTTTAGCATAATTACCCTTGTTCCTCTATGCCCAATAAAGTATCTGGCATATAAAAGGTTCAGCATAAATATTTGTATGAAATTGTCTTTGAAAAGTTTTAAAGAATATTTTTTTAAATATTAACATGTTACCTCTGGAGAAAATATTTTATATGTAAAAGAGCAAAAGAAATAAGAGAATGAGTTTTGCAGTAGTACTAACAACTTTTTACTTAAAAGGTGAACACTCAGCTTGAAAAAAATCAATTTTAGAAATAGTTCTCTTGGAAAGACAAATATAAAAAGATGTTTCAAGGACAAGAAAGCACTTCATATATACACAGGTATGAAATTCATACCATGTAAGTTAACAAGAGATCACATGTCAAATTTGCAAGGAAATGTTACAGATGTATTTCAGTTATATAAGGAAATGAAGCTACTTGTGTGAAGATAATTTTCAGTATCAAGTAGTAAATGAATTGCTGCCGAACTGATTAATATGGTTAAAAGTTGGTATCTTTGAAATTTACATGAAAAAGTATATGTAAAAAGCTTCAAAAAACTTATGAGATCAGGCAAGAGATAAGTAACAATTGATTTACCTGTATAAAGCTAAAGTTAATGAGTTGGGGCTCTTCCTCTTTAAAAAATATCACTTAGCTCTTAATGACTGACCTTTCATTCCCTATATGAATGCTGTTCTTTCATTTCTTTAGAATAGAAAGGAAATTATTTCAAAATTGTCTTCTGAGAGAAATATAACATTCTTAAAGAAAAAATTTAAAAATTAATATCATTTTAGCTTTCAATGACAAATTCTAGTAATACAAAAATTACCATTTCTACTGTAAATGGTACAATGAAATTCAAATATTTATTATGGTTAAATTACTTTATGCATTTTATATTAGGTAAGTGTATGATATAGCTCAAAACAAAAAAATATTTCAATGAATTTATTAAAATGTACTTTAAAGGCAATAGACTACAAGTCTTCTCCTAACAAAGCTAATCTCATGCTGAGTAGATTAACTAAAAAAAAACATTGTTTAGATGAAATTACATTGCGGATGTGGGAATACTTATGGACAGATTATAAAAAGTTCCTCAAGACTTTTGCCATCAGTGTTCTTCCTTATCTATCCCTTGCATGGGATTTAGAATATCAAGCAAGGGTCTATTTCAATCCATTGGGTTAGAAATGCAGAGCCCCTGAGTGTTATAAGTTATTTATGATACTAGGTTTTATTTTTCCATTGAAATGCTGCTATTAGATCATTTAACTGCCCTTTTTTTTTTTTTTTTTTTTTTTTTTGTGGTACACGGGCCTCTCACTGTTGTGGCCTCTCCCATTGTGGAGCACAGGCTCCGGACGCACAGGCTCAGCGGCCATGGCTCACGGGCCCAGCCGCTCCGCGGTATGTGGGATCTTCCCAGACCGGGGCACGAACCCCTGTTCCCTGCATCGGCAGGCGGATTCTCAACCACTGCACCACCAGGGAAGTCCCCTTTTTTTTTTTAATTAGTCTTGTACCCTAAGGAAAGTCTGCCTCTTAAAGAAAATAAAATAGTCAATTCCAGAACAAATCACATTTATTAAACAGTTTAGTGAGAACCTCAAGAAAAATAAAAATTGGGATAATTGCATCTGCTTCAGTTTAAAGACACCCAGGAAGGGGTGGTAAACCTCAGGCAGCATAAAATGGCTTTAACAGACTCCAGCATCCAGCCACTCACTAATACATGACTTCTAATTACTTCTTTAGTTTGTCACTGTTCAGCACAATCAAATCTAATTGACCAGAAAATTTTGGTTAGATTGTACTCAACTATGGCTAAATTTTTACTGTTATTATTCTGGTTTCTTTGTGAACATCTCAACTTTACTGTATCATTAAACCTTAAATTAGATTTTCATAATAAGAATATTTCATAAAATTTTTCAAACAACTGCAATATTCACACAGGAGTTACGGTACTCGTAAATCCACTGTCATGTTTTTAAAAAACATTTAATTTAATTCATACCCATTCTTTCTGGGTTATTAAAAACAACGGCACTCTGATTTTAATGAAACAATTTGAAGGCCATGACTAACAAATGTCAAATGCTAAAGGTGAACTCATGTCTTAACATGAGTGCATGTCAGAGCATCTTTCATAGCATGAAGGGAATTCTAGTCTGAGGGTTCTTAGTTTCAGAATCACTGATGAGGTGTACATACAAGAAAGGTAGCAATTAACTACCTCAATTTAGAAGCTTGCATTACTTTATTTTCATGTTGAGAATCAGTGATCTAGCAATTGATTAGACATTTCTGTCATCAATTCTCTAAAATCTAGAAAAATAATATAGAAATGATTGAGTTTGTTGTCTAAATGTCTACTTTGTCCATATACTCTGTGTTACTAAAGCATTGAAGATAAACATATATGAATGTATTCTTTGAAGAGTATAAAGAGAATGCTTGCTCACACTGGTAATTTTTTTTTAATGCCTCTATAAAACAAGACAATAAGATAACATCATTAGAAGCCTCCCTGTATAGTTTACCTTATATTATATCTGCTGACATTTTCATGTATATGCTTATTTTATTTTCTACAATATGTGGAGCCTTCAGAAGAAATCAAGTATGTTTGAAAAAAGAGCTGATACTTTTTGTTAATGTCAGATGTAGTAAGTCAGTGAAGGAACAGATCTAACCAGTTCTGATCAGTTTGAGCATTAACATCCAAGTACTTCAGTTTTGACTTGGTTATCAAAGAAACGGACAGAAAATACATTACATGACAACATGGCTGGACTATAACATCTAATGTGAAAGTGTAACCTACCAGGACCCTATGGGGCCTTTTGGGGACAGACTCCTCTCCCATATCCTCTGCTATAGCTCCTCTGTGAAGTAACCAAATGATAGTATCTCATGCATATTTCCTGAGTTTTTCAGATAACCACCACCAAATGGAAGGAATTAACTACTTGATGATTAAGAACACATAGCTCCCAGATCTTCTGGCACCTAAGGATTGATCATCATCAGCCAATCAGAGAATTGTGCAAGAGCTGATCACATACTCTGCGACCCACCCCCATCCCCATCTGGTCTTTAAAAATGCTTTGCTGAAACCCTTCCAGGAGTTCAGGGTTTTTTTTTTAAGCACCAACCGCCCATTCTCCTTTCAGGGCCCTGCAATAAACCTTTCTCTGCCTCAAATTCCAATGTTTCAGTTTGTTTGGCCTCACTGTGCATCAGGCACATGAACTTGCAGTAGGTATCAA
Source organism: Physeter macrocephalus (assembly GCF_002837175.3). Lineage (NCBI taxonomy): Eukaryota > Metazoa > Chordata > Mammalia > Artiodactyla > Physeteridae > Physeter > Physeter macrocephalus. Next base: position 68,033,185 of record NC_041214.2, on the reverse strand, counting down.
AAGCCTCTTAAAACATTATTTCAAAGTTATATATCTTAGGGCAGTAACAGTTTCTATTAACATGTGAAAAAATTACCTGAAAGATCTAGCATACCTCACACAATACAGCCGTTCTCAAACTGATCACATGTGAAGTAACTTGCATACTTCTACAAATGCACATGGTCATGAAATTGAAAACTATACAAGTAACAAAGAAAGAAGCAGCTATTGAGAGGGCCCAACTAAAGGCATAAGAATTCCAGTTCCTTCTAATTCTCCCTTTATCACTGGGATAATACACATGGCTCCCTATAGTCATGAGTTCAATTTTCTTGTAGACACAAATTCTGATTCGAATTGTGCCAAAAAGAATAGATAAGACTCCCAGAGTATATTGACTTGGCCCACTTCCCATCTACTAGGCTTGTAACCTAATTACCATTTACATCTGATAAAATGTACTTATTTTCTCAACTAAAATATGGGTTTAAAAGGCAGTAAAATGTGATAAAAAGAAATAAATATATGTCATGGCTGTAAAAAGGAAAAAAAAATTTTTAAAAGCAAAATTGATGGAGCTAGAAAATTATGTTAGAAAATATACTTATTTAAACTACAACTATCATTTTTCCATATAAACTAATATTTGTTTTAAAAGATTAATTAAAATATTAATCAAAAGACACTAGAACTTTTAAGTACTTCTTAAAAAATCATAAAACTAGTCCTAAACAGGTGGTATGACTCTCCTTTACTTGTTCACATGATTTTTTCAGTGCGAATACTCATTTAAGAAAGAAGCCGCTAACTGGTAATTTACAGAATAGGTTTTATTCTTTGATTATGGTACTGGATTCAAAGTTCTAACTCTAGGCCACTTAAAGAAAAAAAAAACCCTCAGAGTAAAATATTAAACTGATGAATTATTAAGTACTTTATGGTCAAAAAATCACCTTTCCTTCCAATTCTAATGTACAGTTCAAAGGGAGATTCAAACCAAAAACCATTTAATTTTATTTTACTTATTTATTTTTAATTACTCAAAAAGGAACACACACAGAGCTCAACAGATGCTAGGCAATATTGTGTTTTGCATAGTAAAAATATTTTACAAACATATATTGAGTTGGAAATGACCTTAGAATTTATTCAGTCCAATAGCCAAGTCCAATCCTCCTCCTGCTTCCCCCTTCCTCACCCCACACAATTTACTTCTTTGTCCGGCTTTAAAATACTTGAACCTGAATGGCTTTAGAAGGGGCACAGCCTCTTTCCCCACAGGCTCACTATTCCCTATTGTCTCACACCCAGCCACTCCATACAATTCATATACTATATGTCTGACCTTCAAACCTCAAGAATTTGCCACCCTTTCCTTGTTTAAACTAGCCCCTTCATTTCAAAACTGAGGGAATACTCAGATGGTCAAGTGATTCATCCAAGTTCGTAAAGTATGTTGGTGGTCATGCTGGGTCTGCTCAAATTTCCTAGCACTTGGTTCTGTGCTGTCTTGTAGGCCTTTGCATCATGCATGCCACGTAAAGTTTTATACATAGTAAGCCTGAACCAGCATTGGAACATTGATTGCAGCTAGTGCTTTACAGAAAAAAGTATTTCAATCATATACTGGCATCATCTGCTCAAAATAGGAGTGTTTCCAGGAAGAACTATGAACTATCTTTAAAACATGTCTTTTAACTCTAATGCCTACATGGAAGTTCACAGTCTATGTGTGGCCATATACAGACAGATGTTCCAAAAGGTCATTGGACCTGTAGAAACTTGGAATAAATAAGAAAAGCAAAGCCTTGCTGTATCATGGCACAAACTGCACTGTTGTTATCATTTTAAATAAAATAGTGGGTCAACTTAAACTTAAAAAAAGAAAAAGAGAGAAAGAGAGACTAATTTGATTACTTACAATAAAATTACAATTGTATAAAAAGCAATTGATACCACAAAGGCAACAAAACTGTACCAATTTCAACAGCCACACAGAAATTAAATTTAGGTAATGCTTTCCAAAAATAAACTGGGCCCAATTCCATGAAATAAAAGATGAACAGAAATTGGAATAATACGATTTTGCCACAGAATGATACACACACTCTTCTCTTTTTTCAAAATTAGCAACTATTGGCACATTATAGAGGTATGCCAAATCACCTTATTAAAAGTTGATTCAACAGTAAAAGTCTTACATTCTAATTAATGCAATCAGATCTTACTTTAGTCGAATGATCCTAGTGCAACCAGAGGGTCTTTGCAGGTTACAGGACTCTGACAAGCTGAATCCAGGGCTCTTCATCCAGGTGCCTAACAGTCAAAGCTCATTTCCTGTTCATAAATCAAAAAACAGAGGTGATCAATTTAAATTGGGAGAGTTGTATTAGATAATTTATCAGTTGGCTCCTGAATTTTATTCTTTAGTTAATGCTTTTTAGAAGTTACATTATGGGGGGCTTCCGGGGGGCTTCCGGGGGGCTTTCCGGGGGCTTCCCGGGGGCTTCCCTGGTGGCGCAGTGGTTGAGACTCTGCCTGCCAATGCAGGGGACACGGGTTCGAGCCCTGGTCTGGGAAGATCCCACATGCCGCGGAGCAACTAGGCCCGGGAGCCACAACTACTGAGCCTGCGCGTCTGGAGCTTGCGCTCTGCAGCAACAGGGGCCGCGACAGTGAGAGGCCCGCGCACCGCGATGAAGAGTGGCCCCCGCTCGCTACAACTAGAGAAAGCCCACGCACAGAAACAAAGACCCAACATAGCCAAAAATAAATAAATAAATAAATAAAATTAAAAAAAAAAAAAAAGAAGTTACATTATCATATCTTTTTAGTGTAAGCAACCTAAAATTCTTCATTCTTTTTTGGAAGTCAAGAATGTATAAAATGTAGACATTTTTTTTAAGCACAGTATTTTATTTCAAGGACAAATATATATACAAACACACTAATACTTTTCTCTCTTGATCTCATTTTCACGTGTGTACACCTTAATTTAGCTAGCCTAAGTGGGACACTTACCTTGTGCCATGCACTACTAAACACTGTAAAAGATAAAGCAGAAGACACATTAACTGGACACGGTGACTTGTGTTTTTTGGAAGAAAGGATTAACCAAAGGAAGAAATATATAGTAGAAAGAACACATCTAGGACTGAAAGCCTGGTTCTTCTGTTGAATACCTGTGTGACCTGGGTAATTTCTGTTATTCTTTAAATATCAATATAAATTTAGGATGAAAATAGGTAACTTGAAGAACTATTGTGAGAATTGGAGACATTGTATATAATAACGTGCTTAGCATATTTCCTAACATGTACTAGTTCCTCAATAATTGATATTATGTAGTATTTTAGGACATTGGCAGTCCTTCCCTATTATTTTATATCTTCTTATGCCAAAATTGGTTATTCTACATTTTATATTTATGGACTGTGATATTAAGTAATAATGCCATAATTAAAGAACCACTTATTTTTTTACTTCCCCTCTTTAATTTTATATTTTTATCATAGCATTGAGATATCTGAAAGTTACACTATGTTTTAATCTTCTTTTTAAAATTATTCACCCCAAATAAGCTATTATTTTCTTCAATCAAGGTCAGCTTGCAGCACTGCATAAGCTTGTGACTAGGGAAAAAAATCTTGCCCCTTCATTAGGTTAGTTTATTTTCTCTTTGCTCTCCTAATTATTTCCACCTCATTTGAAAATTTAAAATCTCCCTGAAGCTTTATATAACAGGAAATAATGTGTCATAAAGTACTCAACTACCAAAATACAGAGTAAAATAATATTTCTACATTTTTTCTTAAATTCCTTCTGCTTTCAGAGAAAAATTACTGAAAGCCCACGCACAGAAACAAAGACCCAACATAGCCAAAAATAAATAAATAAATAAATAAAATTAAAAAAAAAAAAAAAGAAGTTACATTATCATATCTTTTTAGTGTAAGCAACCTAAAATTCTTCATTCTTTTTTGGAAGTCAAGAATGTATAAAATGTAGACATTTTTTTTAAGCACAGTATTTTATTTCAAGGACAAATATATATACAAACACACTAATACTTTTCTCTCTTGATCTCATTTTCACGTGTGTACACCTTAATTTAGCTAGCCTAAGTGGGACACTTACCTTGTGCCATGCACTACTAAACACTGTAAAAGATAAAGCAGAAGACACATTAACTGGACACGGTGACTTGTGTTTTTTGGAAGAAAGGATTAACCAAAGGAAGAAATATATAGTAGAAAGAACACATCTAGGACTGAAAGCCTGGTTCTTCTGTTGAATACCTGTGTGACCTGGGTAATTTCTGTTATTCTTTAAATATCAATATAAATTTAGGATGAAAATAGGTAACTTGAAGAACTATTGTGAGAATTGGAGACATTGTATATAATAACGTGCTTAGCATATTTCCTAACATGTACTAGTTCCTCAATAATTGATATTATGTAGTATTTTAGGACATTGGCAGTCCTTCCCTATTATTTTATATCTTCTTATGCCAAAATTGGTTATTCTACATTTTATATTTATGGACTGTGATATTAAGTAATAATGCCATAATTAAAGAACCACTTATTTTTTTACTTCCCCTCTTTAATTTTATATTTTTATCATAGCATTGAGATATCTGAAAGTTACACTATGTTTTAATCTTCTTTTTAAAATTATTCACCCCAAATAAGCTATTATTTTCTTCAATCAAGGTCAGCTTGCAGCACTGCATAAGCTTGTGACTAGGGAAAAAAATCTTGCCCCTTCATTAGGTTAGTTTATTTTCTCTTTGCTCTCCTAATTATTTCCACCTCATTTGAAAATTTAAAATCTCCCTGAAGCTTTATATAACAGGAAATAATGTGTCATAAAGTACTCAACTACCAAAATACAGAGTAAAATAATATTTCTACATTTTTTCTTAAATTCCTTCTGCTTTCAGAGAAAAATTACTTAAGGTAGACCCCACAGATTCATACAATGTGGAAGCCCCATCCAACTCCCCTTTCTTTTCTCATAAATTTCAGAGCTTCTTGATAAGATAATATAAATCATTTAATACAAAAATGATAAGCTTTCTGGACCCACCTATTACCAAATAAAGTCCTTGGTGCAAGATTAGTGACATACATCACCAGTACATACACATATACACACATACTCACACATACAGGTCAGGACATTTTAGAATATCTCATTTGTGGGGAATAAAAGGGTTGTCAAATGCGGAAGACTGAAGGTCACTACTCAATTCTCAACTTTTATTTAAAGGGACCTCATGGGCAAGGGTGTGCAAGAAATCAATCACTGTCTTAAGACCAATGTGGACTTTGGCTATCCTTCGACATTGAAAATGAAGAAGAAGCCATAATAAAAATGGTATAGGCATGCTCACAAAAAGTCAAGCTACAAATCAAAGGAAATCCAAGTCACATGGAACTTTCCTTCTAACCCTCTGTCTAACTAGATAAAATGGCATACTGCCATCTGCATCCTTGCATTTAATTAAAAATTAAACTGTATAGAATGGGTTAGAAAGTTGAAAAGTCATGTCATCTTGTCTAAAATAATGCCTTCAGTCAATCCCCCTTGCTTTTTCTAACCCCAAATTCAGTATTATGTTTACTATGAAATGAACTCTAGTTTCATCTATTGAAATGCATTATTCAAGATGTGATTTTCTCACATTCTTAGGGAAACTTGACTGAATTAGTTCCTTGAGGACCTTTCAAATTTTACTTAAAGTCAGAATACTGTAATGAGAAGGAAGCTTGAAGATTCTCTCACAAGTACTCACACAAACACCTACCATCAGCTCCCACTAGACATTTTATTTGATAATAGACTCCATCCTGACCCTATATCCAATGTTTTGGGAATAAAATCTCAGAAATAAAAAGCCCCACTTATATATGGAGAATTTTTCTCTATATAGAGTCTTTTTTTTAATTGTATACATTTGTATCAGAAAGACAAAATGGTACAACCCTTTGGAAATTGTCTTTAGTTCTGATGATGGCCTGATGAAAACATATTAATACACTAATTTTGGATTTTCTTAGTCACACTATATAAAAACAAATGAAAAACAAACAAAAGAGCCACCCAACACACACTATTTTCCAATTTAGCAAAGTTTCTGTGGAATTAATATAATATCATTAACAGCCATTCTTTTATATAGTTATCATTTTACTAGTTTTACTAGAGTGTGCACAACAAGTGCTTTTCCTAAAACAGTTTTCTTCAAGCCACTCTACTAATCAAGAACTAACAAAAATTCCCTGGCGTCAATCACATTAATTTCACTTTCAGTTTAACATCCATTGAAAGCTCACCATGAGCCAAGCATATACTCTTCAAATACTGTATATGAATTTGGGATTTTTAAATATCTTGAGCCACATCTGAGATTCTTGAAGGCAAGGACTATGCCTTGCTTAGCTGTGCCCCCAGGACCTATCACTTTGCCAATATATAGAGTGTGCACAACAAGTGTTAGTTAAATGGCATCTGTGACTCTCAACATTTCTAATCCTTTCCACATCACAGATCTCCTCACAGCCCGTTGGAAGAATACACTGAGTATTCACTCCATGTCTTTTCTCATGCTGACCTTCCTTTCTAAGACATTTATTTTGCTCTCTTTTGCCTAGTTTCTACTCATTCTCCAAGATTCACCTATATCATGAAATCTATTCTAGCCTAGGCATTTAATGTCTCTCTAATATTTTTCAAGACTATATCACACTGAACTCTAATATTTTGAAGAAGAATAGGAAAATCAGATTTATACTTTTTATATATCCCCCACAGCTCCTAGCTCAAAGTCTGGCACATAGTTGCTAACTAGTACAGAGGATACAGATGATTTGTGAGCTGGGAAAGATACAAGTCCCTTGTTGATGAATTAGATCATGGATCGACAAACTATAGGCCAGGGGCCAAATACATCCTGCTATATGTTTTTATAAATAAAATTTTATTGGAACACAGCCACATGCATTCATCTATGCATTGTCTATGGCTGCTTTCCTGCTATAACAGCAGAACTGAGTAGTTGTGACAGAGACTGTCTGGTCCATAAGCCTATAATATTTATTATCTGGTCCATCACAGAATAAGTGTGCCAATCAGTGTATTAGCTCAGTGGTTCTCCAGTGTGGGCCCAAGATCTGGGCCATTCACAGCCTTAAGTACTGTGGTTATACAACACTCTATAAGCCAGTTCTTAAAGGGTAGTCCCTGAACTGGCAGTACCGGCATCATCAGGGAAGTTTCTAGAAGTGCAAAATCTCAGACCCCATCCCAGACTACAGATCAGAAACTCTGGAGATGGGGGCCAGTAATCTGTGTTTTTACTACCCCTTCAAGTGATTCGAATGCACACTAAAATTTGAGGACTACTAGATTAGATAAAGAAAGGAGCATTTATTAACACCTGGCCATAATGACGTGGTCTGGCTATGGCAGAACCTGTTCTTCCACCTGCTACTAGTGTATACAGAGATTTTAAGTGATTAAAAGATATCAATTATGTTTCATGTGCCCTGAAATGTAACACCTTGGGTTTACTCTGAAAGAACACTAGGGAACGGGATTACCTTGATGTGGGAATTGCTACAGCACTTTCAGTAAATGCTAATAGAGCCGCCAGCTGTATATCCAAACGAAAGACAATATACCAAGTGCCAAAGTATAAAATCTATCCAAAAATAGATTGAAATATCAAAGCAATATAGCAGATAAGCTCCAGTTTTTATAGGACTGCCAGTCAAGACAAACCTTTGCACAGTGATTCTCAGCAGGGATACAGGAGAAGCGGACCACAGCTCAGTTTGAAACTCTGCTAATCAAGGATTTGTTCCAACATGCATATCCCCAGTGCTAAATCTCAAATGTGGTCAGATAGCACTTTCCATGATAGTGTGTGGTTAGAAATAAGAAATAATCACTACCAAGCCTGTGGAAGGTAGTAACTAGCTAGCATTCCCTCTGGAAAAAAAAATACATAATTGCATTATATAATATATACAATTTTCATGAACTAATACTTGTTTAAATTTACAGTAAATCCCCCTTCTTCATTGTTTCTCTCTAAAATACAGATTAGCACCTGCAGCTATGGCTATGATATGACAGGGTTATAATCTATAAAAAATAATGGCAAAATATTGATAAGTATGATAAAGTTATTTTTTTCTGGAAAGACCTTGCCTCAGTGTATTATATTTAATGCTGAAAGCCCAGCAGCTATATGAGGAAACAACAATAAAATTATTTAACCTATTGAAGAGTCTACATAGAGGTTAAAAGAAACATATGTCAATCAATAAAAATAAACTATTGATTGACAGCCTCTAGAAAGTTCACATTATTTCCTAGTCATAAAAAATCATTATGTTTCCATGCGACAGTATAACAATTATTCCTCTTTTGAAAAATGGCACACAGATGCTATATGACTAAAATCTGTGCAAACATTTTGTTCAATATCCATTTAAGAGTGTTTTTATTTTGACACATATCTATGGAAAATAGGAAAAGCATTCCAATCTTCTGTGTAATAGAAAATTGGGAAATATGAGCCTGAATTTCACACCTATGAATTTAGTAAATGATCGATGACAGTTCAGATGATCCGTTAGAATTCTGATTCAAAGACTTAAATTCACATTTAAATCAAGGATTAACAAATACATAATTTGGTACTCTTATGTTTAACTCAGCCCAAATTCAGAAAAGAAGAATATACAATTATCCCTCTATATAGGAACTACCAGCCCATGTAAAGACTAAAACTATGCTTCATTCAGAAATAATTCACACTGGGGAGACATAATACCTATCTAGAAGGACAGTGAGTGGCAACCAGCATGAAACAAGGTGGTGGCGGAGTAAGTCACAGGAAGTAATTAGGAGTAATGCTCCAAAATTTTGAGGAGTGGAAAATTAGGCTAAATGCTAGAAACCTTTCACAGAGAATCTGTTAGCCTCTAGAATCAACCTCCAGCTGAAACTTTTTCAATTGCGTCATTTAAAACTAGACAAGACCCCGTTTTGCCAAAATACCATAGGGAATTATTCATAGGGAATGACTAGTAAGATGTATTAAATGAACTATCTTTTTCTTTTACTCTTAAGTTAGATCTTTTGCATATCTAACTGTCATGATTCCACACACATAAAAAAAATAGTGAGAAGATGAAAATCCTCTGAAGGTTATTCTTACTATTATACCACATCAATTCATATTGTTGCTTTTTTTTTCCAAAACAAGAGGAAGATGGGATAAAAGAAATAATTACGAGATAAAAACTACTCTTGAATAGTTCACTCAAAATACTAAATTCAAGGAAAAGGTCTCTTAAAAGATAGTACATTCATTCAAAATATTTGCATAGTTAAAACCATATTTATTTACTAGCAATGTCCCAGTACAAGACATAACACAGAGTTGGTAATCAATAAATACTAAATGAATAAGCAAACACCTCCCCCCTGGAGATTGTTTTTTCTAGGGTTTATGTCCTTGAGATGTACGCTTATTAAAAATCAGTAAGTTCCTTTATAAGATTGATTAAGGAAATAAGTGGTTATTTTCCTCCAAGTTAAAAGAAACCTGACCCTTCCTTCCCAGACCACTTGTCAGTAAATGGATGGTTTCTTAGCCTTAGGTCTCTAGGCTTTGTGCTGTATGTCAAGTTCTTGATCCAAGCAAGGTAGCCCAAAAAGTTATCAGTAAAACACTAGGCTACTTTGTCTTTCTGCATTTCATACTTACAATGCCACCATTCCTGCCAGCTTTTCATAAATATAAATTCGTATCTGTGGCTTCAGAGATATTGCTGTGTGGTCAATTAACCCAAAAAGATTACAGATGTAAGTTACAAGTCAATCTCTCTGGGTTTCAATTACAGCTAAACCATGAACTCTGTGACCTTGGGCAAGTTACTTAACCTTTAGGTTTATTTCCTCACCTGTAAAGTGAGAAAATTATATTAGTGATATCATCTCATAAGGTTATATTAAGGATTAAAAATCAGATAATTCATGAAAAATGATTTCAAGTGCCCTGGAGAGAGACTATCTGGGTTCAAATCCTAGCCCTGATATTTATTAGCTGTTTGTACTGGTGCACCTTACTTAGCCTCACTGTGCTTTATAAGCGCATTGAAAAAGACCAGCTGTTGTTATTTAAGTAGCTTTGATCTCCAGGATCCAACAGTGAGTGGTGCCGAGAAGTGAGATCTTAATTACCTGCCCAGAAATTGAACCTGGGTAGCCTGGATGAAAACCAGGAATCCTGGCGACCACACCCCCTGGCTCTTGCCACCAGTGAAAAATGCATTTCTCACGGAGGCAAAACTGTAAAAACAGGTACAAAGATTATTATTAGAGGCACAGTACAACAAGTGGGAGAGCACACAGAGAAACAGTTTGTTTAGTTAAAACAGAAGCAAGGCAGAGATGCACACCCGGGAGAGAAAGGGTGTGGGTGTCCTCCCTAATGAGGAGTGCAGTAAAAAGGCGGTTAAGTCATTTATATAGGGCAGTTCTTCCGGGTCTTTGTTTACCTTGGGCCAATTATCTGGTTTCTTTTTCCACAACTGACCTGCCCTAGGACCCTCACCAACATGCATGCACAACTTTTTCCAAGATGGATTTCAGCCCATAGGCCTATGGGATGGCCTTAGCATCAATATTATGAGGTGGTGCCCCCTCCGTTTTGACCCCCAAGGAGACTTTCTGCACATGTGCAATGTTTCCCTTGCCCCAAGGATGGGAAGTGTGTGACCTCTTGATCGTTTTATGGCACTCTGTCCCTACCATAAAAATGCCCAATGTCTGGTTATTTACCCTATTCCTGTTGCTGGTTTTTATATCGAGGTGCAGATCTCGAAATATAGACAGGAGTCTGGTCATAAATATGTAGTCTAGAGCCCGTTTGTCTCTTGCCTCAGGAAATGTAAACAGGGGGCTGGTAATGAATGTCCAGCCTGGAGCCCATCTTCTTCTCATCTCAGGAAGTGTGAACAGGAGGCCAGTTGTAAACGTCTAGCCTGGAACCCATTTATCTCCTGCCTCAGCTTTATTGGGATATAATTTATACATCTGATGTGTGTAATTCAGTGATTTTTAGTAAATGTATACAATAAGTTAACCATCACCATAACCCAGTTTTAGAATACTTCTTTACCCCCCACCAAAATTTTCCTTCTGCCCATTTGTACTTAATCCCCACTTCCAATCCCAGCCTCAGGCAACCACTGATTGGCTTTTTGTCTCTATGGATTGTGATACTGTAATCATACAACATGTGGCCTTTGTTTTCTGGTGTCTTTTACTTAACATAATAGTTTTAAGGTTCCTTATAGTATGTGTCAGTACTCCATTCCTTTTTATTGCCAAATAGTATTCCACTGTATAGATGTACCTGCTATTACAGATAGATAGATGATAGATAGATAGATAGATAGATAGATAGATAGATAGATAGCTATAGATACAGACAGATATAGATATCTCATCATCATCCTGTAATAATGAAAGATCTAAAGATTATTTCCTCTTTCCCTGCCAGGCTGGTCTCTAAGATTACGTTTGATTTTAGGACAATCTTTCACTGTTAAACAAATAGGAGTCTTTGGGGTTTCATCTGTTTCCCTGTCAATTAAGATTATGACTAGACTAGCGAAAATAAACTGAGTACATTTCCAGACTGTCAATATATTTCATGATGTATATCTTTTTTTTTTTTGCCATTCCTTCCAACTATCACTGCCATTTCAAATGTGTGACTTACCATTCCCTTTAAAGGCCTATGACAAGTCATTATTCCCTGTTGTTTCTCGTGGCTCCTTGGAACCAACAAATATGTGAATAATAATGAAAGCAAGTATTCTGGGAAGAGGGGGATAGCAGGGATTCTAGGACCTGAAAAACAGTGAGTATGGATGATCATTTATGCTGAGTATGTAGAGAGAAAAGAGCCAATGATGGGATTCTAAGGAACTTCAACTTTTAAAAGATGATAAGAGGAAGATCCATGAGGGAGGCATGTAAAAAAAAAAATGGGAATAATATCAGAAGAAAATAGGGTCACAGGTGCAAAGGAATGAAGAGTCTCAACAATATGCAAAGGTTTAGACAACACAGAGGTCAAGTAACATCAGCACTTGGAGCACTTCCAACTATCTCCAAGGCAGGAGTATGCTTGAGACCATTTGAGGCAGGTGATGTAAATGAATAAAGTATCTGGACATAAAGCATTAAAGAGTTACAAGGATTGTGGGGTGGTGGGGAGCAGCAACATTTACTCAGCTCCCACAGATTGTTGCCATGTGAGGTAATAAGCCCAGGAATGTCAGGTCTTCTTCAAGTATGCCCAAAATAAATGTGGGAAATGTCTCAATTTTTAAATGTTTTTCACAAACAAATTTTTAAAAACACACTGTGTATAAAAATAATCATACAACATGACCAAGTGGAAGTTATTTCAGATACACAAGACTGGTTCAACATTTAAAAACCAGTCAATGCAATCCATCACATCAACAGTCTAGGAAGAAAAATTACATGATCATATCAATAGATACAGAAAAAGTATTCGACAAATTCAATACTTATTCATGATAAACCTCTCAGCAAACTAAAAATAGATGGGAACCTCTTCAATTTGATAAAGAATATCTAAAAAATCCTACAGCTAACATCATACTTAATGGTGAGAAACTAGATGCTTTCCTGCTATGATTAAGAACAAGACAAGGATGTCCCCTCTTACCACTCCTTTTCAACATCATACTGGAAGTCCTAGGTAATACAATGAGAAAGGAAAAGAAAAGAACAGGTATAACAAGTATAACACAGATGATATGATTGTCTATGTAGAAAATCTGAAAAAATCAACCAAAAACTCCTGGAACTAATAAGCAACTACAGAAAATTTGATATACAAGGTGAACACAGAAAAACCAATTGCTTTCCTATATACCAGCAATGAACATGAGGAATTTGTAATTAACACAATACTATTTACATTAGTACCCCCCAAAATTAAAGATTTATGTATAAATTTAACAAAATATATACAAGATCTATATTAGGACAACTATAATACTCTGATGAGCAAAATCAAAGAACTAAATAAATAGAAAGATATTCCATTTTCATGGATAGGAGATTTAATATTGTCAAAATGTCAGTTCTTTCCAACTTGATCTATAGATTTAGTGCAATCCTAATCAAAATCCCAGCAAGTTATTGTATGGATATAGACAAATTGATTCTAAAGTTCATATGGAAAGGCAAAAGATAGAGAAAAGCCAACATAATATTAAAGAAGAACAAAGTCTGAGGAATGATGCTACCTGACTTCAAGACTTACAATAAAACTATAGTAATTAAGAAAGTGTGTTTTTGGTGAAAGAATAGACAAATAGATCAATGGAACAAAATAAAGAGCCCAGAAATAGATTCACACAAACATAGTCAACTGATCTTTGACAGAGTAGCAGAGGCAATTCAATTGAGAAATGATAGCCTTTTTGAAAATAGTGTTGGGACAATCAGTCACACACACAAAAAAATTAATCTAGGTACAAAATTTACAACCTTCACAAAAATTAACTCAAAACAAATCGTAGACCTAAATATAAAATGCAAAACTATAAAACTCCTAGAACATAACAAAGGAGAAAATCTAGATGACCTTGGGTTTGGCAGTGACTTTTAGATACAACACTAAAAGCATGGTCCATGAAAGAAGATTCGATAAGTTGGACTTCACTGAATTAAAAATCTTCTACTTTGCAAAAGTCACTGTCAAGAGAATGAAAAGACAGCCACAAAAAGGACTGTTATCCAAAATATACAAAGAATCCTTAAAACTCAATAATAAGAAAATGAATGGCCCAACTAAAAAAATGGGCAAAAGATCTGAACATACAACCCCCCCAATAGAAGATATACAAGTGGTAATAAGCATAGGAAAAGATGTGCAACATCATATGTCATTAGGGGATTGCAAATTAAAACAACAGTGAGATACCACTACACACCTATTAGAATGACTAAAATCCAAAACACCAACAATACTAATGAAGATGTGGAGCAACGGGAACTTTCATTAATTGTTGGTTGGAATGCAAAATGGTACAGCCGCTTTGGAAGAAGTTTGGCAGTTCCTTACAAAACTAAACACACTCTTACGATATGACCCAACAATTGTGCTCTTTGGTATTTACTCAAATGAGTTGAAAACTTATGTTCACACAAAGACCTGCACCAGATATTCACAGCAGTTTTATTCGTAAGTGTCAAAACTTGGAAGCAACTAAGATGTCCTTCAATAGATGAATAGACAAAAAAACAGTGGTATATCCAGACAATAGGATATCATTAAGTACTGAAAAGAAATGGAGTATAAAGCCACAACAATATATGATAAATTATGCATACTACCAAGTAAAAGAAGACAATCTGAAAGCTACATACTGTATGATTCCAACTATATGACATTCTGCAAAATGCAAAACCATGGAAACAGTAAAAAGATCAATGATTGTCAGGGATTTAGGGGGAAGTAAGGATGAACAGCTGGAACTCAGAGGATTTTTGAGCAGGGAAACTATTTGGTAAGACATATAATTGTGGATCCATGACATCACATCTTTGTCAAATCCACAGAACAACACAAAAGTGTGAAGCCTAATGCAAACTGTTGATAGTGATGTATCAATGTTGGTTCATCAACTGTAACAAATGTACTATACTGGTACTTGAGGGATGTTGATGTTGGGAGAGGCTGTGCATCATCCTTGTGGTGAAAGGATACATGGGAACTCTCTGTACTTTCTGTTTAAATTTGCTGTGAACCTAAAACTGCTATAAAAATAAAGTTTATTAATTTTAAAAATAACTGAATAAAATTAAAACAAACACACACATAGTGTGAGCCAAACAAAACATGTCACTAGACTGGATTACAATTTGTTTAAAGACTGTAGTAGCACATATGATCCAAGACTTGGGATACAATTAATAATATGTATAAAACATATTCATGCAGAAATAATGAGTAAAGAATAAGGGTAAGGTAATTATTACATCATCCGCTATTTCTGGGACTTGAAAGAAATCCTAAGTACTAACAAGTCAATGGGTAATGATTTCCACATTCTTAACGAAAAGTGATTCTTTTAGAAAGCAGAATCTAGGCTTCTACCACTTCGTACATAACTGAAAAGTAAAAATATTCAAAAAATTTTAAAATCAAAGGATGAGAAAAGGAGGAAAGGACCTTCTTTCTACCCAAATCCACCATGCAAGCATGTATTTAGATAAAAATTAAATACAACACCTAGAATGAGGCCATAACAATATTCAAATAAAATTAAGACATAAGAGTATGGACTTTCTTTCATTAACTGATTTATCCCTAGAATCTAAAACAGTACCGAGGACAGGAAAAAAATACTAAATAAATATTCAGTTAATAAATATATGAATTATATATTCACTTTAGAAAAAAATCATTCTGCCTGTATTGTGGACCAGAAAGGGGCCAGCATGGAGATTAGAGGAACTTGTTAGCAGTCTATTGCAACTGTTCAGCCATAAAATAATGAGGGTGTGGAAAAAAGCAGTAGCAGTGGAAATGACTGAATGCAACCAGAAAGAGCATAAACAAAGCCACACTTATAACAATGAGAATCAGCCACTGAGAGCACCAAAAACTGAAGGGCTGGAAGAGAAGAAGAGCCCAGGAAAGATACTGAGAGAGAATATCTGGTGATGAAGGAAAGGAATCACAAGATATAAATGTCACAGAAGCTCAGAGAGAACATATTTAAGAGACAGAAAAAAAGTATCAGGTTCATGAAGAGGCCCAGTACTATGGGCAGGTCTGGAATTAGGGGTGAGGTGAGTGAAGCACTCACTGTGGGCAAAAAAATTTAAGGGGCATCAAAAAACTCCGTAATTAAGATAAATAATATTTAAATGCATTACTTTAAAATTAAAAATTAATGCAAAAGAATCCACGGTGAACAAAATATTAAAATTTTGAATAAAGACAGGTCATTGTTCGTTTGTGTTATTACCCTGTGTTACTGTACATGCTGACAGTCTGTAGTGCCTTTGCTTTCCCACTGAGTAGGTTTATGGGGTTGACAATGGTCTGCCAATAGATTAGGCAGGATGGAGTTTTATATATAGGTGTGCTTTTTGATTGTAGAGCTATTATTAACTTTTTCCACTTGGTTCAAAACATGGGAGGGTATTTTAATAAAGGGGATTTAGGGACATGCCTTTTTCCTCTACCAGTTTCCGATATGACTTAGCACAGCACTGACTGAGACTTGGAAAACCTCCTTTGGGTTTAGCAATTAAAAGTCATTGGTGACTTAGTGGGAGTAGTTTTAGTGTGGTGGGGAATGGAAAGGCCAGATTGTGGTTGATTAAAGAGAGAATAGGCTGAGGGCAAAGGGCTAGAGAGAGAGAGATGTTTGAGGATAAATGGTAAATAATCCATGAGGCAATACAACTACTACACTGTTCTTTTCTTCAAACAGATGCACCCAAATCTGTTTGCAGGGAGGCAAAAATACAGTTTAAAAAAAAAAAGGAAAACACTAGTCATTCCTAGTGTGCTGCTTTAGAAACAACGATCTTCATTGATGCATTACATTGATTACTTATGCCTGAGGCTCTGTGCTAACCAACCAGTATCACCATGGTTTCAATCAGAACATTTCTGAAATGTTCCCAACAACATGTCTGTTGACATATCTTTCTACTACACATACCATATACTAGGAATCATCTCTACAAAGAATGATTCTCTTGAAAACTGGATGATTGTTACTAAGCAACAACCAAAAAATGCAATTTTGCAATATCATTTAGATTTAGTTTGAAACACAGTAAATCTCCACTTGTTAAACTTTTAGATTCACAGATATCTCATAGGAGAAATTCTAAATTGTATTATAAATGTAATCTCAGGTACAAAATGATCCTTAAAAGTTAATTATGTCTTTACCGTTAGAATTTTCCAATATGAGTATGCAAATGCAGGCATATTCATGATGCCCCACTGAAAATCATCTCAATGTCAATGAAGGTAAAGGAGTACTAAGTAAATAAAAGGGGAAGGTTTCTAATTAAAACAGAATTAAACACTTCAAGCAGAAAACCATGTTTTTAATTCGTTTGTGGGACTAATCTCAAAAGGCTAAAGTCTGATGAATTAGGTTATAGTTTTGTCAAGCCCAAAGCTTCCTTCTAAGACATACTTTTACTGGTGGTTAAATGAGAAAAGTAGAGAAGATACTTCCTACTATGAGAAGTGAAACTGGAAGAGTACTTAGAAGGGACATGTCTAAACACATAAAATTGACAAAATGTGTTCCTCAGGAGAAAAAAATAAGTTAGTAAATATGTTTCTCTTCAAATATTGGAGAGTCGTGCTTCTCAACATATGTTAAAATTACTTCCAAGAATCAACTCTAAGTTTTGTGAAAAGTCAGATTCTGGGCCTGTCAGAATGAGAATCAGAACAGGTGGGCCCCAGAATCTGCATTTTTAATAAACTTCCTCAAGTGATTCTCAAGGGTGACAAATTTTAAGAAGCACTGAAGATAATATAGTATGTATGCTATCATTTATCGAATATGCTCTACCATTTATATACAATGAATTTCATAGTGGAAATTTAGTGCAAAATAGGTCTACCATTCCATCAGTAACATCACATAAATGTTGTGGAAACTACTTATAACAAAGTTAGCACATTAGATCCATGAAGATGACAAATGAAATCTCATCAACAGGTATTTGTGGAATGTTTACAATAAATGCAACAAATAAATCCAATTTATAAAAAGTACTCCCGGGCTTCCCTGGTGGTGCAGTGGTTGAGAGTCCGCCTGCTGATGCAGGGGACACGGGTTCGTGCCCTGGTCCGGGAAGATCCCACATGCCGCGGAGCGGTTGCGCCCGTGAGCCATGGCCGCTGAGCCTGCGTGTCCGGAGCCTGCGCGTCCGGAGCCTTGCTCCGCAACCGGGAGAGGCCACAACAGTGAGAGGCCCGCATACCGCAAAAAAAAAAAAAAAAAAAG
>NC_041214.2:67936602-68014970 GCF_002837175.3 Physeter macrocephalus | reverse complement strand
AGCAGTGAGAGGCCCGCGTAACGCAAAAAAAAAAAAAAAAAAAAAAAAAAAAAAAAAATACTCCCTATCCCTAGGAAGCTTGTATTATCTGCATTAAATATGATTCTTTTCTCAGTCTCTTTCTAATAGTTCAGAACGCAAATATTTTCATCTTTCATTTGCATATTCCTAAAATAGTAATATTCTCCTAAAAAAGTACAACAGATTTAAATATGAACATGGAATTACCATATTAGTATTTCAATATTTGTTTACTGAAATATTCAAAAGGGCTTACAGAGACTGTAGAGATTATCTCAGAATTACATAATTGCTTATCATACGGTCTATTTCAAAATATAAATCACATAAGCTATAGTCAGCATATAGCATATCTTTAAAAATACACTCATCTATGACCACACTGTGACAAATACAACCTTGCCCTGCAGCTAGGAGGGAAGTGAATTTCCAAAAGGTTAATTCTTAATTAATAGTTCTTAATTAAAACTTTACATCTCATTTCTTTTATTTGAGCAAGACTTTCATGTTTTAGTTTAATATGTGATATGGCATACTCCCTAAGAATCAGCCTTAGCATCACAAGGTACACGGCCAGTTTCAGAGAAGCAAAAGGGACTGGGAATAGAAATCGTCATGGGGAAATCATCATCTTCAAATAGGATTTCCATTGTTTTAAAAGAATTTCTTCTAACACTCAAAAAACTTATGAACAAACATGTATAAATTTGCTTAAAGACCTCATCAAAGGATTGCACCTTTAAGCAATGGGCGTGCACACCAACAGCTGCCAAATTGACTCTGATAAAAACAAATATTTTTCCAACTGTTCATTTACCATCAATCCTAAAAATCTCCATTATAGTGTGTTATGCATCTACCAGAATGTTCCTCTTCTCTTTAATATTTTCTGATTTGTTGGGCCACAGAAATGTCTATTGTGTTCAGGACCTTATTTTCAAAGGATAAAATAGTAACACCAATAATAACAGTGACCATTTATTAAATACCAAGTAGGAGTTAGGTGTTAGGAACTCGACACAAACCACAACTAATCCTCAAATATTCTTTATGCCAATCCATGCAGTATTTTTCATCATCCCAGTTTTATAGATTAGGAAATAGGCTCAGAAATATAAATTCACTTAACCAAAGTTGCCCAACTATTAGGAAGCAAAACTTCAAATATGATGCTCATTCAACCTCCCTCAGTCTACAAGATAAAATTAGAAGAGTAAGTCAGTCTCTCTTCCTCTTTCTCATCTCCTTTCTCCAGCTGACTCTTTCTCTGGCTATCATATGGAATTGACTTTCCATCTTCTTTTCCATTAAAAAAGTATTAAATGTATGTATATGTTGAGTAAAGAAAAATTCTTCTTATTTAGAAAGACTTTTCAACAAGGCATGGGTTTTTCACAGAACACACATATAAATTAATGAGGTTAAAAGAAGATATCTATTAGCCAGCTAACCCAGTCAACTTTGTAGAGTGTCACAGATGACCCCAGGCCAAGGACCCTTCCACTTGATTTACTGAATTAGTATTTGTTGCTCTTTGACTTTTTTAAAGCAAATTAATTATATGCCTTTAAAAAAATTAAAGCCAAAAGTAACCACTTTTAAACTACATTTAGTTGCATTATATTTACACATGCCAACGGATTCTATTAATAACATCTGTTAGAATGTAACTAAACTGTTAGACATTTGTCAATAAATAAAAATTACTATTTCCACTTTATCTTGTTAATCACTCTTTAAGCAAAATCTAGAAGAGTTTAAGATTGAGAATATTTTTGAAAAATGAGAGTTTCTTGGAAAGAAGGGGACGGAAATGATACAATGAATATTAGCAATATACTGGGCCCGTCAGGAAATGTTAAGTATTCCACAAACTAAGCCACATCATCATGACCCCAAAGAGAAAGAGCACAAATGTGAGTTAGGGTCCATGGCTTTCCTGGGACAACATGGGATTCAGCGTTTTTGTCTTTCTGGAGGATGTGATTGGAATGAGGTTTGGAGCAGATATTTTTATAGGTGGAAAATGGGATGGAGCACTAAATAACAAAAGAAGGAGAAAAGTATAGGGAAGCTGTCCACCATAGGCCTCTTGTGCTCCTACTGTCTTGCTAAGCTGATGGCCTTGGCTGTTCTTATACCCAGGCCACATTTCAGGATTGATTATGAAACTGGAATTCTGAGAAGTGAGGTAAGATCACAAGAAGCAACAGATA
This sequence comes from Physeter macrocephalus, assembly GCF_002837175.3. Taxonomy (NCBI): domain Eukaryota; kingdom Metazoa; phylum Chordata; class Mammalia; order Artiodactyla; family Physeteridae; genus Physeter; species Physeter macrocephalus. The sequence continues at coordinate 68,012,733 of NC_041214.2, read as the reverse complement.
GTTCTGAGATGCACCTGGTCTCTCTGTGGTCAGTCTTGCTTACTGATTGCTATAAAAGCAGTTGGTCCCTCCAAGCTCAGGTTTCTTCGCTGGTGGTGTTCTCACTACTCAGGACAGCTCCAGCTGGCATTCTACATGATCCTGTGCTATTCTGAGAGCTAGCACGACTACATATACTTCTGCTTCTCCTGTGAGTAACCCCAGGAGTCTTGTGTCCTCTGTCAGCATACATGGAACTGTAGTAGGCCCTTTAGTTGTTTCAGTGGAAATTCTGTGGTTTTTTATCTCTCCTCCACCCCATCAACCTTATTTTATCCAGACACAAAGGTTATTCTATTAAGGAAAGAGTAATGCCAACAAGGAGACTTATCTTCCTTTTAGGCCAGTTTCCATGCAAAATTATAGAATTTAGTGTCTTTGCCCCCCATGCTCCTACCTCGCTGCCTCACAATTTTCATCTCACTGGCAATAAAAACTGAATTTTCAAGAGGAGTCCTGTTCATTAACAGAGATTTTAAGTATTCTCTCTCATCTGTTTATTTGATAAAGGAAAACATTTAGTAGAATAATGCCATATTCCAAATGCTTTGGCTTAAAAAAAAAAGTGTATTTATCACCTCCTAAAAACCCTTTGACAGAATATTCCACAGAGTTCTTCTTATTAACTATACTAACTATATTACAATTCAGATCTGAAGTTACAGCCTGTTTTACATAAATATTATTGGATTCATAATTATTAGCATAGTATGTTAATATAGGGCACACCTCTTTATTATTTTAAAAACTATTAAGAAATTAAAAGAAAACTTGACTTTAAAATGATATACTACTCTTCCCCCACCACCCCACATCTCCCTCTCTCTCTCTCTCCATCTCCCCCGCACTCTCACTCTCTCTTTCTCATTCTGGTTAAATATTTAATAATCATTTAAATTCAACAACAGTCTGCTTAAGTTGAAAATACTGAAGTTAGTCATGTAAAAAATAATTTTAAAGTCAAGCACCAGAAACACACATTTTGTGCACTTCATTTCATTTTACAGTCTCTAAGAACTATTATAATTTTTAATAAACTTGTATCTGGGATTTGAAGCCAAATACTTACATTCAAAAGGCAAGAATTTATTAACCAATAAACACCCAAAGTGGTACTAAAAGGTATTCCCCAGTGATACGTTTTAAATGGGTTGTAGAAACTGAATTTTATTAATCTAGTCACAATTAAAGAACAACAGCTGTCCCATCTGTATTCCTGTCCCATCTGTATTCCTAACGCCCACTTTTGTACTGATGATGATTTATTTCATTTACAACATTGCTGATAAACAAACATGCTCGAGTTCTAAAACCTTAGTTCCATTACTTTAATTGCAAAATGTTCTATTTTGTCTGAAGCTTTAAAATATAGGGTGTTACATAAGTCTAAATTAACAATATTCTACATTAAAGCAAAATACTTTGTCATCGATTTGTATCTTTATCCTTATTTATATCCACATCTGTATATCTACATGTATATGTACACGTAGTATTTCTACTTACATCTACATATGTAACTTTCATATATAATGTATATGACTCATTTATCTTGGATTACTTCTCATTATGCAAAATAAATTAGTTCTAACTTTTGCCGCTAAGAAATGTTTTATTAATAGCCATGTCAGTGTCTTCCTTTTAAAATTCATAAACATATTTAAATCTACTTTTTTAAAAAAAGATAAACAAATACAATTTCTTTTAAAAAACATAAATTACATTTAAAATGGTACTTTAATGAAAGTTTACATCAAAAATGGATCCTCTGGAATCTTTTATTTAAACTAAAATGAAAAGTGCTTTGTCTTTCATAAAGCAAATTATTTCTGGATATTTTTAATAAGATTACTGTCAAATTCAGTCAGCTTTCCTGACAGAATGTATCAGCACACCACGTCACTGTGTAAATGTAATATTGCTTCAAACATCTCAAATTCAGGAGGATATTGTCGCTTTTCTCTCATTTTATCTCTCAACTAAATTTAGGGTTAAAGTTAAAAGTGAAAAAATAATCAAAAGATTTAAGAAGCAGTCAAGATATATAATGATAACAGTTTCAAGCTAATATTACGAGAGAGACCTGGGTTATATCTTGTTGAGAAGGTTTTTGTTTGTCTCTTCACCTCCTTGGTTGCTAATTCTTTCATTTATAAAATATAGGAAACATAAGGACTCATGAATATGTAGCACATAAGCATTAAAGTTATATACATTTTTTGAAATCAAGAAAATCAACCACTTTTAAAATCACAATGTTAATAAACTCATTGCTTAAAGAAAAAGAAAACTCGCATAGGATCATTTGTAAACAGAATATATGCATTTTGACCTTTGTATTTCCAATATAAAAAGTATAAAGAGACAGAGGATTTTTCAAGAGAAAATTGATGCATGCCATAGCCTATTAATATTACTTAGTGTCACTGGTATGAGAAGTAGTAAAAGTGTTAATTTCTAAAATAACCTATTTTTAAATATGTGTTTTAACATTTTTATAGAGCTGTTTCTAAAAATGAATTGCATTCTGTTACATTAAATGGAGTATGCTGAATATAAGCTACCTTTCTTTATGATTCAAGTCATATTCTAGTGGGACACTCTGTATAGTTATAACGTCAGAGACTTCTCAGGTTTTTTTTTAATACCCATAATGGCTTCAAGAACAACTACAAGGAGGGATTTTTTTTTAAGGGAAGGAAGAAAAAAAGAAAGGAAAGAAAGGAAAGGAGGGAGGGAGGAATGAAAGAAGGAAGGAAGGAAGGGAGGGAGGAAGGAAGGAAGAAAACATTTTTTCTTTTTCTTCCTGTTACTTCTTCCTGCTCTGCTCTTACTGGATCTTACTACTATAATCTGCTGATTTATTTAAATACTATAGCCTAAATGAACATCACTTAGTTTCTTTTGCTCTATTTGTGTTGACTGCAGGATCTTGCAAGTCCTGTGATTGAAAGACAACTGCTTTTCCATGGGCTTTGGGAAGAGACAACCTGGATTTAGACAGGGCATCTGATATGAATTCTGAAATTCACCATCCTGGGAACCTTAGTTAGGTTGCTTAACCTCTCTGGACCTCAGTTTCTTTATCTTGTTAAGCAGGGATTATAATATCAGTCTCCCAGGGCAAAAACTGAACATTCAATAAAGTCAGGTCCTTTTTCTCTATTTTTCAGAAAATGCTTTCTTATCCTAGGTCTGCTTTTAAGTACTCTGTTAGCATTATTTCACCTCTCTTATTCTCAGGTTCTAGGTCAATAAAATAATGAGGGTATGGACTCTTTGGATCTAACTTTCTATGATTTTATTTTGAATTGCACAAAGCAGGGTCTTATAACTTCTTATTTTGGTTACTAAATAACCTCAAAGAAATTAATGGCAGAATAATCTTGAATCAGGATTAATAATATAAACCACTAAAATTAAACAATTGTAAACATTTAAACAGTATGTGATCTTAAACCCAGATAAGCGATGGGATTGATAACACCCCCACAGCAGAACACTTCACTGCAAAATTTTTCAATGACATATAGCTAAAGAAGGAGATTTCTTGTAAAAAAAAAGTATTTTTTAAATTGAATTGTATGCATATCAATGGACCTGGAGAAAAAAAATACTCTAAAATTTCTAAATTTCTAAAGAAATGCTTTAAAGCATCATTTCTTATTATACTTTTAATACTCCATAAGAAAGTCATGAGCATTTGGAACCAGCTGGAAGGAGCATTTCCTAATGACACATGAAATATAGATCCTGAAAATGTAATTACTGTATTGAGAATGTATTTCAGAATTGTAGAAAAAAAATCTCAGTCACCTTTTATCATGGGTCTCTGAAAAGGACACATTTGTTCTACTAAACAGAAAGATTAAATGGTTGATCTTTTTCCAGCCTTCTCCTAATTAAGATAGGTTTTCTTACAAAGGGACAGCATTTTAAAATTGTGTATATTGTTAGTTGTGTACGAAAAGACTGGTGCGTCATTTCTCCCTGCTTCTAGCTTGCAGTCCACATCATTATTTTCACACTCCAGCAGACTAACCAAAAGTCTCTGGTGCATCAAAACCAATATCAACCTTCTTGAATTAATTACTTCCTTCAATCTCGGCTTTATAATGAGTCTCTCTGGGAATTGGCACAATTAAAAAAAAAATTGAGTCACCAGTAAGATGGGGGAAGATGTTGCTCTAAGGCCTGTTCTCTTTCCTCCCTCTTCTCCCATTAAACTTTTCAGATTAGTACTCAGAAAGTAAAATCTCACTTCTAAGGATGATCTCTCTTTTAGACAGTCTAGGTTCTCAGACCACTGAGGAAGAAAAGTCATTTTCAACTCCCATATTACAAAACCAAATGTAGCATGCTGTTCTCTGTTTTTACATGAAACAAGGTCTTAAAAAAATAATTCTAAAATTTCACACTCATTTTTTTTATTTGTGCCTTGGAATATTAATATGTCACAAATACATATAAAGCTACCAGCATTTCTTCTTCAACAATTCAGAGACAGAGCTGTCTTCTGGAGCTAGGTTTTCAATAACATTTTTATTCTGTTCTTCGATAATACATTATTAACACAGTGATTCTCAAATCTAGCTGCACACTAGAATAATCCCTGGAGATTTCATATATATATACAAAATAAAATAAATACATATAACATAAATAAGGTATAAGATATATATCTATCTTCAGGCTATGTTCTTAGATTTTGATTAGGTGGATCTGGGCCAGGAATTTATTTTTCTTATTAGATGAACATTGGCCTGGTGTCGTTTTTTTTTTCTTCATCACCAAGGTGGAGAATCACTATATTAACATAATACCCATTATTAAGATGCAATGAAAAATATTTGCACCTATATTGTGGTTTAATTTCTATATGTTAATATTATATTTTCTAGAAATATAACACAAATGTGGAGTTCTCTTTTACTGATACAGTCTGTATTAACATAGCATCACCAGCCTTGCTGGATCATCATATTTGAAACTCTGTTTAAAAGATTTATTACTTAGGCTTCCCTGGTGGCGCAGTGGTTGAGAGTCCGCCTGCCGATGCAGGTGACACGGGTTCGTGCCCCGGTCCGGGAAGATCCCACATGCCGTGGAGCGGCTAGGCCCGTGAGCCATGGCCGCTGAGCCTGTGCGTCCAGAGCCTGTAAAAAAAAAGATGTATTACTTAAAAGATGTGAGACTAGCTCCTATTGGGGGAAAAAAAATAAGGAAACAAACAAATTCAATGAACAATATCTGTGATAGTAGTCTGCCTTAGACATCTGTCCAGTCGTTCACCACCAGGGTTGATCTGGCTAACTAAATAGGTATTCCTATCTAGCTCATGTGTCTATAGATCATTTTCCTAGAGGTGTGCTTACCATCAGAGAGGTTGACCTTTTCAAATAGAAAAAGACCATTTATTCATTAAGGATATCCTATATGATGAGACCAAAAAAAAAAAAAGAATGAGGAAATGAGGTCAAAAGGAGAATAAATAGAAAAAGTCAAATGCTAGGACTAAGACTAGTAAGCAAAATATTTGGAGTAAGACACATGTCAGCGAGAGGAAAACAAAAATTGGACTTAGTATTTTAGCAATCAAAGGAAAGAAATAAACATAATAAATTATGCCATTCATATTGTCCAAAAAAATAAAACAAACCAGTTTCTTGGGAAACTCTCAGATCTTCCTGGAACTGAAATGGAGGAGAAATACCCTCAATGGACACTGGCATGTGGTAAGCCTTATCTATAACATTCCATTCTCTCTCCTCAACCCCAGACCCTAAGTAAGTATAGTAACATGTTTTATTAGTCTCTTTGTTATAACACCTATTAACATGGCCCTCAGAAAAGAAATGAGGAGGAGCTAAAGCAATACAATGCAAGAATGTTTTCAGTAACTGTATAGCTTAACCTGAATTATACACAACATTTCTTGGAACTAGGCTTTTGCTGATTATTGGGTGTAAATGATAGACAGATTTAATATGTGCTACTGTCAGCCAGACTAAAACTAGGAAACCCATTCCCTAATGAAATTTGAGAACCCTTACCCATACTTAAATATCAAGCGTCTCAATTTCAGTACAAGGATAAGTTATGAAAACATGGGAGAACAAAACTAACATTTTCCTAAAGAATGACTCCTGGGCTTGTTCCATAAATGGAGAAGTAATACTAATAATTTTAGCCTGGCTGGAAAACATTTAAAGCACATATAATTAGTAAATATATAAAATAGTGTCAACATTGCAGTCATATAACTTCTAATTTTGAGCAACATAACTTCTCATGAATTCTTTAAACTGGTTGCAAAATATACGCCTCAGTGTCTAGAAGAATTGACTTGCACAAATACTTCATAGTTTTAATTCAGTGAAATACTGAAGAACAGTTTCCAAAAATGATATGGATTTGGGATAGGTTTATCTTAAATCATTCTTCCTGGACATTAATCAGATAGCAGAGTTAATTGACTAATAAGAGTCATTTTCCGCTTTTGACCTTTCTCTGTTGTCAACATTGTAAAGGCAAATGCTTATCTTTCTCTTTTATGTGTAATATTCCTGGGTTGGAGATAGCAGTGAAACTATTAATAGGGAACATATGGGTAGAACTCATTTGAAAGTATCATTGTAACATTACGATACATTAAGAAGACAGACAAGATATACTCTTGTTTATCCCATTAGGAATTATTAAACAATTCATCAAGAGACCATTCTGACCGAGTCAAGTTCTCAAAGCAGTTTTAAGGTTATATTGAGAATCAATAACTCATACAACATAGCTAATAATGAATTTATGTCTGGGGACAGGGTAAGAAAAAAGTCCATCAGACAGGTACAAAATTCTCATGTTTTTCTGAAATTTTCTACACTCTGTGAAAGAATAGAGTGATATAGCAACTTCATGCAGAATATTGGCTTGAAGAGCCCAGACTTCTGATTTACCAAGAAAGAAACAAATATATAGTCTGGGGAGAAAATCTAGTAAGCTAAACAGTCTATAATCTGGGGGGGAATAAAGGTTTGTCACTGAAAAAGGGAATGGATTACAGGCTACTTAATCATAAATAAGCATACTTTGGACGTTTATACTTAGTGTGTAAATAAATGGGATATACCAGAGCCAAGTATTAGAAATAAACTTGCACTTTCTTGGAAGTAGAAAAACTGGGTATTTCACTTAATTAGCTATAATATATGAGAAAGTATAATGGAAAGCATAATTCTACAGTTATGGAGTCAGTACAGAAATTCGGCTCCTCTCGTAAGAACTACATTTACCTGCATGGATGAGGTAGAAAAATGAGAAATTCTGTATATAATTTGACATAACTCATTCAAGTGGCCATTTTGAAATTTGGCTTCCAAGTTTGCCTCACCAAGCCAGTGCCAGGCTTGCCACTGATTGGACCAACCTGAATCATCAAGGTGGTTTGGGGAATGCTGTGTGCTGAAGTATTTCAAGAAAGTGTCTCTTTGCTTCTGGAAGGTGCAGTGTATGGATTTGAAAGTGGAACTACTGCAGCCAGTTTTCCCCTAGTAGGAAAACATGGGAACAGAGCCATGAGAACTTCAGGTTCATGGAGCCAAAACTCTTATAAATCACATCTGAAGATCACCCTACTCTAACAGTGGGATTTTCAGGGATGTAGCTGTATTGGTTTTCTATTGCTCTAAAACAAATTACCACAAACAGAAACTTAAGACAACACTCATTTATTAGCACACAGTTCTGCATTTCAGAAGTTTAGCACAGATATGCTCAGGATATAATAAGGCTGAAATCAATGTTCTGGTCAGACTGAGTCATTCCCTGAAAATTCTATGAAAAAAATCCACTTCTTTAACAACAAGTTCATTCTTGTTGTTGGCATGACTCAGATCCTTGTGGTTGTAGGACTAAGATCCCTAGTTTCCTTGCTGACTGTCAACCATGAAGGTTTCTCAGGTCTTAGAGGCTGCCTGAATTCTTTGCCACATGACTCCCTCTTTTTTCAAGTAGGCAATGGTTCTTCAAGTCTGTCCTGTGTCTCCAATCTCTGATTTCCTCAACCAGCCAGAAAAAATTTCTACTTTTAAAGGTCTTATATGACTAGTTCAGAATCATCCAGATAATCTGTCTATCATAAGATCAACTGATTTGACACCTTAGTTATATTCATAAAACCCCTTCACAGCAGTATCTAGATTCATGTTTGACTGAATAACTGGGAGAGAGTATATGCCAGGGACTGGAAATCTTGGGATATCTTCATAGAATTCTGCCTACTACATAATCCAGTACACTCACTTTGATATTTATACCAGTTTGAACCACATTTTTCATTATTTATAATCAAAAAACATTATAACTGATATACTCCTTGAAAAAAGGAAACTCATAGTGAGGTTAATCATATTCAATTTGTAAGAATACTGATTCATCATGAAAAGGAGTAAATTACTCATACAAGCCTCATGAGTTTGACAAACAACAGTGGCCAGTCCATCTTAACATCTCCCAATTTCACATTTTTCTTCCACAGTTAGCTACCAGAAAGGTCCAGGAGGTAAATATGGTTGCTAATATCTAGGACCCTTTGCAAACAAATAATAAGCTTACTAGAATAGTCAACATACCAAGATTATTACCTATAGTGTCTTATCTGGCTCCAGTCTAGAAAAGGGGTCTTAATCTCTCTTGAAAATTTAGGTTTATGACAGATGATTTGTAGAAATTACAGTCTAGCCACTCTTCCATATATACCACATTTGTTCCTTAGATCAAGCCAAACAACCAGAAGACTACAAATTTGGATTATATTGCCGTTAGAAACCTAGAATCACCTTCCTGGAGTTATGTTTCAGTGTTAGGCCCTCTTTAATCAAAGAAGTTTGTCACTACAAAAAATCCATTATCATACCATTTGTCATTTCCTATATAAAATTCTCCATGAGAAATTTCTTTGAGAATTGAGTGACAGGAATAGATATACTTTTAAAATTATAACAATGAATTTGATGGAAACAGTTCAGGTCTCCTTCCTTATTTTGACTGCCAGAAAGTTTACAGCCAAATTCAACTATCAGCTCTAATGAGTATGTATGACCTTGGGATGGCAAGTTTGTATTTTTCTTTTATCTTATCTTTATTTTTTGCTCTATGAATATTCCTTGTTCTTGATGCTCTGTCCAAGGCACCTCAAATCTTGTGGCAAATGAGGCTGAATTTAAATAAATTTCATACATCAAGAACAAATAACCTTTTATTTGTATTGCAAATGCCTGAATTTTGTTTAGAGAATATTTTGGGTTGAGAAGTTCAGATTAAGGAATAGATGGGTCTTTCCTACTACAATAAAAAAATTATCCAGGGCTTCCCTGGTGGCGCAGTGGTTGAGAGTCCGCCTGCCGATGCAGGGGACACGGGTTCGTGCCCCGGTCCGGGAAGATCCCACATGCCGCGGAGTGGCTGGGCCCGTGAGCCATGGCCGCTGAGTCTGTGCGTCCGGAGCCTGTGCTCCTCAACGGGAGAGGCGAAAACAGTGAGAGGCCCGCATACCACAAAAAAAAAAAAAAAAAAAAAAAAAAAAAAATCCAAAAAGATCGGATTCAAATAATGCAGTTCTTTTTTAAAGAAAATAAAATCATTCCCATGCAAAACAAAACAAACCCTGTTAGATTTGAAATACAAAAAATGGAAAATTCCTTTTCCACTTCAGTATTTCTAAGATTACTCCTTTAAAGTTCAAATTTTGAATCCTTTAAATTAATAGTCCTAAACACAATAAAACTGCATACATGTTATTAATTCAGGCAAACCTGAAATGGTCATTTTAAAAAAGGATTCATATATGAGGTAAGTCAAATCCTGTTTCTCTCGAGCAACACAGACAGTTATATTTGAAGAATAAACCCACAAACAGAAAATGTCTTTTCAGCATTTGACTCAAAGTTTACACACTTAAGTTTTATCATTTATGAAATGATAAATTACAATTACATATTATTTACAATTTACAATTACAAATTATAAACATCATGACCATTAAGTGACTGTGGCCCCACAACTTGTGGGATCTTAGTTCCCCAACCAGGGATCAAACCGTGCCCCCTGCAGTAGAAGCACAGAGTCCTAACCACTGGACCGCCAAAATTCCCTAGAACTTGAATTTTTTTTTTTAATACTTTTTTGGCCTTACCTCACAGCATGTGGGATTTTAGTTCCCTGACCAGAGATCGAACCCATGCCCCTTGCATTGGAAGCACAGAGTCTTAACCACTGAACTGCCAGGGAATTCCCTAGAACTGGAATATTAAAAGGAATTCTTTCATGGGAAATTTGTCCTGAAATATATTAGAATTCCATAACAATCATTAGTGTCTTAGTTCATTCAGGCTGCTATAACAAAATATCGTAGAACTGGGTGGCTTATAAATAACAGAAATTTATTTCTCACAGTAGTGGAGGATGGAAAGTCCAAGTTCAAAGTGCTAGCAGATTCGGTGCCTGGTAAGGGCCTACTTCCTGGTCCATAGACAGCCATCTTTTTACTGTTCCCCTGCAGGACAGAAGTGAATGAGTGAGTTCTCTGGGGCCTCATTTATGAGGGCACTAATGTCGTTCATGAGGGTTCTGCCTCCATGACCTAATCACCTCTCAAAGGCCCCAACTCCAAATACCATCACATTAGGAATTAGGTTGTACCATTTGAATCTGGTGGGATACAACATCCAATCTATAGCATATATGTAGACTCAGATATGTCACAGAAAAAATTATGTTCTTCAGGAGACAACTACTATGAAGTGAACGAGTCTGATACTACCAAGTTAATCCATCGGGCATGAATTGATGATTTTTCACCTATATTTGGAAGTTTTGATCTGTTTTCATCACGGTGTATGTGTGTTTGTTTTGTGTGTATGTGCATGTGTGTGTCTTTAACTTTGTCTCATTTATCTTCCTGCATGGTTGTTTTTGGCATTGTGAACAAACCTAACTGCATGAATTTATAATTCAAAATATGTCAAGGTTAAATAAAAAATATTTAAATAATAAAAAATACTAAAAATATATCATTTCTAATAAACATTCTTCTTTCACTTCAAGTGAATATTCTTCATTCTATTATAATAGAATCCCCTTGTCATATTATTATACTGTAGAGTACTCTCTAATTATAATCTTTTTTTAAGTCTACATTTGAAATTGCAGAAAACAGGAAGCCATAAAAGGCAATTATTTATTTCTGTAGATTTTTCCTTTCAAGATCTCACTTTTGTAGTAAGTAGATAGCACTAGGACACTTTATCGTATAACAAACACACAAAAAAGAGGAAAAGTGAAAAAAAAAACTATATATTAGTGAGTGAATGACCTTCAGCCTGAAGCTTCCATATGTCCCAGTTCATTTCATTAGAATAAGTATTACCAGTATCTCTAGCACATGTCCTCTTTCTGAACTGATAGATAAATAAAGTAGACTCTCCTTTGCCAGAGAGTTTCTAATTAAAAGCCTTGAGTGTTCAATCCAGCATAGAGCATGCACAGACTTAAAAAAAATTCTCCTACCGTAGGAGGCTAGAGATCACCCTTCCCCAAGATTTCAGAATGTTGTTTTAGCTGTTCCAGGATGAAGCAAACTGAAAAGTAAAACTTCCACAGCAGAGTGGAATAAGTCTATAAAGTTAAAAATGTCTTTAAAGATATCTATAAGGTTAAAAATAAATAAAATTTATAGTGGTTTATTCAGTCCTCTGTCTTCTTTACTTTCCATACTGAGCACTATACCTTAACTGAGGTTATAAAATCTACAAGATAATCTCGTATAACTAAAAATCCCATTAAACTACCAAAAAATTTTCCAAACCCTGCATTTACAGGTGATGATGATTTCCAAGAATATTAAACTTTTATTATAAATGTCATTAATAAGTCTTTCATAGGCATTCATGTTCTAAAATGAGAAACTGTTCACATATTATCAAATGCCTGTGGTCAGGATAACACTGAATCCTGAACTCACGACTTCCAGGAAACTAGTCAGCCCAATTGGCCCAGCATATTCTTTGCTCTTTAAAAACTTAATATTGCTGCTTCTTACCACACTAATCTCATCTCTTCATATTATTCACTTATTGAAATTTTCTTATAAATTACTAAAAGATAAAAGTCCAACTTTCTCTAGGAAACCCTCTCTGAATATTTACAAGGACATTTCTTTTGAGTACGTTTTATTTGAAATTTAGTTTCTGCTACCATATTTTCAATCCTCTATCTGCTTTCCCAAGGGTAGTGTGAGCTCTTTGAAAACTGAAGCAGAACCTGATGTATCTTAATATCATACTTATCTCTTAACCTTATGGAAAGCATCCACATAAGTGAATCATAAACTGCAGAGTTATAAACAAGGGGAATACATTATAATTACACTGGGTTTTAGTTGATAATTTTTGTACGTGCTGATTGAGCAGATACAGAATCCCACGCTTCATCATATTCCCAGAGCTTGGAAGCTGGTAGATATTCATTTAACTCATGTTGACTGAATGGTTGAATTAATAAATAAATGACTAAAAGAGGAAGAGAAAAAATAAAAATATTCTTTTCCTGTAACATCTACTACTAGGACAACATTGCATATTGATTAAAGCAACAATAAGAAATTACTTCAACAGACATTTAATCAGAGAAGGTATATGGACAGCAAATAAGCACATGAAAAGATGATCAGCATCATTAGTCAATAAAGAAATAAAAATTAAAATGACAAAGAGATACCATTACATAACTACTAGATTGGCCATAATTAAAAAGACTGACCATACTAAATGTTGAAAATGTGGAGAAATTGGAATTCTCATACACTATTGGTCAGAAGGAAAAATGGTACAACTACTTTGGAAAACAGTTGGCAGTTTTTTACAGTTATGTTCCAGTGAGTCCACATCTAAGTATTTACTTGAGAGAAATGAACACACATGTTCACACAGACTTGTATACAAATGTTAGAAGTACCTGTATTTATGGGCTTCCCTGGTAGCACAGTGGTTGGGAGCCTGCCTGCCAATGCAGGGGACACGGGCTCCAGCCCTTGTCCAGGAGGATCCCACATGCCGCGGAGCAACTAAGCCCGCAAGCCGCAACTGCTGGGCCTGTGCTCTGGAGCCCCCCGAGCCACAACTACTGAAGCCCATGCACGTGGAGCCTGTGCTCTGCAACGGGGGGGGCCGCTGCAGTGAGAGGCCCACACACTGCAATGGGGAGTGCCCCCGCTTGCCATGGCTGGTGAGGGCCTGCGCGCAGTGGCTGAGACCCAACATAGCCAAAAATAAATAAATAAATATTTTTTAAAATTAAAAAAAAAAAAGTACCTGTATTTGTAATAGCCAAAATCTGAAAATAATCCAAATGTCTATTAACAGGTGAATAAACAAATTGTGTTATATCCATCCAATGGAACATTCTTCAGCGATGAAAAGAAATAATCCATTGGTATTTGCTACAACATGGATACTTCTGAAAATAATTATTCTAAGTAAAAGAAATCAAACAAAAGGTACATACTGAGTGATTCAATTTACATAAAGTTCTAATACATAGTGATGTAATTAACCAGTAGTGAAAGTAAGCAGATCAGGAGCTGCCTGGGATTGGGGAGGGGAGTGGTAATGAGGGATTAAAAAGGGTCATGAGGAAACTTCTGTGGGTAATGGATATCTTATTATCTTGATTATGATGATGGATCCACAGGTGTAAAGATATGTCAAAACTTCTCAAATTGTACACTTTAAATATGTGTAGTTTGTTGTATGTCAATTTTACAACAATATAGCTGTTCAAAAAGAAAGGCTAAAAGATTCTTGGAATAAAATATCCAATATGTAATCTGATGAAGATGATCAATTAAGATATATTATTTCAGGTGTCTGACTAGCTTACAACCTCCCTTACTTCTCTGGCAACAGTTTAACAATTTTTAGAGGTGGCTCTTAAGTACATGTAAAATATAATTTAATATAATATTTATTAAAATATTCATGAAAATGATTATAATTGTATACAATATTAAACAATATAATTATTATAAATTTATTGAGATTTTAATATTATTTATAATTTTGAATTATAAACATAATTATATAAATAATCATTCAACCAGTTGAAACTAAAGTCTTCTCAATGTACTTAAAATATAATCCAAACACATATCCATGGTTTGAAATCTCCCTTCTCATTTACCTTTTTAATGTCATAACACTCTTAAGAATAGATCACTATGCTACAATCATACGTTATTTTCATTCCTCTCCATTAGGAACATGCCAACCTCCATTTCCCTCAGGGCACTGCACTTGCTGAAGCATTTGTTAGACACTTTCCACAGGTCATCACCTCAACTCCTACCTCCTCAGGGAAGTCATCACCATAATACAATCCAAATAGTCCACTGCACCCTTCTCAGTCACTTTTGATCACACCACCCTGCTTTATTTTCTTTATTGCATTATTTTCTGATTTGTCCTATTTATTTATTTACTGGCTATTGTCTATCTGTCTTTCATCACTAGAATGTAAGAACAATGGCCACGCACTTTGCTTTGTTCATCTCTGTAACCCCAGAGCTTAAAACATGCCTGGAACATAGACAGGTATTCAATAAATATTTTTTAATGAGTTAAAGGTCATATACATAGCATGATTTCAGTGTGGGAAGAAAGCCTGTTGCCAGTAGGTGTTTGCTTCCTCATGGTTGTCTCACGGAGACCAATAAACTGATTTTAAGTGGTTAGCTTTGGATGCATATTTTGATGATAGTTTTGGCCATTTAAATAGATTGAATCTAGAATTACAATGACTAGATGTCAACAAGTTCCAAGTGGAATACAAAGTTGAATAAACTGAATTTTAGTCAAGTTATTTTCAAAATGATGTTATTTTTTTAAAATGAAGACTTTACCAATTTACTTCTACTACAGTCTTACAGTTATTTGCTAAAAATAGACATTTTGTGTCAAAAATGCTATAACTTAGGAAACTTCCACTTTCAGCCATTTACTGGACTAGATAAGCCTGTGACATTTCCACAGCAGAACAACTAGATGCTGCACCAAATGTAATTTTGGTCACATTGATGGTTGCAGAAGAAATAAGAGAAACCTTCAAATAGCCAAATAAACAACCACTAAGTAAACAAATACAGTGAGCAATCTGGAGGATAAGAGGGAGAATTGAAATGGACATTCTCAGCAATGCCTATGCAAGGGAAATAATTAAACTTGACACTCCCAGATTCTGCTTGGACCTTAAAGGGGGACTAAGTTTTCCAAAAGTCAGTAATTCCCTCAAATTCTCAGCAAAAACAAATACAATCCTTTCCAAAGAAATGCATCTTCAAGGCCTCAAATTTTCCACAGAGCAAAATCAGTCACATATGAGTTCATAAATAGAGCTCATAAACACACCAAAAACAAGACTTCATGCATGTTATTTGGCAGAAACAACAAAAAGATTTATATCCAAAAGGAAATTATAAATTAGAGTTAATAGCTAGACACAATAGAATAACTATTTATTGTATAATGAAAAAGAAACAGCAACATTTTATTTTCAAAAAGTATCAGGAAATGTTGAAACAAATCAAATTATACTTTAGAAATAAAATATAATTGTTTTAATTAGAAATGTGTAGCTAAATGTCTGCCGACCCTCAACTGAATAAGGAGTATAAGAAGTGGATGATAAAGCTAAAGAAATTACTCATAAGGCATCAAAAAGAGAAAAGATGATGAAAAATTTAAGGAGTTTAAAATATTTTTAGGGTCAAATGTAAAGGCTAATATTCATCCAAACGGGGTGAAGGGGGAAGAGAAGGAAGGAAAGGAAATATTTAAAGAGCTATTCAACTTGGAATTTTCTAAAACTGATAAAAAAGAATGAATTTATATAAACAGGGAGCATTTATCCTAAACAGGATGAAAAATAAGTAAAAGTTGAGAGACACAATAAAGAAACTGAAGTATCTCAAAAACAAAGAAAATATTTTCAAACCATCAAAGAGAAAAGACAGTCTGATAATTAGACAGCAGACTTATCAATGGCAACTAAGAAAGCCAGAAGACAGTAGAATAATTCAAAACCATGGGAGGAAATAATTATCTATCTAGATTTATAAAGCTTTTAAAATTATCTTTTAAGAATAAGGGTAAAAACAGTATCATATAAAATTTATGAGAACTTACTACCAATGTGTGATTATAAACAAAGCTGTTTGAGATTAAGAATGTAGAAATAAATTTAATAAAGAATCTTACCTGAGACTATTTGTCTAGTACTAAATTCAACATTAATGATTTCTTTTCAGTAAAACAACATTACACACTACATTAAATAATTTAATTTTAATGTTTTTGGTTTGATATTCATTGGAATTTCTGATTGTTTCTATTATGATTATATAAAAGCTATAAGCCTAGGAAATGCACATGTAGTTTCAAATTTATACATATTTATGTTATGTTTAATGAGAATAATGTAAGTAAAACACAAGTTCATGATACATAGTTTCTATTTAAAAGAGTCCCTGAAATTATTTAAATATGATAAATACTGAACTAGATAACCCTTAATATCTTCTGCAGCTCTAAAATTATTTAATTTCCTTTCTGCATGAATCATATAATATGTCATTACCTCATCACCTTCAATTTAGTCTTGAATCTTGCTGTAATTAATCTGTTTAATGGGCATGAAAAAAGAAGCAGACTTCAACCTTTCAAGAATTTGAGCTAATGAGACTTATTGGAAGCTTTCAAATTCATCTCCATTAGGTCTTCTAATGGATACTACACTTCTGCAAACATGATATTTTACTTGCTTACACAATTACATGCACAGGAAAATGTAAGTGATTGCACTTTTATGTTGTACACACAGTTGAAATCTCTATATCAAAATACAAAATCTCTATGTAAGTGCTTGCTAACCATCTTTGTAAGTAAATATCATATTCTGACTTTTCTCTGTCCTATTGGCTTCCCACAAGACAAAACAATTGCTCTGTAAGGATCAAAGTTTAAGTATATAGTAAAATAGTGTCTTTGTTATCATCTAGGAGCCTTATGTTTCTATGTGTATTTTTTACTGCAAAGTCAAGATCATGCAAAATATTTTAAATTTTTATCTAATTATGCATTTGGTAGATAATTGACAAATGATTGACACATACATTTACACATATAACTTACATTTATATTATAAAATATAAAATATTTTATAATTTTTCATTTTTAAGAGTCTACTTGATTAGAGAATTTGCCTTGTCTTTTTTCTTTTTTTTTCTTTTTTAGTGGCACGCGGGCCTCTCACTGTTGTGGCCTCTCCCGTTGCAGAGCACAAGCTCCAGAAGCACAGGCTCAGCAGCCATGGCTCATGGGCCCAGCCACTCTGCGGCATGTGGGATCTTCCCGGACCGGGGCACGAACCCATATCCCCTGCATCGGCAGGCAGGCTCGCAACCACTGCACCACCAGGGAAGCCCACCTTGTCTTTTTTCTGCTTAAAACCAGCTGCTTTGAATTCTATTGCACCTGCTGAAGGAGAATTTAGTAAGACTCGCTCACAAAGGCTATTTTTATTACCCTGATAAATCACAAGATAAACCATGTAGAATGGTTAAATTTTAAAACACATTCAGAATATTGTTTTTTAATGTCATGGTATGTTTATTATTTTTCATCAGGTATGTCTAGATTTCAAATGCAATTAAATACATGATTCTTTTTCAAGAAAAAGGGAGAAAAAAATCCCACATAGCATAGTTTGATAACCCCATAATAGTAATGGAGAAAAAGGTATTTGTATTTCATCCTGCCATTAAATAACTAGGTAACTTTTTCAGGTAACTATACATGCCTGATCCCTAGTTTTTTTCAAAGAGAAAAGAAATTAAGGTGGGGAAGACTTAGTGTGTTTACTAAGCTCTATCAACCAAGAGTGTTTTCAGCTGTAGGTATCAAAAACTCCAGCTATAATGGCTTAAACAACCAAGGGTTTTATTTCTCCCCCACATAAAAAGAAGTCGAGCCCTCAAAGTACAAGAAATATTAGTTATGGTGGTCAAAAGACACCCAGGTGCTACCATATATCTACTCTCCCAAATTTGGGCAATGCCTTTTGGTTTTCCTTGTTGCAAGCCATAGTGCCATGTATTACAAATCCTTCAGTGACTAACAAGTCATATCAGTCTATTTTATACCAGAAAGAAATGCTGTATTTTTCCTGAACATTGCCCATCACACTCACCTGCTTGGGTACTCCCTCTTCCATCTCACTATCCTGAACTGGGTCACACATTTACTAAATAAAAAGTAAGGAAGAGACCTTCAAGATGGCGGAGGAGTAAGACGTAGAGATCACATTCCTCCCCACAAATACACCAGAAATACATCTACATGTGGAACAACTCCTACAGAACACCTACTGAACGCTGGGAGAAGACCTCAGACTTCCCAAAAGGCAAGAAACTCTTCACGTACCTGGGTAGGGCAAAAGAAAAAAGACAGACAAAAGAATAGGGACAGGACCTTCATCTCTGGGAGGGAGCTGTGAAGGAGGAAATGTTTCCACACACTAGGAAGCTCCTTCAGTGGCAGAGACAGGGGGTGGCAGGGGGGAAGCTTCAGAGCCATAGAGGAGAGCACAGCAACAGGGGGGCAGAGGGCAAAGCAGAGACATTCCCACACAGAGGATGGGGGCCAACCAGCAATCACCAGCCTGAGAGGCCTGTCTGCCCTCCCGCCAGTGCAGGTGGGGGCTGGGAGCTGAGGCTCCGTCTTCAGAGGTCAGATCCCAGGGAGAGGAGTGGGGTTGGCTGTGTGAACACAGCCTGAAGTGGGCTAGTGTGCCACAGCTAGCTGGGAGGGAGTCTGGGTAAAGGTCTGGAACTGCCTAAGAGGCAAGAGACCATTGTTTCAGGGTGTGCAAGGAGAGGGGATTCAGAGCACCGCCTAAACGAGCTCCAGAAACAGGCACAAGCCACGGCTATCAGAGCGGACACCAGAGACGGGCGTGAAATGCTAAGGCTGCTACTATAGCCACCAAGAAGCCTGTGTGCAAGCACAGGTCACTATCCACACCTCCCCTCCCGGGAGCCTGTGCAGCTCACCACTGCCACGGTCCCGTGATCCAGGGACAACTTCCCCGGGAGAACACATGACACACCTCAGGCTATTGAAACGTCACACTGGTCTCTGCCACTGCAGGCTCGCCCTGCATTGCATACCCCTCCCTCTCCCTGGCCTAAATGAGCCAGAGCCCCCTAATAAGCTGCTACTTTAACCCCATCCAGTCTAAGCGAAGAACACATGCCCTCAGACAACCTACATGCAGAGGCGGGGCCAAATCCAAAGCTGAACCCCAGGAGCTGTGCGAACAAAGAAGAGAAAGGGAAATTACTCCCAGCAGCCTCAAGAGGAGCGGATTAAATCTCCACAGTCAACTTGATGTACCCTGCATCCCTGGAATACCTGAATAGATAACAAATCATCCCAAAATTGAGGCAGTGGACTTTGGGAGCAACTGTAGACTTGGGGTTTGCTTTCTGCATCTACTTTGTTTCCGGTCTTATGTTTATCTTAGTTTAGTATTTAGAGTTTATTATCATTGGTAGATATGTTTATAGATTTGGTTGCTCTCTTCCTTTTTTTTTAATATATATATATATTTTTTTCCTTTTTCTCTTTTTCTGAGTGTGTATGTGTATGCTTCTTTGTGATTTTGTCTATATAGCTTTGTTTTTACCATTTGTCCTAAGGTTCAGTCTGTCCTTTTTTTCCTTTTTTTGTACAGTTTTTAGCACTTGCAATCATTGGTGGATTTGTTTTTTGGTTTGGTTGCTCTCTTCTTTCTTTCCTTCTTTTTTTTATTACTTTTTAATTTTTTTAATTTTAAATAATTTTTAATATTCTATTCTATTTGATTCTTTGTTTCTTTCTTTCCTTTTTCTCACTTTTCTTCTGAGCCATGTGGCTAACAGGGTCTTGGTACTCCAGTGGGTGTCAGCCCTGTGCCTCTGAGGTGGGAGAGCCAAGATCATGATATTGGAACACCAGAGACCTCCCAGCTCCATGTAATATCAAATGGCGAAAGCTCTCCCAGAGATCTCCGTCTCAACGATAAGAACCAGCTCCACTCAACAACTAGCAAGCTACAGTGCTGGACAACCTATGCCAAACAACTAACAAGACAGGAAAACCACACCCATTAGCAGAGAGGCTGCCTAAAATCATAGTAAGGTCACAGACACCCCAAAATACACCACAGGACATGGTCCTGCCCACAAGAAAGACAGGATGCATCCCCATACAAAAATAACACAGGTACGAGTCCCCTCCAACAGGAAGCCTACACAACCCACTGAACCAACCTTACTCACTGGGGGCAGACACCAAAAACAACAGGAGCTACGAACCTGCAGCCTGCAAAAAGGAGACCCCAAACACAGTAAGTTAAGCAAAATGAGAAGACAGAGAAACACACAGCAGATGAAGGAGCAAGGTAAAAACCACCAGACCAAATAAATGAAGAGGAAATAGGCAGTCTACCTGAAAAAGAATTCAGAGTAATAATAGCAGAGATGATCCAAAATCTTGGAAATAGAACGGATAAAATACAACAAACGTTTAACAAAGAACTAAAAGACCTAAAGAACAAACAAAAAATAATGAATAACACAATAAATGAAATTACAAATACTCTAGAAGTAATTAATGGCAGAATAACTGAGGCAGAAGAACGGATAAGTGACCCGGAAGATAAAATAGTGGAAATAACTGCCACAGAGCAGAATAAAGAAAAAGAATGAAAATAATTGAGGACAGTCTCAGAGACTCTGGAACAACATTAAACCCATCAACATTCGAATTAAAGGGGTCCGAGAAGAGGAAGAGAAAAAGAAAGGGACTGAGAAAATATTTGAAGAGATTATAGTTTGAAAACTTCCCTAATATGGGAAAGGAAATAGTCAGTCAAGTCCAGGAAGTGCAGAGAGTCCCATACAGGATAAATCCATGGAGAAACATGCCAAGAAACATATTAATCAAACTATCAAAAATTAAAGCTTGGAAGCTGGTAGATATTCATTTAACTCATGTTGACTGAATGGTTGAATTAATAAATAAATGACTAAAAGAGGAAGAGAAAAAATAAAAATATTCTTTTCCTGTAACATCTACTACTAGGACAACATTGCATATTGATTAAAGCAACAATAAGAAATTACTTCAACAGACATTTAATCAGAGAAGGTATATGGACAGCAAATAAGCACATGAAAAGATGATCAGCATCATTAGTCAATAAAGAAATAAAAATTAAAATGACAAAGAGATACCATTACATAACTACTAGATTGGCCATAATTAAAAAGACTGACCATACTAAATGTTGAAAATGTGGAGAAATTGGAATTCTCATACACTATTGGTCAGAAGGAAAAATGGTACAACTACTTTGGAAAACAGTTGGCAGTTTTTTACAGTTATGTTCCAGTGAGTCCACATCTAAGTATTTACTTGAGAGAAATGAACACACATGTTCACACAGACTTGTATACAAATGTTAGAAGTACCTGTATTTATGGGCTTCCCTGGTGGCACAGTGGTTGGGAGCCTGCCTGCCAATGCAGGGGACACGGGCTCCAGCCCTTGTCCAGGAGGATCCCACATGCCGCGGAGCAACTAAGCCCGCAAGCCGCAACTGCTGGGCCTGTGCTCTGGAGCCCCCCGAGCCACAACTACTGAAGCCCATGCACGTGGAGCCTGTGCTCTGCAACGGGGGGGGCCGCTGCAGTGAGAGGCCCACACACTGCAATGGGGAGTGCCCCCGCTTGCCATGGCTGGTGAGGGCCTGCGCGCAGTGGCTGAGACCCAACATAGCCAAAAATAAATAAATAAATATTTTTTAAAATTAAAAAAAAAAAAGTACCTGTATTTGTAATAGCCAAAATCTGAAAATAATCCAAATGTCTATTAACAGGTGAATAAACAAATTGTGTTATATCCATCCAATGGAACATTCTTCAGCGATGAAAAGAAATAATCCATTGGTATTTGCTACAACATGGATACTTCTGAAAATAATTATTCTAAGTAAAAGAAATCAAACAAAAGGTACATACTGAGTGATTCAATTTACATAAAGTTCTAATACATAGTGATGTAATTAACCAGTAGTGAAAGTAAGCAGATCAGGAGCTGCCTGGGATTGGGGAGGGGAGTGGTAATGAGGGATTAAAAAGGGTCATGAGGAAACTTCTGTGGGTAATGGATATCTTATTATCTTGATTATGATGATGGATCCACAGGTGTAAAGATATGTCAAAACTTCTCAAATTGTACACTTTAAATATGTGTAGTTTGTTGTATGTCAATTTTACAACAATATAGCTGTTCAAAAAGAAAGGCTAAAAGATTCTTGGAATAAAATATCCAATATGTAATCTGATGAAGATGATCAATTAAGATATATTATTTCAGGTGTCTGACTAGCTTACAACCTCCCTTACTTCTCTGGCAACAGTTTAACAATTTTTAGAGGTGGCTCTTAAGTACATGTAAAATATAATTTAATATAATATTTATTAAAATATTCATGAAAATGATTATAATTGTATACAATATTAAACAATATAATTATTATAAATTTATTGAGATTTTAATATTATTTATAATTTTGAATTATAAACATAATTATATAAATAATCATTCAACCAGTTGAAACTAAAGTCTTCTCAATGTACTTAAAATATAATCCAAACACATATCCATGGTTTGAAATCTCCCTTCTCATTTACCTTTTTAATGTCATAACACTCTTAAGAATAGATCACTATGCTACAATCATACGTTATTTTCATTCCTCTCCATTAGGAACATGCCAACCTCCATTTCCCTCAGGGCACTGCACTTGCTGAAGCATTTGTTAGACACTTTCCACAGGTCATCACCTCAACTCCTACCTCCTCAGGGAAGTCATCACCATAATACAATCCAAATAGTCCACTGCACCCTTCTCAGTCACTTTTGATCACACCACCCTGCTTTATTTTCTTTATTGCATTATTTTCTGATTTGTCCTATTTATTTATTTACTGGCTATTGTCTATCTGTCTTTCATCACTAGAATGTAAGAACAATGGCCACGCACTTTGCTTTGTTCATCTCTGTAACCCCAGAGCTTAAAACATGCCTGGAACATAGACAGGTATTCAATAAATATTTTTTAATGAGTTAAAGGTCATATACATAGCATGATTTCAGTGTGGGAAGAAAGCCTGTTGCCAGTAGGTGTTTGCTTCCTCATGGTTGTCTCACGGAGACCAATAAACTGATTTTAAGTGGTTAGCTTTGGATGCATATTTTGATGATAGTTTTGGCCATTTAAATAGATTGAATCTAGAATTACAATGACTAGATGTCAACAAGTTCCAAGTGGAATACAAAGTTGAATAAACTGAATTTTAGTCAAGTTATTTTCAAAATGATGTTATTTTTTTAAAATGAAGACTTTACCAATTTACTTCTACTACAGTCTTACAGTTATTTGCTAAAAATAGACATTTTGTGTCAAAAATGCTATAACTTAGGAAACTTCCACTTTCAGCCATTTACTGGACTAGATAAGCCTGTGACATTTCCACAGCAGAACAACTAGATGCTGCACCAAATGTAATTTTGGTCACATTGATGGTTGCAGAAGAAATAAGAGAAACCTTCAAATAGCCAAATAAACAACCACTAAGTAAACAAATACAGTGAGCAATCTGGAGGATAAGAGGGAGAATTGAAATGGACATTCTCAGCAATGCCTATGCAAGGGAAATAATTAAACTTGACACTCCCAGATTCTGCTTGGACCTTAAAGGGGGACTAAGTTTTCCAAAAGTCAGTAATTCCCTCAAATTCTCAGCAAAAACAAATACAATCCTTTCCAAAGAAATGCATCTTCAAGGCCTCAAATTTTCCACAGAGCAAAATCAGTCACATATGAGTTCATAAATAGAGCTCATAAACACACCAAAAACAAGACTTCATGCATGTTATTTGGCAGAAACAACAAAAAGATTTATATCCAAAAGGAAATTATAAATTAGAGTTAATAGCTAGACACAATAGAATAACTATTTATTGTATAATGAAAAAGAAACAGCAACATTTTATTTTCAAAAAGTATCAGGAAATGTTGAAACAAATCAAATTATACTTTAGAAATAAAATATAATTGTTTTAATTAGAAATGTGTAGCTAAATGTCTGCCGACCCTCAACTGAATAAGGAGTATAAGAAGTGGATGATAAAGCTAAAGAAATTACTCATAAGGCATCAAAAAGAGAAAAGATGATGAAAAATTTAAGGAGTTTAAAATATTTTTAGGGTCAAATGTAAAGGCTAATATTCATCCAAACGGGGTGAAGGGGGAAGAGAAGGAAGGAAAGGAAATATTTAAAGAGCTATTCAACTTGGAATTTTCTAAAACTGATAAAAAAGAATGAATTTATATAAACAGGGAGCATTTATCCTAAACAGGATGAAAAATAAGTAAAAGTTGAGAGACACAATAAAGAAACTGAAGTATCTCAAAAACAAAGAAAATATTTTCAAACCATCAAAGAGAAAAGACAGTCTGATAATTAGACAGCAGACTTATCAATGGCAACTAAGAAAGCCAGAAGACAGTAGAATAATTCAAAACCATGGGAGGAAATAATTATCTATCTAGATTTATAAAGCTTTTAAAATTATCTTTTAAGAATAAGGGTAAAAACAGTATCATATAAAATTTATGAGAACTTACTACCAATGTGTGATTATAAACAAAGCTGTTTGAGATTAAGAATGTAGAAATAAATTTAATAAAGAATCTTACCTGAGACTATTTGTCTAGTACTAAATTCAACATTAATGATTTCTTTTCAGTAAAACAACATTACACACTACATTAAATAATTTAATTTTAATGTTTTTGGTTTGATATTCATTGGAATTTCTGATTGTTTCTATTATGATTATATAAAAGCTATAAGCCTAGGAAATGCACATGTAGTTTCAAATTTATACATATTTATGTTATGTTTAATGAGAATAATGTAAGTAAAACACAAGTTCATGATACATAGTTTCTATTTAAAAGAGTCCCTGAAATTATTTAAATATGATAAATACTGAACTAGATAACCCTTAATATCTTCTGCAGCTCTAAAATTATTTAATTTCCTTTCTGCATGAATCATATAATATGTCATTACCTCATCACCTTCAATTTAGTCTTGAATCTTGCTGTAATTAATCTGTTTAATGGGCATGAAAAAAGAAGCAGACTTCAACCTTTCAAGAATTTGAGCTAATGAGACTTATTGGAAGCTTTCAAATTCATCTCCATTAGGTCTTCTAATGGATACTACACTTCTGCAAACATGATATTTTACTTGCTTACACAATTACATGCACAGGAAAATGTAAGTGATTGCACTTTTATGTTGTACACACAGTTGAAATCTCTATATCAAAATACAAAATCTCTATGTAAGTGCTTGCTAACCATCTTTGTAAGTAAATATCATATTCTGACTTTTCTCTGTCCTATTGGCTTCCCACAAGACAAAACAATTGCTCTGTAAGGATCAAAGTTTAAGTATATAGTAAAATAGTGTCTTTGTTATCATCTAGGAGCCTTATGTTTCTATGTGTATTTTTTACTGCAAAGTCAAGATCATGCAAAATATTTTAAATTTTTATCTAATTATGCATTTGGTAGATAATTGACAAATGATTGACACATACATTTACACATATAACTTACATTTATATTATAAAATATAAAATATTTTATAATTTTTCATTTTTAAGAGTCTACTTGATTAGAGAATTTGCCTTGTCTTTTTTCTTTTTTTTTCTTTTTTAGTGGCACGCGGGCCTCTCACTGTTGTGGCCTCTCCCGTTGCAGAGCACAAGCTCCAGAAGCACAGGCTCAGCAGCCATGGCTCATGGGCCCAGCCACTCTGCGGCATGTGGGATCTTCCCGGACCGGGGCACGAACCCATATCCCCTGCATCGGCAGGCAGGCTCGCAACCACTGCACCACCAGGGAAGCCCACCTTGTCTTTTTTCTGCTTAAAACCAGCTGCTTTGAATTCTATTGCACCTGCTGAAGGAGAATTTAGTAAGACTCGCTCACAAAGGCTATTTTTATTACCCTGATAAATCACAAGATAAACCATGTAGAATGGTTAAATTTTAAAACACATTCAGAATATTGTTTTTTAATGTCATGGTATGTTTATTATTTTTCATCAGGTATGTCTAGATTTCAAATGCAATTAAATACATGATTCTTTTTCAAGAAAAAGGGAGAAAAAAATCCCACATAGCATAGTTTGATAACCCCATAATAGTAATGGAGAAAAAGGTATTTGTATTTCATCCTGCCATTAAATAACTAGGTAACTTTTTCAGGTAACTATACATGCCTGATCCCTAGTTTTTTTCAAAGAGAAAAGAAATTAAGGTGGGGAAGACTTAGTGTGTTTACTAAGCTCTATCAACCAAGAGTGTTTTCAGCTGTAGGTATCAAAAACTCCAGCTATAATGGCTTAAACAACCAAGGGTTTTATTTCTCCCCCACATAAAAAGAAGTCGAGCCCTCAAAGTACAAGAAATATTAGTTATGGTGGTCAAAAGACACCCAGGTGCTACCATATATCTACTCTCCCAAATTTGGGCAATGCCTTTTGGTTTTCCTTGTTGCAAGCCATAGTGCCATGTATTACAAATCCTTCAGTGACTAACAAGTCATATCAGTCTATTTTATACCAGAAAGAAATGCTGTATTTTTCCTGAACATTGCCCATCACACTCACCTGCTTGGGTACTCCCTCTTCCATCTCACTATCCTGAACTGGGTCACACATTTACTAAATAAAAAGTAAGGAAGAGACCTTCAAGATGGCGGAGGAGTAAGACGTAGAGATCACATTCCTCCCCACAAATACACCAGAAATACATCTACATGTGGAACAACTCCTACAGAACACCTACTGAACGCTGGGAGAAGACCTCAGACTTCCCAAAAGGCAAGAAACTCTTCACGTACCTGGGTAGGGCAAAAGAAAAAAGACAGACAAAAGAATAGGGACAGGACCTTCATCTCTGGGAGGGAGCTGTGAAGGAGGAAATGTTTCCACACACTAGGAAGCTCCTTCAGTGGCAGAGACAGGGGGTGGCAGGGGGGAAGCTTCAGAGCCATAGAGGAGAGCACAGCAACAGGGGGGCAGAGGGCAAAGCAGAGACATTCCCACACAGAGGATGGGGGCCAACCAGCAATCACCAGCCTGAGAGGCCTGTCTGCCCTCCCGCCAGTGCAGGTGGGGGCTGGGAGCTGAGGCTCCGTCTTCAGAGGTCAGATCCCAGGGAGAGGAGTGGGGTTGGCTGTGTGAACACAGCCTGAAGTGGGCTAGTGTGCCACAGCTAGCTGGGAGGGAGTCTGGGTAAAGGTCTGGAACTGCCTAAGAGGCAAGAGACCATTGTTTCAGGGTGTGCAAGGAGAGGGGATTCAGAGCACCGCCTAAACGAGCTCCAGAAACAGGCACAAGCCACGGCTATCAGAGCGGACACCAGAGACGGGCGTGAAATGCTAAGGCTGCTACTATAGCCACCAAGAAGCCTGTGTGCAAGCACAGGTCACTATCCACACCTCCCCTCCCGGGAGCCTGTGCAGCTCACCACTGCCACGGTCCCGTGATCCAGGGACAACTTCCCCGGGAGAACACATGACACACCTCAGGCTATTGAAACGTCACACTGGTCTCTGCCACTGCAGGCTCGCCCTGCATTGCATACCCCTCCCTCTCCCTGGCCTAAATGAGCCAGAGCCCCCTAATAAGCTGCTACTTTAACCCCATCCAGTCTAAGCGAAGAACACATGCCCTCAGACAACCTACATGCAGAGGCGGGGCCAAATCCAAAGCTGAACCCCAGGAGCTGTGCGAACAAAGAAGAGAAAGGGAAATTACTCCCAGCAGCCTCAAGAGGAGCGGATTAAATCTCCACAGTCAACTTGATGTACCCTGCATCCCTGGAATACCTGAATAGATAACAAATCATCCCAAAATTGAGGCAGTGGACTTTGGGAGCAACTGTAGACTTGGGGTTTGCTTTCTGCATCTACTTTGTTTCCGGTCTTATGTTTATCTTAGTTTAGTATTTAGAGTTTATTATCATTGGTAGATATGTTTATAGATTTGGTTGCTCTCTTCCTTTTTTTTTAATATATATATATATTTTTTTCCTTTTTCTCTTTTTCTGAGTGTGTATGTGTATGCTTCTTTGTGATTTTGTCTATATAGCTTTGTTTTTACCATTTGTCCTAAGGTTCAGTCTGTCCTTTTTTTCCTTTTTTTGTACAGTTTTTAGCACTTGCAATCATTGGTGGATTTGTTTTTTGGTTTGGTTGCTCTCTTCTTTCTTTCCTTCTTTTTTTTATTACTTTTTAATTTTTTTAATTTTAAATAATTTTTAATATTCTATTCTATTTGATTCTTTGTTTCTTTCTTTCCTTTTTCTCACTTTTCTTCTGAGCCATGTGGCTAACAGGGTCTTGGTACTCCAGTGGGTGTCAGCCCTGTGCCTCTGAGGTGGGAGAGCCAAGATCATGATATTGGAACACCAGAGACCTCCCAGCTCCATGTAATATCAAATGGCGAAAGCTCTCCCAGAGATCTCCGTCTCAACGATAAGAACCAGCTCCACTCAACAACTAGCAAGCTACAGTGCTGGACAACCTATGCCAAACAACTAACAAGACAGGAAAACCACACCCATTAGCAGAGAGGCTGCCTAAAATCATAGTAAGGTCACAGACACCCCAAAATACACCACAGGACATGGTCCTGCCCACAAGAAAGACAGGATGCATCCCCATACAAAAATAACACAGGTACGAGTCCCCTCCAACAGGAAGCCTACACAACCCACTGAACCAACCTTACTCACTGGGGGCAGACACCAAAAACAACAGGAGCTACGAACCTGCAGCCTGCAAAAAGGAGACCCCAAACACAGTAAGTTAAGCAAAATGAGAAGACAGAGAAACACACAGCAGATGAAGGAGCAAGGTAAAAACCACCAGACCAAATAAATGAAGAGGAAATAGGCAGTCTACCTGAAAAAGAATTCAGAGTAATAATAGCAGAGATGATCCAAAATCTTGGAAATAGAACGGATAAAATACAACAAACGTTTAACAAAGAACTAAAAGACCTAAAGAACAAACAAAAAATAATGAATAACACAATAAATGAAATTACAAATACTCTAGAAGTAATTAATGGCAGAATAACTGAGGCAGAAGAACGGATAAGTGACCCGGAAGATAAAATAAATGGCGAAAGCTCTCCCAGAGATCTCCGTCTCAACGATAAGAACCAGCTCCACTCAACAACTAGCAAGCTACAGTGCTGGACAACCTATGCCAAACAACTAACAAGACAGGAAAACCACACCCATTAGCAGAGAGGCTGCCTAAAATCATAGTAAGGTCACAGACACCCCAAAATACACCACAGGACATGGTCCTGCCCACAAGAAAGACAGGATGCATCCCCAATGGCAGAATAACTGAGGCAGAGGAACGGATAAGTGACCCGGAAGATAAAATAGTGGAAATAACTGCCACAGAGCAGAATAAAGAAAAAGAATGAAAATAATTGAGGACAGTCTCAGAGACTCTGGAACAACATTAAACCCATCAACATTCGAATTAAAGGGGTCCGAGAAGAGGAAGAGAAAAAGAAAGGGACTGAGAAAATATTTGAAGAGATTATAGTTTGAAAACTTCCCTAATATGGGAAAGGAAATAGTCAGTCAAGTCCAGGAAGTGCAGAGAGTCCCATACAGGATAAATCCATGGAGAAACATGCCAAGAAACATATTAATCAAACTATCAAAAATTAAGTACAAAGAAAAAATATTAAGAGCAGCAAGGGAAAAACAACAAATAACATACAAGGGAACCTCCAAAAAGTTAACAGCTGATCTTTCAGCAGAAACTCTGCAAGCCAGAAGGGATTGGTAGGACAGTTTTAAACTGATGAAAGGGAAAAAACTACAACCAAGATAACTCTACCCAGCAAGGATCCAATTCAGACTGGACATTGAAATTAAAACCTTTACAAACAAGCAAAAGCTAAAAGAATTCAGCACCACCAAACCAGCTTTACAACAAATGCTAAAGGAACTTACCTAAGTGGGAAACACAAGCGAAGGGAAAGACCTACAATAAGAAACCCAAACAATTAAGAAAATGGTAATAGGAGCATACATATTGATAACTACCTTAAATGTAAATGGATTAAATGCTCCAACGAAAAGACATAGACTGGCTGAATAGATACAAAAACGAGACCCATATATATGCTGTCTACAAGAGACCAACTTCATACCTAGGGACACATACAGACTGAAAGTGAGGGGATGGAAAAAGATATCCCATGTAAATGGAAATCAAAAGAAAGCTGGAGTAGCAATACTCATATCAAATAAAATAGACTTTAAAATAAAGACTATTACAAGAGACAAACAAGGACAGTACATAATGATGAAGGAATCAATCCAAGAAGAAGATATAACAATTGTAAATATTTATGCAGCCAACATAGGAGCACCTCAATACATAAGGCAAATGCTAACAGCCATAAAAGGGAAAATTGACAGTAACACAATCATAGTAGGGGATGTTAACACCCCACTTTCACCAATGGACAGATCATCCAATATGAAACTAAATAAGGAAACACAAGCTTTAAATCATACATTTAAAAAGATGCATTTAATTGATATTTATAGGACATTCCATCCGAAAACAACAGAATACACTTTCTTCTCAAGTGCCCATGGAACATTCTCCAGGATAGATCATATCTTGGGGCACAAATTAAGCCTTGGTAAATTTAAGAAAATTGAAATCATATCAAGTGTCTTTTCCAACCACAATGCTATGAGACTAGATATCAATTACAGTAAAAAAATCTGTAAAAAAATACAAACACATGAAGGCTAAACAATACACTACTAAATAACCAAGAGATCACTGCAGAAATCAAAGAGGAAAGCAAAAAATACCTAGAAACAAATGACAATGAAAACACGTGACCCAAGACCTATGGAATGCAGCAAAAGCAGTTCTAACACGGAAGTTTACAGCAATACAATCCTACCTGAAGAAACAAAAAACTCTCAGATAAACAACCTAAGCTTAAACCTAAAGCAATTAGAGAAAGAACAAAAATACCTGAAAGTTAACAGAAGGAAAGAAATCATAAAGACCAGATCAGAAATAAATGAAAAAGAAGTGAAGGAAACGACTGCAAAGATAAATAAGACTAAAAGCAGGTTCTTTGAGAAGATAAACAAAATTGATAAACCATTAGCCAGACTCATCAAGAAAAAAAGGGAGAAGACTCAAACCAATAAAATTAGAAATGAAAAAGGAGAAGTAACAACTGACACTGCAGAAATACAAAGGATCATGAGAGATTACTACTATATGCCAATAAAATGGACAACCTGGAAGAATGAACAAATTCTTAGAAAAGCACAACCTTCTGTGACTGAACTAGGAAGAAATAGAAAATATAAACGGTGAATAACAAGCACTGAAATTGAGACTGTGATTAAAAATTTTCCAATGAGCTAAAGCGCAGAACCAGATGGCTTCACAGGTGAATTCTATCAAACATTTAGAGAAGAGCTAACACCTATCCTTCTCAAACTCTTCCAAAATATTGCAGAGGGAGGCACACTCCCAAACTCATTCTACAAGGCCACCATCACCCTGATACCAAAACCAGACAAAGATGTCACAAAGAAAGAAAACTACAGGCCAATATCACTGATCAACA
Organism: Physeter macrocephalus; assembly: GCF_002837175.3. NCBI lineage: Eukaryota > Metazoa > Chordata > Mammalia > Artiodactyla > Physeteridae > Physeter > Physeter macrocephalus. The sequence goes on along the minus strand of NC_041214.2, from coordinate 67,980,752 downwards.
TAGATGCAAAAATCGTCAACAAAATACTACCAAAGAGAATCCAATAGCACATTAAAAGGATCATACACCATGATCAAGTGGGATTTATCCCAGGAATGCAAGGATTCTTCAAAATATGCAAATCAAACAATGTGATAAAACATATGAAAAAATTGGAGAAAAACCATATGATCATCTGAATAGATGCAGAAAAAGCTTTTGACAAAATTCAACACCCATTTATGATTAAAAACTCTGCAGAAAGTAGGCATAGAGGGATCTTACCTCAACATAATAAGGCCATATATGACAAACCCAGAGTCAACATCATTCTCAATGGTGAAAAACTGAAACCATTTCCTTAAGATCAGGCACTAGATAAGGTTGTCCACTCTCATCACTATTATTCAACATAGTTTTGGAAGTTTTAGCCATAGAAATCAGAGAAGAAAAAGAAATAAAAGGAATCTAATTTGTAAAAGAAGTAAAACTGTCACTGTTTGCAGATGACATGATACTGATACTACACACAGAAAATCCTAAAGATGCCACCCGAAAACTACTAGAGTTAGTCAACGAATTTGGTGTAAAGTGGCAGGATAAAAAATTAATGCACAGAAATCTCTTGCATTCCCATACACTAATGATGAAAAATCTCTAAGAGAAATTTAGGAAACACTGTCATTTACCATTGCAACAAAAAGAATTAAAGACCTAGGAATAAACCTACCTAAGGAGACAAAAGACCTGTATGCATAAAACTATAAGACACTGATGAAAGAAATGAAAGTTGATACAAACAGATGGAGAGATATACCATGTTCTTGGAATAGAAGAATCAACATTGTGAAAATGACCATACTACCTTAAGCAGTCTACAGATTCAATGCAATCCCTGTCAAACTACAATGGCGTTTTTCACAGAACCAGAAAAAAAATTTCACAATTTGTATGGAAACACAAAAGACCCTGAATACCCAAAGCAATCCTGAGAAAGAAAAACGGAGCTCAAGGAATCAGGTACCTGACTTCAGACTACACTACACAGCTACAGTAATGAAGACAGTATGGTACAGGCACGAAAACACAAATATAGATCAATGTAACAGAATAGAAAGCCCAGAGATAAACCCACGCACATATAGTCACCTTATCTTTGATAAAGAAGGCAAGAATATACAACGGAGGAAAGACAGCCTCTTCAATAAGTGGTGCTGGGAAAACTGGACAGCTACATGGAAAAGAATGAAATTAGAACACTCCCTAACACCATACACAAAAGTAACTCAAAATGGATTAAAGACCTAAATATAGGGCCAGACACTATAAAACTCTTAGAGGAAAAGATAGGCAGAACACTCTATGACATAAATCACAGCAGGATTCTTTTTGACCCACCTCCTACAGAAATGGAAATAAAAACAAAAATAAACAAATCAAAACTACAATGAGGGGGCTTCCCTGGTGGGGCAGTGGTTGAGAGTCCGCCTGCCGTTGCAGGGGACACGGGTTCGTGCCCCGGTCCGGGAAGATCCCACATGCCGCGGAGCAGCTAGGCCCGTGAGCCATGGCCGCTGAGCCTGTGCATCCGGAGCCTGTGCTCCGCAATGGGAGAGACCACAACAGCGGGAGGCCCGTGTACTGCAAAACAAAACAAAACAAAAAACACTGAAAACTACAATGAGGTATCACTTCACACTGGTCAGAATGGCCATCATCAAAAAAATCTACAAACAATAAATGCTGGAGACGGTGTGGAGAAAAGGGAACCCTCTTGCACTGTTGGTGGGAATGTAAATTCATACAGCCACTATGGAGAACAGTATGGAGATTCCTTAAAAAGCTAAAAATAGAACTACCATATAACCCGAAGTAAGTCAGAAAGAGAAAAACAAATACTGTACCCTAACACATATATATAGAGTCTAAAAAAAAAAAATGTTTCTGGAGAACCTCACGGCAGGACAGGAATAAAGACACAGACATAGAGAATATACTTGAGGACACAGGGAGGGAGAAGTGTAAGATGGGACGAAGTGAGAGAGTGGCATGGACATGTATACAATGCCAAATGTAAAATAGATAGCTAGTGGGAAACAGCCACATAGTACAGGGAGATCAGCTTGGTGCTTTGTGACCACCTAGAGGGGTGGGATAGGGAGGGTGGGAGGGAGACGCAAGAGGAAAGAGATATGGGGCTATATGTATAGCTGATTCACTTTGTTATAAAGCAGAAACAACACACCATTGTAAAGGAATTATACTCCAAAAAGATGTTAAAAAAAAAAAAAAGCTGGACAAAGAGGGTAACATGATTAGCAGAGTTTCTTGCTGGGGAAACTAGTAGTCCTTGAAGCTGGAAAATTCTTTGTTATGCAGGACAATTCTGTACATTCCAGGACATTTAGCATCTACAACCCAAAGGAACTGAATGTCAATATTATCTCTTAGCCCTTCTGACACTCTAAAACATGCTCAAATGTTTCTAAATGCCCCTTAGAGGTATGGTACTTTCATTAGCTGAAGTTGGGCACATTTCCACCCTTAACAAGACTGGAATTCTGTTGCAAATTCAGATATGATGAATGGATACTTGGTAGGCAATCATAATGCCTACAATGAATTCTAAGTTCCCTTTTAGTTCTAATGTCTACAGTTCTATGAAGATACATTAGTCTTAGAAAACATATTTGAGTATAAAAATATTTTGCTATCCCAACAGTGCATTCTCACAACTAAAAAGCTCTATAACATTTTTCAGTATAAGCAGAAATATTTATTTCTTCTCATTTCAGCACCACATTGTTACACTAACCTAGTGATGTAAATTGTAACATTTTCAGATATTTTGCATTTTTGGGGGGAAATCAATGTTTCAATGCATATTGGAGAAAAGGAGAGAAATCAAAAGCTCCAAGCAGAAACAACAAGAGCCAATGGTTATACCAACAATGGTCTTAAGTCCATGTTTCAGGAGAAAGGTGAGAGTGGAAGAATATGAACTCCTGAACTTATTCTGAGTACTGAAATGTTTGCTAGTTCCTTTCCACTGATAGTTCTAAGTAAGGTATCTATATTGCATTAAGTGTAATGAAATTAAAATGTTCTTATTTCACATAGTTCTAGTGTAGACTCTGGACACACGATAACAGAGGTCCTGTCTTGTTCATATTTTACTGCCAAGCATAGAATGTAGCAAATAATGCTCATTAAAAGTTTATTGAACAAATGAGTTTCTGTCTTTGAATTGTACACCTAAGAAACTTGCAGCAATGGAAAAAATATACAATAATACCCTTTTCTATGTCTTCACAAAATCTTTTTATCATATTTTTGTGTACTTAAAATTATAAATGTACTCAAACACTGAGCAAATAAGAATAAAATTTCCTTGCTTCTCACCTAAAAGCAATGGTCTCTGGAGCCCTTGGGTTCTGTAGAGGTTCCTCTAGTTTAGGGGTGGGCGTGTTGGAGGATGAACAGAACAAAGAACATTAATAGGTAGAGCTTGACCTTTTACACGTGCTTTAACTATGCATTCTATTTTTATATATTTTATTTATTTGTATTCTGGGTAAAATTTTAGCAAAAATTCAACTAGTAAAAATAGTTTCAGAACACTGGTCTACAAAATGGACAGGTGTTATGTCATTGTTGCTTCATTCCCAGGTATGGAAAATATCTTCAAAGTCTGCTCAACAAGTTTCACTTTCCAAAAAAGGTTAATCATTGTTCAAGGCAAGTTACCTTGATGATATCCATCAAAAAAGTAGGGACTGGAATTTTTTCTTCATTTGTGTCAATAGCACTGCCCCCTGGAGACAGAAATGCAAATTGCCCTTGAAGTGAAGATTATTTTGTTCAATGTTCATATTAAAACTGTGCAAGGTGCTGGGGAAAGGAATTAATAGGACATGATCTTTTCCCTCAAGGAATTTACTAGATAGCACATAATAGATATGTAAATATGTATCTTCTTTTCTTAGAGAACCAATTCAACCTACAACCCTCATAAGAACAGCCCAACATAACACAGACTTCATCCTTTCAGCCACAGTAATTAGACCAAAAGCAGACAACTTACACACATTCAGCCAATTACATTCTCTCTACCTGAAATTTGAAATTAGGTCAGTGATTCTGATTCACTGATCTAAGAAGAGATGGGGAAGTGTGCAGCAAAAAAGGGTCCATGCTGGTGTTTATGTAAGATAAACCCAAATATGGACTGAAATTATGAAGGAGCAGAGACTGAGGGGCTTACAAAGATAACCAGTTTGCATAATTAAATGAAAGAAATGTGTGAGGAAAGAAACAAGGAGAAAAGAATAAATGTCCCCAAAGACAGAGAAGAAACTATATCTTTCCAGTCCACATGAAGCCCAATGATATTGCTGACAAATGGATTCTATGCTATTTCCCAGGATCTTTATAATGCACCCCCTTTTGATGTAGTTAGTTTGAGTGGGTGTGGCTTCCTCTTTCTTCAGCTAAATGCTTCCTGCTAGAAGTAGGAGACTGGCAGGCAAACTATATACACAACACTCTGTAAACCCCAGAAATGTTATTATCATTATCTATGCTATACTGACTTTTGAATTTCCTCTTTATCTTTCATTCTTTATCTTATTCTTTGTATCCTTTGCTTCCTATACCTCTCTCCCTCGTTTTACTAATATTCGGCTTTATTTCCTTTCTTAGTTTTTCAATTTTACCCCCCAATTCTGAGTAGTGCCTAAGTATTATTACACTGCTTACAGGCAATTCAAAGACATCATGTCACATCAACCTTTCCAACATAATCCCAATTGTATTGCCAGTAAGAAACAAAAGTTGTATTAGCTTTTGGGTCATAGATTCTGAATACTAGACTTAGAAAATTTCTTGCTAGTGAAATAAGAACTAAAACACGAACAATTCATATTCTAAACAATATTTAAGAAAATATTTTTGGAGCTTATAGATAAAATGTGTTTTAAGAAAGACTCAGGGCTCTGTAGTTTACTTCTTCTAAGTAAAAATATTTGAAAGTTTGACATGAATTAAGAAAATGAAATGCAATGAGCTCTCCATGTCATAAAACAGCAGGTTTTCATACATTCAAGCTGTTTGGGCTTTGGCATTTTAAACGGACCCAAATTAGTCAATAATGATCAAGGCTAAGAAAATCCTGGTGAGTAATTACCAGATGTGAAGACCTGATGGTCAAGGGCATGTTGGATAATTATTGTCTATTGGGTTTTAATCTCCAAGAAATATCATTTACTGAGGCTTCTACTTTGATCACAGACTTAAAGAGAAGCAGAAGCATTGATTTTCATTTATTCTTTTACTGGTTTCTACTTATATCTACATGTTGAATTTCACAAAATGCAGGAATTCACCTATGTCTCTTCAAACAGGACATTCAATATCAGTTACTCTATCATCAGATTGAATTAAGAAACAAAATGGAGTAGGGTATGAAAAATATTTAAAAGCTATAATAATATTTACAGCATGTTACATAACATTTTACATATAGTATATACATTATCCTCATAAAAACATATGAGATAAAAATAGTCAAGTTTATATTGGTGTCTTATGTGTCAGGAGCACTCATAGTTGTATTTCATTTAATCCTAAAAACATTATTGAGGTGTACATCATTATCTTTATTTTAATGATGTAAAGTTTGAGATGGGGATAGGTTTAGTAACTTGTCTTTAAAGACTCCCAAACTTTCTCTGTTCATGGTATGCTTAGTGTCTCAGGAATTATTCCACGGTGCCCGAGGCTAAAAGACAAAGGTAACAGACAACATCCAGGATGGCAGCATTAGGAGCTCTCAGACCCCCTCTCCAATGAGACAATCATAACAGGTAAAAATGACCGCTTGAAGTTTATGAAAATTGTCCTAAAGGTGTACAGAAAAAAAAGGAAAGATTTGTTCAAGAACATCTACTAAATCTCAGTACAAACAGCAAGAGTCTGTTGCTTGAGCCACAACCTGCTTCCTCCCTTTGCTCTCCAGCTTAGTGTGATTCAAACTACACTCCAAGTGGATGGGGTCAAGAATGCAAGGCTCCCTCTCTCTCCAACTCTCAGACACAGACTGTGATATCTCTACAGGAGAGCCTGGCCACGAGCATTTCTCATCATCTTCCTGCTCTGTGTTGCAGAGACTAAATTCCAGGCAAGTGTGACCAAGAAGGCAGGGATTCACTCTCTCCAACCAGTCCCACTCATAACACAGAGCTTTTATGACAAGCATGACAGGTGAAAAATATTGGAACTCAACATCCATTGATCCAGCTTATTGGTAGGGTAAAATTCCATGCTAGCAAAGACAAGGCGAGAAGATCAAAGGCTACTGTCCTACACAGCATTCTGCTTTTACATCAGGGATGATACTCCAAGAGGAGCAGACCATATTACCTGTTCCCAGTTCTTGAGTCATTATTCAGAGATTGTGCCTAGGGAAAGAGCAGATTATAAGATCAGAGATATCCAAAGCTCTCCCAAGGGAACTGACTTTATTTTGAACGTAGTGTGGGGAAGTTCAAGCCTAAGGTTACTCTAAAAAGCAATGGATATTTAGTGGCAAGCAGGTAAGAAAAGTCTGGGAGCTTCAAGAGATCAATAAACTAAACCACAAGCCAACTAGTTTATTAGAGAGAACCAGGGAAAATGGCAGTTAATAAGAGCCTTATCAATATTAGAACAACCACAGAGACTGGCCTCAAAAACTCCTTGCAATTACTGGAGCCTAACAGCTGGTTGTGGTACGAACAGAGGCACACAGATTAACAGAGAGATTGGTGAAAAAGAAAGTCAAAGATAGCCCTGCTAAAACCATGGTCATCCTAGGGAAATCACACCAGATGGCAACATGAATCCACAGGAACAAATAATAAGAACAAGATATGTTAAATAAGAAGGTTAATATAACAAACATCATAAATAAATACTTGCTCTCCTTTCTTCTTCCTGCTTTTGTAGAAGCTACCAAATTATATAAAGTAATAATTATAACAATACATTGTTGGATTCGTAAAATACATAGATGTAATATACATACATAAAAATAATAGCATAAAATGCAAGAGAGGAAATACAGCTATAAAGGAGTAAGTGTTCTATATCTCACAGAATTAAGCATAAAACTGAAGTAGATTATAATAAATTGAGATAAATATGGTTAAATTCTAGCGAAACCACTAAGAAAATAACTCAAAAAATATAATAAAAAACTCATTCAAGGAATTAAAATGTTACATCAGATATTATTTGCTTAACGCAAAAATATGAAGTAAGGGAGGAACAGAGGAATAAAAAACCCATGAGAGTTACATAAAATCAAAAGTAAAGGGCAGATATAGATCCAACTATATCAAAAACCATATAAAAAACATTAAATGTGAATGGGCTTGAAACTCAAATCAAGACAGAGATTGTCAGACTGGATAAAACAAGATCCAACTATATGCTGTCTACAAAAGCCATTTATATTTAAAAATACAAATTATTTGAGAATAAAAGGATGGAAATTATGTATGTATCATGCAAACAACAACCATAAGAAAGCTGGAGTGGCTATAGTAATATTAGACAGCATAGATTTTAAAACAAAAAAAAATGTTACTAGAGACAAAGAAGGACATTTTATTTTAATAAAAGAGTCAAACTATCAAGAAAATACAATATAAAAAGTATATATGTGCCTTAAAACAGAGTCCCCAAAAATACAAAGTAAAATCTGACAGGATAAAGGAAGAAATAGACAATAATACTTGGAGACTTCATATTCTATAATGCACAGAAAAACCAGCAGTGTTCAATAAGGAAATAGAAGACTGAATGACAAACTAGACCTAATACATCTATAGGATAATTCACCAAACAACAGCAGAACACACATTCTTCTTAAGAATATTTTCTAGAATTGACCATATACTAGAGCATTAAACAAGCCTCAATAAATTTAAATGATTAAAACCATACAAAGTATGTTCTCCAACTACAATGGAATGAAACTAGAAATCAGTAACAGAAAAAAATTTGGAAAATTCACAAATGTGTGAAAATTGAACAATACCCTCCTAACTAAACAATGGTTTAAAGATGAAATCTCAAGAAAAATAGAAAATAGCTTGAGATAAATGAAAATTAAAATGAAGATGTAATATACCAAAACTTATGGGATGCTGCTAATGCAGTGCTTAAGTGGAAATTTATAACCTTAAACACCTATATTAGCAAAGAAGAAAGATTACAAATAAATAACCTAAACTTCCACTTCAAGAACTTAGAAAAAGAAGCGCAAACTAAATATACCTGATTACTAATTGTGTGTGTTCTTTGGAGAAATGTCTATTCAAGTTTTTTTCTCACTTTTCAGTCAGGTTTTAGAGTTGTTGCTATTGAGTTGAAGGAGTTCCTTATATATTTTGGATATTAACCCCTAATTAGATATATAGTTTGCAAATTTTTTCTCCCATTCTAGAGGTTGCCTTTTCACTGTTAATTATATTCTTTGCTATGCAGAATTTTTTAGTTTGACATATTCCCACTTTTCTGTTTTTCCTTCTTTGTCTGTGCTTTTGATATCATATTCAAGAAGTCATTACCAAGACCATTTTCATGAAGCATTTCCCCTATGTTTTCCTCAAAGAGTTTTATATGTCCATGTGTTACAGTTAAGCATTTAATCCATTTGGGGTTGATTTTTGTGTATGTGTAAAGTAAGGATCCAAATTCATTATTTTGCATGTGTATATTCAGTTTTCTCCAACACCATTTGTTGAAGAGACTATCCTTTCCCCATTGTTTATTCTTGGCACCATTGTTGAAGATCAGTTGACCATATAATTCAGGAGTTTATTTAGAGGCTTTCTATTCTGTCACTTTGGTGTATGTGTCTGTCTTTATGTCAGTACCTAGCTGTTTTAGTTACTGTAGCTTTGTAATATATTTTGAAATCAGGAAGCGTGATGTCTCCACTTTGTTCTTTCTCAAGATTGGTCTGGCTATTTGAGGTCCTTTGTGGTTTCATATACATTTTAGGATTGCTTTTCTATTTCTGTCTTAAAACATGCCACTGGGATTTTGATAGGAATTGCATTGATTGCTCAATATCACTAATCAACAGGGAAATGCAAATCAAAACCACAATGAGATACTGTCTCATACTTTAGGATAGCTATTATTAAAAAACAATAATAAATAACAAGTGTTGGTGAAGATGTGAAGAAAACAAAAGCCTTGTATACTCTTGATGGGAATGTAGAATGATGAAGCCATTATGGAAAACAATATGGAGTCTCCTCAAAAAATTAAAAACAGAAATGCCATGTGATTCAGCAATCCCACTTTAGGATATTTATCCAAAAGAATTGAAATTAATATCTCAAAGAGCTATTTGCATTCACATGTGAATTGCAGCATTATTCACAATAGCCAAGATAATGGAAAACAACTAAATGTCCATCAGTGGAGGAATGGACAAAGAAAAGGTGTATATATACACAATGGAATATTATTCAGCCTTAAGAAAAGCCGGAAATCATGCCATATGCAACAATACAGATGAGCCTTGAAGACATTATGCCAAGTGAAATAATCCAGTCACTGAAGGAAACATATCACATGATTCCACTTACATGAGGTATATAAAAAAGTCAAACACATAGAAGCAAAGTGTAGAATTGTGGTTTCCAGGGACTGGGGTAAGGAGGAAATGGTGAGTTGTTATTCAATAGGTATAAAGTTTCAGTTATACAAGATTATTAAGTTCTGGAGATCTACAACATACCATTGGGCCTGTAGTTAACAATACTGTCTTGTACCGTCAAAAATATCTTAAGAGAGTAGATCTCATGTTAAGTGTCCTTACCACAATAAAAAATATATATAAGAAGTAATAAATGAGTTCAAAAATGAAGCATATAAGATCAATATTAAAAATCAATAATATTTCTATACATTAGCAGTGAACAATCCAAAAATGGAATTAAGAAAACAATTACATTTACAACATAACATAACTAATAAAATACTTAGAAATAAATTTAACAAAAATAGTACAAACTTTTTCTGTGAAAACTACAAAAATTTATTGAAAGAAATTAAAGAAGATCTAAATAAATGGGAAGACATCCCATATTCATGAGTTGAAACTCTTAATACTATTGAGCCATTATGCCTCAGATTTATTTACAGATTCAATGTAATTCCTATCAAAATTGCAGCTGACTTCTTTGCTCAAATGGCCAAGTTGATCCTAAATTCATATGAAAATTTAAGGGACCCAGAATAAACAAAACAATCTTGAAAAAGATGAACAAAGATGGAGGATTCACACTTCCTGAGTTCAGAATTTACTACAAAATTACAGACTTTGTCTATAAATCAAGCCTGCATGGTACTGGCATAAGAATAAATATGGAGGTCAATGGAATAGAATTGGAAATACAGAAATAAACCCTCACAGTTTTAGTCAATTGATTTTAACAAGGGAGCCAAGAAAATTCAATAAGGAAAGAAAATTCATTTCAACAAATGGTGTTGGTGAAACAGGACATTCATATGCAAAACAATAAATCTGAATCACTTCCTCATACCATACTCAACTCAAAGTTGTACCACAGACTTAAATGTAAGAGTTTAAACAATGAAAGACTTAGAAAATACAGGAGAAATTTTCCATGACCTCAGGATTAGGGAAAGCATTCTTAAATATGATACCAAAAGACAAACTACATAAATTTGACTTCATTAAATTTAAAAAAAATTGTGTTTTAATAGATACCATCAAGAAAATGAAAATAGACCAGACAATGTAGGAGAAAATATTTGCAAATCATATGTCTAATAACGGACTTGTGTTCAGATTATACATAAGTTTCCAAACCCTTACAATTCAATAATAAGAAGACAATCCAATTAAGAAATGGGTAAAGGATCTGAATATATATTTCTCTAAATACATACAAATTGCCAATAAGCACATTAAGAGATCATTAGAGACATGCGAATTAAAGCCAAGATGAGATACCACTTTATACCTACTAGGGTGGCTCTAACAAAGAAATATATAATAATGAGTGTTGGTGAGGATGTGGAGAAATTGGAATACTGATACACTGCTGGTGAGAATACAAAATGATGCAATATTTTGGAAAACAACCTGGCAGTTTCTCAAATAAGTAAATATAGAGTCATGACTCATTAATTTCACTCTATATACTCAAGGAAAATGAAAATATATGTTCACACAAAAATTGGTACACAAATGTTCATAGCAGCTCTATTCCATGGAATAAAATGGAAATAATCCAAACGCCCATCAGATGATGAATGGATAAATTAAATATACCTAACAACACTAGAATATAATTCAGGAATAAAATATAATGAAATAGTGATACACACTACAACATGAATGAACCTAGAAAACATTATGTTAAGTGAAAGAAGCTAGTCACAAAAGACAACATATTAAAAGATTCCATTTAGATGGAAAATCCAAAATAGGCAAATCTATAGAGACATAAAGTAGATTAGTAATTGCTGGAAGCTGGGGAGAAATGAAGAATGACTGACAGTGGGTATGGCATTTCTTCAAGGGATGATGAGAATCGTCTAAAATCGATTTTGGTGATGATTGCACAAATCTGTGAATATAGTAAAAACTAATAATTGTATACTTTAAATGAGAAAATTGTATGGCATGTGAATTACATTTCATTGTATATAATGAAATATGTAACAGTTCCATATTTTAAGTAATTAGATCCAAACTACTTAATAAGCATTTATATCCTAATAATCTTAGTAGCTGATTGGAAAAAAATATAATTTAAAGAAGAAGGTTTTTTTTTTTTTTAATTTCATTCTTAAATAACCACAATTATCTACTAATGGAATTTGTGTTCCTTTTGGGCCACACTTCTCAAACATTGAAATCATACTGGACATCACCACTCTCATTTCCCACTGTACATTGTTATTCATATGGTAGTTGCTTTTAACAAGCAAACTTAAAATATAGCTTTGTAAATATATGATAGCATCAAAAGCGATGCAGTACAATCTAATGTTAAAACAATGAACTTTTGAGCTAGTAGTTTGCATAGTATTCAATAGATGTCCGACAGATGTCAAGCACCTTTGTGTTTTCCTTGAAAAATTAAAATATCCTGTGATGCTCCTCTGTGACCCTTCTATGAGTTTTACTCTGGCACCTCACTGCTTACAAACACTCGCCCTAGTAGATACACTTGGTAAGTGGCAGAACATGGATGCACATGACTAATTTTGTAATTACTAACTCTCCATTTATTTCATGAAGCCAAAGTGCTGAGTGCCTTAATCAAAATGCTTTAATCTCTGAAATAGGTTGTAATACCAAAATTCAGATTATTATAACGTTTATCATATTCAAATTAAAGTCAAAAGGTGAAATCAGCCTGGGTTAGCAAAATAAAGAAACTGTTAAATTTAGAAGGAGAATCATTTCAGAAAGAACTTGAGTTTTGACAAAGAATTGAGTAAGTTATTAGCATTGCTTTCTGAGGAACATTTAGTTAGACAATTACTTGGTCTCACCTAAGCACAGGTCTATAGGTAAAAAGCACAGTTTTGTTTCCTATATTTCACAGAAGGTTTTGAACATTTAAATAATTTTGGATTTCAAAGCAAGTCTCTCAAATTTAAACCACACTCTAGTAACACAAAAATTAAAGCCCCAATTTCATGTCAGAAACAATGCAAGAGAAAAATGGTAACAGGTGTGCATGTTACTCTGTCATTGTGGTTTCTAGCACAGCATTAAGAATCAAGTATTTTTCTTGAGTCTCTAGAGCCTATTGGTTAAGAATATTAAATTGGCTTTAGGCTACAAGGGAATCAAATCCTAAATGTTCCATTCATTTACTAGTTGTCTCTTAAAGTCCCTGAGCTTGAGTCTTTATAATCTATGCAATGAGAATATTCTCACAAAATTGTTATAGCATCAAATAAGAAAAGCCTGGAATATTTAGTATAGTTCCTAGCATAAACTAAGAACTCATAAATTGTGGTAGTAATAATAGTTGTTATTTCTAAGAGAATTATTAATCCCTTTACATTGCCCTTAGTATCCAAACCCTAAATTCAGAGTATCTATTCTTAAAAGAAAATGAAAGTCACACAAGTAAAGTCAGTTTCAATCATCCACATTAATGAAAAAGGGCAGTGATGAAAAACATAATTCCCAAAGCCCTTCTACTTATGGTTGTCATGCCATACACACACACACACACACACACACACAGACACACACACACATACACTTCCCTTTTAGAGAATCAATTATGGCCTAGGTTTGTTACTTTAAACAATTATTTTAAGTAAAATTGAGTCTTTACATTAAAAATTCTACTTTAAAAATCTATTTCATATCCAAAATGGTAGGAGTAGAGTGCTCCTACTCTCCCTTTAGTGACAAATTAGGGAACACACAAAATTAAATAAAAGGCTCACAGGCATCATTCATGTCTTTGTCACTTGTGTTTCATAAAAATGCCATTTCCATTAAAATGGCATTACATAAAAAAAGGGATTTTAGCTGGGGGTAGTTTTCAGCAGATTAGCCGTCCTAATTACATTTTGCTTGGGCTAATGTTAAAATTAGTTTCTGTTCCCTAAGCACATATCAGCTGATAGTGAGAGAAGCACACTTGCAACTTTCTAGGCAATGGAAGAAACCACCTACAATTAAAGATGTGCTTAATTTAACCCACAGCAATTAGTGAATAAAGACAGGTAAATGTGACTTAATGGTACTCATAACCCTTTTAAATTTTTATTGGAATTCTACACAGAAAAATACTGTAAATTAAGTATGTAAAAGGAAAATATCACAAATGCTTTAAAATCATACACTGGAAAAGAAAATATCTTACAGTATAAAATCATCTTTAATTATAAATGAGAAAATGTTGCTTATGGTATTATTCACCATTTTATAGACAGTCAAGACAAATGATGAATTGATCTGTTTAAATAATTTAATGAAATCACATCTTGATATTTACCAGTCATTTTTGGAGGTACAGTGCCTTAAAGTACTGTCATGACTCCTAATAGCATATATTAAATATTTACAAGGATGACAAAGCAACCATATTTTGATTCAGTTATCTAAACGAATTTTTTGAAGGTGAAGGTTAGACTGAATATCTTTTTTTTTATAAGATCAAGGATCCATACTAATATTTTATGCATGAAAAAGTACAGTAGTAGTTGATGACCAAGAAATATTGATTAGTTGACATAAGTAGCATCAATAATGAATATCTTTTTTCCTGCTCTGACTTTAGAACATCCTTTCCTAACATTTGAGTTTTCCTTAACTGGATTTTTCTGATTTCAAAAAAATAAAAGTAAAATTCAGTTCAACACAACACCGATTTACTGAACAGCTATTATGTGCAAAGCACTGGATGACGCAGAGCCTTGTGGAGGGAACTGAGGCAAGACAGCGAAGATGTCCATTCACCATGCCTCCGCCCCCCCCCCCTCCCGCCTCCAAGGGGTTTACAATGAATTAGGGCAGTGCTTCTCAAATTGTCATATGCATGGGAATCACCCAGGATCTTGGTCTAAGGCATAGCCCTGGAATTCTGCATTGCTAACAAGTTCCCTGGTGATGTCCATACTGCTGATTAACAGACTACACTGGAGAAGCAAGGGATTTCGAGGCAGAATGAAATAGTAATTAATAAAAAATAGTGGGAGAAACTCCATGATGGACAGAAGAGGAAGAGATTGCTCCAACTAGAAAAGAAAGCAGGAGTGGGGAATTTAAAGACTAGTTCATGGGATAATTGGTATTCGTATGGATCTTGACGGCTGAGGACTATTTTAATGAACAGAGATAATAGAAAAAGGGCAATCCAGGCATAGGGAAAAAACTAACAAAAATGTCAAGGCAGAGTGGGCAGAAAATGCAGCATGTTTAGAAGGAATACTAAATAATATGGGCAAGCAGAATGTGTAGTGCATGAGGGGAAATAAAACAAGTTCATAATTAACAAAAAATAAATAATATGCTTTGTGTTTTCATTATTTCTGTTAATAATTATACCAAGTCTATTATTGCCCTGCCACTTATAAAGTGCTTTCATATGTCATCCTTGGCGTGTTCTTGTAACAACTCTGTGACATAGATTTCTGTTGTTGATGCTGTAACCCATTTATAGATGACGATTCTGAAAACATGTTAATTGTCTTCAAGCAAGTTTAAGTAGTTAGTGCTGTATTCAAACTCCAAAATTAATTTTTTGCCCCCAAAGAACTGTCTCCAGGAATTATTTAAAGAGTAAGAAGAAAACAACATACTTTAACTAAGAATAGCAATCCGGAAGCAAAGTACTTTTCTTCTAAGATCTACTTTATCACAGTGGCCAGGTGACAAGAAAACCCTTGTCTTTTTTTCTGACTTAATAGGAATTTACCTAATTTTTCACTGTTAAACATGATATACTTGTTAGTTTGAGTCAGATTCCTCACAAGGATAAGAAAATAAAGTTCCATTCATAGTTTTCAAAGAATTTTGATCAGGAGTGTGTAGTGAATTTTAAAAGAACCACACATTTAATCAACATATGACTGCCCAGATACCATCTACAAATTACAGAACACAATCGTGAGAGATAGCCTCTCTTCCCAGCCTCTCTTCAATGAGTTGCCACATTAGTCTTAGAAAAGTATAAAAAACAGAAACACTGCTTAATTTGATTATTTTACTTAATACAGAAAAAAACTCAGTAATCTAGGTGAGGATCTAAGAAACAACTGGAAAGCCTGAATATTTTAAAGAAATTCAATTGTGCTCATTATGACTGCATGCAGTTACTCAAAGAAGCTTACAAACTTAAAATTCAATTTTATAACAAGGTTAACAGACACCTGAAGAAATAATTTCAATGAATAGATGAGCTTAACTTATGAATGGCAGTTATATGTTTGTAAACTGTTATTTTGCAAGGGCCTATGGCTACTCATTATTTTGAGAATTTTGAATAATCATTAGTTGTGTTTAAACAGTTAATCTGTAATTTCGGTTGATCAGGTAAAGGTAATATTTACTAGTTACCACACTTGACTCTCCAAAAAATTATTAGAGAGAAACATGAGAATCTAATATATACAAAGAATTTTGTGTGTAAGGAGGGTGTGTGATTTTAACATGTAAAATTATTGGCTGAAACGGCAAACCTCTTTTAATAAGTACCTGCATATGAGAGAAAAAGAAAAAAATTGAAACCTATATATTCCCTAAATATAATGCATTGAAACCTAATAAAAATTAAATTAAAAATTGAAATGAATATAAATGTTTCTTTAAAAACCCTCCCTAACACAATCTTAAAAACCAAAGCTACTTTAAACAACCCAAGCTTTGAACACTCTATAGCTCTGAAAAAAACGAATTCTCATTTTCACTTTAAATTGCATGCACAGTATGATGAATATTAGTCTCTAGTGTTAAAGGAAGATTAAAAATTGTCAAGTTGAACATTTTTGTTTGTACAAGTTTCTTACATTCTTCTCATTCTTTTCTTTTTTATTACCAGGCCAAAGTTCAGGAAATAGTAAATGGCTGAAAAATGTTAAAAAGAAATGTATTTAATTATGCACAAACACACACACAATCTATATCTATCTATACCAATCTATAAATATGTATAAATTATAATTGTATTAGGGAACTAAGGTTTATATAATATTTGGTACTTCTTTATATTTTTATTAGTTTTTTTCCCTCTTAACTTATCCTGACACCCTTATTATATACAGTTTTGAAAGAAAGTATACTAAAACTAGAGAAAATAATGTGGCTATAATAGGTTCAATTTTTATATTCTTACCTCTGGTTAAATGTCCATTTATCTTGAATTTTTTATTTAAGTGGATATTTTGGACTTCTTTTTGAGTCTAACATCAAGTAGGCATGCCAGAATAAGAAGAATATAAAAAATAATTGAAATTTAATATATTTTTAAATATTTGTTTTCACAATGATAAAATACACAATGTAAAATAGAAAATGAGCAGTAGACAGTTATCCCTTTCTAGTCTGGCTCATGGGTCTCTAGAGGGAGTCAATCTGCAACAGTAAGTGGTGAGTTCTTCTGTCTAGCATCAGTATTTTGATGGTGGCTTTGGACTTGCCAGATATTACTTGCCAGAGAGAGGTGATGGCCAAAGCAGTAAAAGCCCCACAGGCAGTTGCTAAAGCAGTAAAAACCCTAAATCGGAAGCAAGAAAATAAAAGCAACAAAAACATCTCCAGTGGCTCCACAGTTGGTCAAGAAGGCCAAAGCTCCTCTGGAGAATGTGGGCAAACCTGGAGAGAGGGACCGTGATACCAAAAAGAAGAAGAATATAAATGTGGAAGTAGTTTCTGAGTAGTGGAGACCACTTTAAGCACTGTGTCCAGCTGGGAGGAGAAATTAAAGTGTTATTGAGAAAAAAAAAATAGAAAATGATTTCTCATGTCAGCACATTATAAAAGAAAAAAATAACATGATTAAGACAGGTAAATATCATGAGCCTACTTGTTAAATCTGCTCTCATATCACTAAAGGTACTTATCCTATTAACTATGCTTTCCCCTTATTGTAAGGTTCAACTCAGCGAATAAATCCTTTGCACCATGCACAGCATTTTGTTGTATTGAGATTATCGATGGTGCTTCTAATTTTGACCCTGAAAAAAATCAATAAGCTGATGCTGAGAGATTTAAATGGTATGCACGTTCACACAGGAGTATGCTCAATTATCAAGATAATAATTATCTTCAATTTTAGAACTGAAACATCCTACATATAGGCTACATCTAATAATAAGGAGAAGAACAGCAGTGAGGAGCTATTTTCAGAAGGAACTGAAGAACTATTCCATGATAGATGGAAAGCATTCTGAAGCCCCAATGCCTGATAAGTCCTGCTGCTAATATGCATGGTATTCTTGTGTTCAGTAATAGGAGAGCTTATTCAACTTCAACTTGGTAAGATGTTCAGTATTTCTTTATGAGCTATGAAAATTAATTACAGGCAATATTTAAAATTTAAATTAGTCATTAGTTTAAAATGAGGGAAATTAATTTAATATTCTGCTATGACATACAAATTATAATCGTATAGTTGATAACATGGAGAGATAGTTAAATTTTAATATAAAAAGTAATGTTTAGGTTCATCTTGGACTGGCTAGCTACAATTCTTGTTAAGCTTCTAAGGGAGAAAAAGGAATAAATTAGAGGACAACTAAATTTATACCATATAAAATAATTATGCTCTTCTTAATCATCAACATAATTGTAAAAGTTTGTCTTAAATTTGTATATGTAGCAGGGTGTGTGTGTGTGTATGTGTTACACATGGAAACCTCAGATAATGATTAACTGACTATGGGTAGCTACTGACATTGAAAAGGAATCTAACAGTCATTGAGTTCTATGTCCCAGGTACTGGTTCTCCTTGAGTCACAGTTTTAATTTTCTGTAAGACTGTCTGGCCCCTCTTACCTCTCTCATCTCTCCTTGCTTCCTCTCTGTCTCTCAGAGCCCATTCATTCAGCATGCCCTCTATCCCTCAGTGCCTCCTACTTACTCTGTACCCTTTACCTGAAATATGTTTTCCTCTTCCTCTCACTTAACTAAGTCCAACCCATCCTTTAAGGAAACTGTCCCTCCCCCCTATTTTTTGGTGTGATTTTATCTGATTAATATTAGTATCCCCATTAGAATGTAAGATATACGAGGCCACCCTTGAATATGTGAGTTCTATGTCTGTTTTTCCTCACTAGTACACACAGCATCTAGTCTTGTCATTTTAAAAACATTTCAACAGTGAATGAAAAATTTATTTGCACAGTTTATCACATTCTTTTTTTAAAATCTCATGACCAAAATTCAGGTAATATCATCATACTATTTTCTAAGTAGCAAGTTAGTGTATGCATTTTAAGTCTTTAGGGTAGCAATTTTGAACATGGTACAAAATATCCAAAAGCAGACATTACCAGTTGAGCTTAGACTTCCAAATTTAAAATAAAACAAGGAAAATAAAATAAGCTATAATAATGATACATTTCTTCATAAAATGGTGGTCAAGTAAATTGTAAAACTGTAATATTTGGGTGAAATCAGGAGTCCTTTCTCGAATATCTGTTTTCAGACAACTGTCAAAACACACAAAGAAACAAAACAATAAAAAACAAATACACTTAAAGTAGTGCCCTTCTGAATGGAAGTGAGTGCCATTTTGAAAAAAGACACTGGAACATGCCTGGGAAATGAAACAAGGGAAGACACAGGGCAAACGTGTCTGTCATATCCTCAAATGATAGCTATCACAGAACACTCTATATCCATGAGTTTACCTAACATCTGGCAGCTTGAATTAAAAAAGGAAACATATTCCCTTTCAAATGTTGAGGTGCTTTCAAATGGGAAATTAACTGTAAGGCTAATAAATATCTATTGCAGATGATGCAAATCAAAGTGTATTTAAATCTACTGAAAGGAAACAAAACACGTTTCAATAACACTTTGAAATATTGTAAAAGGAATTGCTATGAAGTAATTTTTAATTATGAACTGAAATTGTGACACTGAAGATTGAGTACTTTCAATCTCCATGCATTTCAAAGATGAGAATCACTATCCCCAGTGCATATTTCATCAAGCCATTTTGGAAAACCAGGAAGCACTAAGATACTGCATCTTTTCCCAAAATAAATTTCTAGTCATATGCCAGGAATATAATGCATTTTAGATAAATTAACAAAAAACAGGTACCCATGTAACTCAAGATATAGCAGCATTTCAACTCTGACAGCTTGACTGGTTTAACAATTATTTTATAATTGGTCACAGATGTAAATATGTCAGGCTGCCTATAATAAAAATTTATGAAGATTAACTAAATAACAGCTTGGTCATCACCTACTTTTTAAAACATTATTATTTATGCTATTTTTTATGCAGTATTGTGTCAATCCTACATTCAAACTTACTAAATTCAGTGCTCCATGCCTTTAAGACCCAAAACAGTCCTTTCCCCTACACCGTAGCTTCCTGGGGGAAACTTAAATAGACATAAGCAGATTGGTCAAGGAGCACTATTAGAATAAGGCCCCTTTTATCCAAGACAGAATGATTTCCACTTACTAAGAGTGTACACTCTGTCAAATTATTTATGTTCTTGAATTTTCATACAGCTCATTTAATCCTCACATCAACCACACGAAGGGAATAATCATTATCATCCCCACTTTAAAGATACAGAAATTGAGGATTAGACAGGTGAAGTGGCTTTCTCATCCTAACTAGTAAATAAAGAATAAGCACAGATAAGTATAGAGTCTATCTGCATCCAAGTCCACACATACTTACAAAAAATTCCTACTATATTTTGACAAAAGTAAAAAGCTTATTGAAACAACCCAATACAGAGATGTATAATGCATAGTTAGCATTCCGTACCACCACCTTTAAGTAACCAATGTAAACAGTCCACTGTATTCTCCCATGCCTTCTTTATTAACATCTTTATTGAAGTATAGTTGATTTACAATGTAATATTAGATTTAGGTGTACAACATAGTGATTTGATATTTTTATAAATTATATTCCATTTAAAGTTATTATAAAATATTGGTTAGTTTCCCTGTGCTGTACATTACATACTTGTATCTTGTTTATTTTATACCTAGTAGTTTGTATCTCTTAATTACCTTCCCCTATCTTTTCCCTCCCTCCACCCTTCTCCAAACTGGTAACCAGCAGTTTGTTCTCGGTATCAATGAATCTGTTTCCGGTTTGTTATATTCATTCATTTTATTTTTTAGATTCCACATATAAGTGAAAACATACAGTATTTGTCTTCCTCTGTCTGACTTAACTTCACTAAGCATAATACTCTCCAGGTACACCCATGTTGTTGCAAATGGCAAAATTTCATTCTTTTTTATGGCAGAGTAATATTTTTGTTTATATATATGTATATAAAACCACAGCTTATTTATCCATTCATTTGTTCATGAACACTTAGACTGCTTCTATATCTTGGCTAGTGTAAATAATGCTGCTATGAACATTGGGGTGCATATATCTTTGCTAATTAGTGTTTTCAGTTTCTTCAAATATATACCCAAGAGTAGAATTGCTAGATCATATAGTAGCTCTATTTTTAATTTTTGGAGGAACCTCCATAGTGTTTTCCATAATTGCTGTACTGATTTACATTCCCACCAACAGTGCATGAGGGTCCCCTTTTCTCCACATTTTGCCAACATTTATTATTTATTGCCTTTTTAACAAGAGCCATTCTAAGAGATGTGAGGTGATATCTCACTGTGGTTTTGATTTGCAATTCATTGATGTGTAGTGATGTTAAGCATCTTTTAGTGTGTTTGTTGGCCATCTGTATGTCTTCTTTGAAAAAATGTCTACTTAGGTCTGCCAAGTTTTTAATAAGTTGTTTGTTTTTCTTATATTGAATTGCATGAGCTGTTTATATATTTTAGATATTAACCCTGTATCAGATAAATCATTTGCAAATATATTCTCCCATTCAGTAGCTTGTCTTTTCATTTTGTTGATGGTTTCCTTTGCTATGCAAAAACTTTTAAGGTTAATTAGGTCCCATCTGTTTATTTTTGGTTTTGTTTCCCTTGCCTGAGGTGAGAGATCCAAAAAAGGAATTGCTAAGACTTATGTAAAAGAGCGTATCGCTTATATTTTCTTCTAGAAATTTTATGGTTTCCAGTTTCACATTTGGTCTTTAATCCACTTTGAGTTTACTTTTGTATATGGTGTGAGAAAAATGTTCTAATTTCTTTCTTTTACATGTTACTGTCCAGTTTTCCCAACACTACATATTGAAGAGACTGTCTTTTCCTCATTTTTTATTTTTTCCTCCTTTGTCGTACATTAATTGACCATATTTGCATAGGTTTATTTCTGGGCTCTCTAAACTGTTCCATTGATCTATGCATCATTTTTGTTCCAGAATCCTTACTGTTTTGATTATTATAGCTTTATAGTATAGCCTGAAATCAAGAAGCATAATACCTTTAGCTTTATTCTTTTTTCTCAAGATTGCTTTGGCTATTCAGGGTCTTCTGCAGTTTGATACAAATTTTAGGATTATTTGTTCTAGTTCTGAGAAACTCGTGGTATAGGGATTGTATTAATTGCTTCAGGTAGTATGGACATCTTAACGATATTAATTCTTCCAATCCATGAACACGGAATATCTTTCATTTATTTGTATCATCTTTAATTTCCTTCATCAATGTCCTATAAATTTTCAGAACAAAGATCTTTCACCTCCTTGGTTAAGTTTATTTCTAGGTATTTTATTCTTTTTGATGGGATTGTAAATGGGATTGTTTCTTGCTTCCTTTTTCTGACAGTTCATTAGTGTACAGAAAAGCAACAGATTTCTGTATATTAGTTTTGTATCCTAAAACTTTACTGAATTCATTTATTAATTCTAATAGTTTTTTGTTGGGGACTTCAGGCTTTTTTCAATACATAGTATCATTCATCTTCACATAATGACGGTTTTATTCTTCCCATCCAATTTGGATGCTTTTTATTTCTTTTTCTTGTCTGATTGCTGTGGCTAGAACTTCCAACACTATGTTAAATAGAAATGGCAGTAGTATGCATTCTTGTCTTGTTCCAGATTTTAGAGGAAAAACTTTAAGTCTTTCACCATTGAGTATGATGTTAACATTGGGTTCATCATAAATGGCCTTTGTTATAATGAGATATATTCCCTCTGTATCAACTTTGTTGAGAGTTTTTTTTATCATGAATGGGTGTTGAATTTTATCAAATGCTTTTCTGCATCTATTTAAATGATCATGTGAGTTTTATCCTTCATTTTGTTAAGATGGTGTATCATATTAATTTAATTTGCAGATATTGAGTTTTATCCTTCATTTTGTTAAGATGGTGTATCATATTAATTTAATTTGCAGATATTGAACCATCTTTGCACTCCTGGAATAAATCTCTCTTGATCATGGCATATGACCCTTTTAATATACTGTTTGGTTGAATTTGATTTGCTAACATTCTGTTGAGAATTTTTGCATCTAAATTCTTCAGGGATACTGGCCTGTAATTTTTTTTTTTTTTTTTTGGTAGTATCTTTTTCTGGTTTGGTAGCAAGGTAATGATGGACTTATAAAATGAATTTGGGAGTATTCCCTCCTCTTTGATTTTTTGTAATACCTTTATAGGTATTAACTCTTCTTTATATGTTTGGCAGAATTGCCCTGTGAAGGTGTTCAGTCCTGGACTTTTTTTGTTGAGAGTTTTTGATTATCAATTCAACTTTAATACTAGCAATTGGTCTGTTTAGATTATCTGTTTCTTCCTGATTCAGTCTTGAAAGATTATATGTTTCTAGAAATTTATCCATTCCTTCTAGGTTGTCCAATTCATTGGCATATACCTGTTCATAGCATTCACTTGTGATTGTTTGTATTTCTATTTTATCAGTTGTAATTTATCCTCTTTCCTTTTTTATTTTGTTTATTTGTGTCCTCTCTCTTTTTTCTTAATGAGCCTTACTAAAGGCTTATCAATTTTGTTTATCTTTTCAAAAAAACAGCTCTTTTATTTTTTCAGCAACATGGATGGACCTAGAGATTATCATATTAAGTAAGTCAGACAGAGAAAGACAAATATCATGATATCACTTATATGTGGAATCTAAAAAAAAGATAGAAAAAATTATTTACAAAACAGAAACACACTCACAGAAAACAAACTTATGGTTACCAAAGGAGATAACAGGGTTGTGGAGGGGAGATAAAGTAGGAGTTTGGGATTAACATATACCCACTACTACATATAAAATAGGTAAACAACAAGGACCTACTTTATAGCACAGGGAACTATACTCAATAGCTTGTAATAACCTATAATGGAAAATATCTGAAAAAGAATATATATATATATATGTATATATAGATATATAACTGAATTACGTTTCCATACACTTGAAACTAACATACCATTGTAAAGTCACTATACGACAATAGAAAATAATTTTTAAAAAGCAGTGAAAGGAAAAATTAAAAAAAAAAAAAAACAGCTCTTGGTTTCTCTGATCCTTTCTATTGTTTATTGGTCTCTATTTTATTTATTTCATCTCTGATCTTCATATTTCCTTCCTTCTGCTAACTTTGGGCTTTGTTTATTCTTTTCCTAATTCCTTTAGATGTTAGGTTAGATTGTTTATCTGAGGTTTTTCTTGGTTGTTAAGGATCGCTATAACTTTCCTTTTTAGATCTGCTTGTTACATCCCACAGATTTTGGAAAGTTGTGGTTTTCATTTGCCTCAAGGTATTTTCTAATTTCCTCTTTAATTTCTTCGTTGACCCATTGGTTTTTTTAGTAGCATGTTATTTAGTCTCCACATTTTGTGTTTTTCCCATTTTTCTTCCTGTAATTGATTTCTAGTTTCATACTGCTGTGGTCGAAAAAGATGCTTGATATAATTTCTATCCTCTTGAATTTGTTGAGACCTATTTTGTGTCCCAGCATGTGATCCATCCTAGAGAACATTCCACATATACTTGAAAAGAATGTATATTCTGTTTTGGGATGGTATGTCCTGTAGATATGTCAGTCCAACTTATCTAATGTGTCACTTTAAGGCCACTGTTTCTTATTGGTTTTCTGTCTGGATGACCCGTCCATTGATGTAAGTGGGTGTTAAAGTCTCTTACTATTATTGTACTATTGTCAATTTATCCCTTTATGTCTGTTAATATTTGCTTTCTATACTAAGGTGCTCCTGTATTAGGTGCATATATGTTAATGGGTGTTATATCCTATTCTTATATTGATCCCTTTATCATTATATAATTCTTTTCTTTGCCTTTTATTATATATTTTGTTTCAAAGTCCATTTTGTCTGATTTGAGTATTGTTACTCCAGCTTTTGTAATTTCTATTTGCATGGAATATCTTTTCCATCCCCTCTCTTTCTACCCCTTTTTTTCCTTTCTTCTCCTTCTGGTACCCTATAAATGTAAATGTTAGTATGCTTGATGTTGTACTGAGATCCCTTAATCTATTCTCATTTTTTTAATATTTGTTTTTCTTTTGCTGTTCCCATTGGGTGATTTCTAGTATTCTATCTTCCAGATTGTTTATGTATTCTTCTGTATCTCTTAATCTACTATTATTAATTCCCTCTAGTATATTTTTCATTTCAGTTACTGTATTCTTCCTCTCTCACTGGTTCTTTTTTATATTTTCTAGTTGTTTGTTAAAATCCTCACTGAATTCATTTATTCTTTTCCCCAGTTCAGTTAGCATTCTTATTACTATTGCTTTCAACTCTTTATCAGGTGAAATATTTATCTTTGTTTCATTGGGGTTTTTCTCTTGTTCTTTAGTTTCAAACATATTCCTCTGTCTTCTCGTTTTGTTAACCTTTTTTATCCGTAGAAAGTAAAGTAAAACAGACACCTAATTTCCCAGTCTTGAAGGCATGTCCTAGTATGGTAGCTTCCCTATGCAATCTGCTCATGCCCAGTGGTTTTGGTGGGAGAGCTGGATCTGAATTAGCATAAGCTGTGTCTTTCCTGGGTGGTGCTGACAGCCAGGTGGGAGGTAGTGCTGGATTCCGAGGGGCTAGCATCAAAATCAGGTGTAAACTGGGGCCTCTCCTATGCTCGATGACCATTATCACCTTAATGGGTGTGGGGTTAGGGCCCAAGAGGCTGGACCAGGAGCACTGAATATGTTGGGTTTCTCCTGGGTGTAATGGTAGTCTCTGCCTTGGTTGGAGTTGTGCCCAGGGACTGAGGGGCTTGAGGCTGCATGTCTGTGCTGATTTCACTTTTTCCCTGGTGTGTGTGTCTTGCTTAGAGGCTGGGTCAGGGCCAGAGGGGTTGGTGCCACACCACTGAACTGGCCCCACTCCACCCAGTTGTATACTGGTACGTGCACTCCAGCTAATGGTAGTCTCCACCCTGGAGCTAACTGCACTTCCTTCCGTGTATGGGTAGGGACTGGTGCTCTTATTATGGTGGTCTCCATCCTGGAGCTAGCCTCACTCCATTCTGAGTGTGTGCACCAAAGCAAGTGCTGGTAATGGCTGCCTCAGCCCTGGTCAGAGGCAGAGCCAGGTCCATTCCCTCCAAGTGTGCAAACTGCCATTGGCAATAGCAGCCTTCACCTTAATGGGGAGCAGCACCGGAGCAAGAGATGCTGGAGCAGTAACCTGGTGCAGGCTGGGGGTCACACTAGGGTGGTCCTGGCAAGCCAACCAGAGCCCCAGGAAGTTTTCAATCTGATTCCTCTGCACCACGTACATGAGCTTCAAAAGTAAAGTCTGGGTTTCTTAGAGTCCTGTGATAATTCCTACTGGTTTTCAAAACAGCTAAAGGGGGGCTCATCTTCTCTATGTTGGACCCCAGAGATGCGGTTCTAATATCTGGCTCAAACCCATCGCTCTTCACGAAGGATCCCCAAGCCTGTGATATCCCTCTCCTCTTCTTTGTCCTCCACTAGGTGTGTGGGTCCCAACCAGACCGCTTCCGCTCCCTTCCTACCAGACTCCCTGTGGATCTTTTTTTATAGGCTTGATTGTAGAAGATCTCTTCTGTCATCCCCAGGTTGATTTCAGTGAGAGTCACTTTATACATATTTGCAGTTTTGATGTGTTAATGGGGAAGTGAGCCCAGTGTCCTCCTATTCTGTCATCTTGATCTCTCCTCCTCCCAAGCCTTTCTTAAGCCTCACAAAGGGGATGATATGTCACCTTAATAATTTGGGATCAATTTTAATTTGTGTTAAATCACTCCATATAGAAATACAGCATGTCTTCATAGCAATTAAGCATCTATAATTATTCACATAATTTTCTATTCTTTAACAATATCATAAAGTAAACTTTGTGATTCTGGACCATTTGTGTAAAATGCTTTTAACTGTTTTATAACTTTTTTCATTATTATGAATAAGATTTTTTTTCCATTTCAATTTTTAAAGGCTCATGATGGTAAAAAAAGAAAAATAGGTATGGATATTTGTACATTTTTCTCAGAATCTATTTACTTTACTTGTTTATTTGTTCTACCAATTTTTAGTTTTCTAGGCCTGTGATTGAATCATCTGCAAATAATAATTCTTTCTCTTCTTTTCCATTGTTAATATGACATATTTTGTGTGTATGTGTGGTGATTGCATTAGCCACAACCTAAAAAAATTTTTGAATAAAACTTTTGATAGTTTAACTTCATGTCTTCGTCTCCCCCATTATAATGGTAAATACTTTAATATTTAGCTTAGCAATTTAGCAGTTTTTGAACTGGCAATTTCAGGAAGGCATATTCCTTACAGAGTTGTTATATCTGTTTACTAAGAAATAGCTATGAAAAGTGTGTTCCATGAACTGGCATTATTACCATCACTCCAAACTAGTTAGAAATCCAAAATCTCAGGTCTCACTCCAGACCTACTAAATCAAAATCTAAGGGGGTGAGCTCAGGAATCTGACGTTTACCAAGCTAGTGTCTGAGAGAAGCACTTCAGTAAAAGACATATGATTATTCATGAATTTTGTGTTTTCTAAATAGAACTTTCTATTCTCTAAAATTCATTTGTATCCTGCTGTGCTTTTGTTGTCATTCAAAGATAAATGCATGCGCAGAGTGGCAAAAATTTACACCATCCTATGCGCACATCCTATCCTATTCCCAGCTGAGTTTGAATAAAGAGTCCCTCTGCATCTTGTTTCAGCTCTCATACTATAAACAAGCATCCTTTCTGTGGTCTATTTAGTGCCACACACTTTGCATTTTTGCGCTTCTCGTTTGTGTGTGATTTTGCTCTCTATAATGGCCCGAAGTGTAGTGCTAAAGTGCTGTCTGGTGTTTCTAAGTGCAAGAAGCTGTAATATGTCTTACGGAGAAAATACACGTGTTAGATAAGCTTCAGTAAGTCATGAGTTATAGTGCTGTTGGACATGAGTTCAATGTTAATGAATCAACAATATACATCACATAAGTTGTCTTTAAACAGAAACACACATAAAACGAGGCTATATACTGACTAAGAAAATGTGGCCAAAGGCTCCCAGGAACCTAAACCTGTATTTATTTTAGGGGCAATGATTTAGTATTGGCTAATTCAGTGTTCTAGTCAACTTTATAAAACATAACAACCATGAATAATGAGAACTGACTGTATATAAGCACAATCTATATTAGAAATACAACAGAAAAGAAACCAAAATATATATATATATAAAAGATAAGAAACCAAATGTCATCAACAGGAGAAAAGCTAAATCAATAAGGATACATTCACATGATGAAAAATAATTCATCTGTGAAAATTAATTAATAATATTAGTATGTATAACATAATGTATGTTATGTATAATTACATTAATTACGACTATGATATGAATGACAAAGTAATATAATGTTGAATTTTAAAAGTTCCAAGAAGAAAATTCTACATTGGATCATAAAGTTCAAAAGCCTGCAAAACTGAACCATATATTGTTTAAGGACACAAACATATATGTCAAATCATGAGGGTTGAAAGAGAAGAAATGAGAAATGCCCATTTCAGGACAGGGTCACTGCAGAACTAGGGGAAGACAGAGAGATATAATAGAGGAGAAGCATTTACATAGAAAAAAGTTGAATAGTGGGTACAAAGGTATTATAAAAACATAGGAAAGAAAGAATGGATGGACAGATAGCTAGCATAAAAGGCATACATGACAAATGATGACTACATCGCAAATCAAGAATTTTGATGAATATAATTATATATACCAGAGTTTTAAAAAAATAGTGGCAGTGTTATACTTATTAAATATGATTGTTAGTTTTTACAAATATTTTTCTATAATGACTTAATACTTGATAACAAATTTAAAACTGAAATATAAAAAATTCAAAACATTTTATTTAGAATGCAAATATAAGAATTATTAACTTGAGGTGAAATGCTGACTTGTAAATACTTTACTGAAAGGTAATAACATAAATATAGATTAACATAATTAAAGAATAATAATATATTTATCTTGTGATTTAAAGTTTATAAGGCTCTTCTACATATATTGTCTCATTTAATCTACTTTCAGACATTGTTATTTACAGAGAAAGAAAAGATCTTTAAGAGGTTAAAAAAACCAAAGTACAAAAATCTAGGACTTCAGATTTCAAATCTAGTAGTCTTTCAATTATATAACTGCAGTTATTATAATCTTTAGTATCTGCATATGTGTCTGTAATGGTTTACAAAACACTTTGGGGTTTACTTTTTAAAAACTGATTTTATATGACCTAATAATATAAAGCTCACATAAGGTGAATACTGGCTATGACAAAACCAAAAATACTATATGCAAATTGTTCATATAAAATGGTTGAACTAATTCCCAAGATCACCCTTTTCCCCATCAAATAACTAGAGCCTTATCACAATGAAGCCACCACTGTTCCCACTCATACTTTCTCTTTTTAAATACTTTTAAATCATCAAATATTTCATTAGCCATGGAACTTCAATCCAGTGAAGAGCACTTTGAGTGATCTTCACAATTAGTCAATTACTGAGAGTGAACTTTCAACTGTAAGTGTTTTATATGTGGCATAAATCTAAGATCAGCTTTAAAAACCAAAGCGGCTATCAATTGGATCAAATAATTAGTGTACAATTCTCTAGTCCATCATGAATCAGAATGCAAATACATTGCTTTGAAGACATTCAGCATGACCAGACCATTGCACTTGAATTACATTAAAGGAAATTTTAATTTTTCCCTGAATTAAAATCAGCAAAATACAAAGTAAAGAAGCATACAATATTTTTCATTCCTTCTTTTTCTAGGAGGCTGTCTTTGGACACTTGAATTCACTGTGCTAAATGATATTGTTCTTAGTAAAAGCCTCAGTAAATTGCTGAAAACATTGGAATGTAAAATGAAACTCAGTATATTTACTGAAAAATTTTTTTTGCCTTCACTTAACATGGTTATGCAATGTGTCAATTATCTAGTCACTTAGAATTTTCAGGAAGAAAGAAACAACTTTCTCTATAGAGAATCAGTTGGCTTTCATAATACTCAGAGAATATTTGCATAATAACACCGCTACAGCTGCAAGGTTAAATCCATTAATTTATTGGGAACAGAACAGGCTGTTCTGGTTGGCTGTTGCAAAAATTGCTTTTTGCACTTGTCTTTTCCACCATCAAGCATTTGCTGTGAGTACACAATTACTGCAGCAAAGCCTATGTTGCCAAGCGAGAAACCTTATTTAACATGGAAAGTGGCGAACACTTCACTTTCTGAAAATGAAAAAAGTAATCTTGAAAAGCTTCCTAATCAACATTTTCTCCTTCACCAGTTGTTTCATAGGATAGAGGAAGGCAATTCGAATGAAGGTTAACTAGATGAACCCATTTCTGCAGCACCTCTCAAGGGCAAATGTCATCACTTAACAGTCTCTCTTCATAACTAGAAATAATCTTAAAGCTTCCTTAGGTATTTTTCCTCTAAATAGTAAATTTAAAAATAGAACACTTATTTCCAAAAGTCACTAAATGAACAAACCACCTCTTGAAGTTCACATTATATACTCAAGAGCTGCTGTGTAATAAAGGTAAGGCAAATTCACAGCATTTTTATGAATTCCTAGCAAAAATCATTAAAACAAGAAAGGAGTAAACCAAAACTTAAATCACATCTTGAAAATGAACTTCATTCAGCCAAGTATCAATAACACATATAACCTGTAATATAACCAAGTTGAGAAATTTGTTCCTGCCCAGGACTACTAAATCACAGGAAACAAAATTAATGAGAATACTCAGAATTTTTTTTTTAATTTGAGAATTTAAAAAAATGTTTACTTTGTTAGAAAGGAATGAAGTCATTTATAAACATAAATAATAACATACATTTATGTGTTACATTGGGATCATGGAATGAATTCTGGGGTGAGAGGAGAAAGTCAGACAAAATAGCATAGACAAAGAAAGTGAGTGAAAGGAGAGAGGAAGTAAAAAGGCAGAGAAAGATGAAGTGTGAAAAACGAATCCTTGTTCTTCGCCAACCCAAACATTTGCCTCTTCCTATACCTCCTAGGTCCCAGTAGAAAGGCAAAGAGGTTACTTAAAGGAAAGTCTTTGAGTTTTCCCACAAAAAGCAAATATTCAACACATATTCTCAGTAGTATTTTGGAAATCCTTTAAAAGTACAAAGACCACATAAATATATTAGGGAGGGAGGAAGGGTGGTTGGGTAAAAGTGAGACATTTTCCCTTGAAACAAAGACATTCATGATTACAGTATTTGTACATTTTTAGTACCTACAGTGCAAGGCATTTTTGTGCCTTGATTTGGAATGCCATTGCTCTACCTTTTTAACTTGCCAATTTTCTATTATTCCTTCAAGAACCAAGTCAAACATATTCCCATCTATGAAGCTAACCCAGATCACCACAATCTAAATTAAATGTTTCTTCTTCCAAATTCCATAATACTTATTTTTACTTCTATTATCAAAGTGAATTTGTATTACAGTTAAATTATGAGTGTCTTGAAGGAAGATGATGTCATTTACCTAGTAGTCCCAACACCTTGATCAATTCCTTACAAAAAGTGGGCATGTAAAACATATTTGGTGATCTATGTTGAAATTCCTCCAGTGGAAAGTATTTTATTGGACTAATTCTCATAGGTCAAAATGTTTCCTTTTCCTTCATTAAAAAAATAATAATCCACACATCAATAATTTAGACTGACCATCTTTTAAGGTGGCTCTGGTCAATACAGCAGCCAGAGGGATTTTGCAAAAGCATACAGCAGAGAGTGTCACTACTCTGCTCACAAGCCCACAGTGGTTTCCCATTTCTCTGAGTACAAGTTAGAGCATTTAAAAATGATATACAAGTCCCATGACCTCCCTGACTTGATTTGTTTCCACTCTCTTCCCACCCTCCTTTTGAATCACAGTGACCTCCTCACTAGGCTTTTCTTACCACAGGGCCCTTGCACTTGCTGCTTTCACTTGCTGGAATGTTCTTCTCTTAGATCACCACAAGGTTCACTCCTTGGTCTCCTTTAGATCTTTACCCAAGTTAAACATTTCTAAGCTATCTTACATAAAATTATGCCCCCAATACTTCTTATTCTTTCTCCTTACTTTATTTTTCTCGTTAGTATTTCGCAGTGTCATATAATACACAAACAGGCATATCATCATCATCGTCACCATCATCACCATGATATATACTTACTTATCTTACTGAAACGTAAGCTCCAGAAGGGCATATTTTTTATTTCCTGATTTACTTATTGTTCTATTCCCAAAGAATAGAGTCTAACCCATAGTAGACCTTCAATAAACATGTACTGAATGTTGATTGGATCAGTAAAGGTTTCTGCACATCTTTTGACAAGGTAAGTGCCAGGGTAATACACCGATTTTTGTTTTTGCATTTGCAGCCCCATTACAGTTTTAAACTTTTTATGGAAATTGCTATATTCCAAGGTTTTAAGTTAGCGAAGCAAAGTTTAGCTATTCTTCAATATGGGAGAGAGTAGAAGTATACATTGAAATGCATTGTGTTGAGGCAGCAGAGTCCCACAATGACAGAGAACATTCGAATCACAGTGTGTCTTGGCTTATTTTAATCAATAAGAAAGTTTAGAACATCCTTAGATTAAAATTTAGGTAATGTATATGCACATTTCAGATAATTCACAGAGATATTTGCACATCCATGTTCAAGGCAGCACTATTCACAACAGTCAAGAGATAGAAGCAATCCAAATGCCCATCAGAATGGATAAAGAAAATGTAATAGGTACACACAATGGAATATTATTAAGCCTTTATAAAAGAAGGAAGCCCTGTCACATGCTGCAGCATGAATGCACCTTGAGGACTTTATGATAAGTGATATAGGCCAGTCACAAAATGACAAATACCATATAGTGCCACTTATATGAAGTATCTAGAGTAGTAAAACTCAGAAACATAAAGTAGAATGGTGGTTGCCAAGAGGGAGAAATGGGGAGTTTTTCAATGGATATAGAGTTTCAGTTTTGCAAGATGAAAAAAATCGAGAGATCTGATGAACAACAATGTGAATATATTTAACACTATTGAACTGTACATTTAAAAATTGTTAAGATGGTCAGTTCTATGTTACGTGTTTTTGTTCACAAAACATTTTTTAAGAAAAAAGAGAAATGAATGGCTATAGATCTGCAGTAGCTGATGAATCAAATTTTTATCCACATATGCATATTTGTGTTTTCAAAGGCTTTTTTCATGCTGGTTTATTTAAAGAAAACAGATATAACATCCAAATAAAATCAATTTAATGACAATTGGAAGCCATGAATTTTAAGCCACTCTTCAAGGGCAATTATTTATAAAGAAATGGACTTTCTTAAAAATGATAACGAATTTCATGTTAAAATATAGTTATGTTTAAATTAGGAAATACGTTGTAGTTGTTTCCGAGATAATAGTTCAATAATTGTAAGTACTTAATATTTAGGATTAACTTTTGGTGCTTGCAAATAACTGAGAAACAATTTGGGTCCATGCTCTTATCACTGGTAACTGCAGTATATTTATGATGACTTCATAGACACAGGTTAATTAGAATGTTAATTATCAAAATCTATTTTTGACTTAATAAAAACATCTGGTGCCTATAAGCTGTCTTGTTGTTCCAGGTTATCTGTATCTAAATACAAATGAGTATATGAGCATTATACATTTTCCTCTATCTAGACATGTTGTAGATTGAATTGTTTCCACCCAAAAGATATGTTGAAGTCCTTACCCGCAATACCTGTGAACATGACCTTATTGGGAAACAGGGTCTTTATAGATGTTATAAAGAAAAATCGAAGTCATACTGGATAAGGGTGGACCCTAAATCCAATGACTGGTGACCTTATAAAAGAGAAAAATTTAGACACAGAGAGAATGCCATGTGCAGACAGAGACAGAGTTTACAGTGATGCATCTACAAGCCAGAACCTATGCCAAGGATTGTCAGAACCACCAGAAGGCAGGAGAGAGGCATGGGACAGATTCTCTCTCAGGGCCTCCAGTAGGGATCAACTCTGCCATCACCCTATTTTTGGAATTCTTTCCTCCAGACTGTGAGAGAATAAATTTCTGTTTTAAGCCACCCTGCCGTGATATTTGTTATGACATCTCTAGGAAACTAACACAACATACAAATATGCATTTGCAACAAAGCAAAATTTGCCTGAAGGAGCATGTGCATTGGTGGTACACAAACTTGGTTAAATTTTTGCTCCATGGATTACTTTCAGTGTGACTCTGAGTAAGTTACTTATCCTCTCTTCCATCAATTTTCTCTGGTAGAATGGGAATAATTGCATTGTGAAGATTAAATGAAATAGAATGTAATGACCAGAGCCTGTCACATGATGAGTTCAACAAACAACAAAAGTAATAACAACTGACATAAGAGCTTGACTGCACACACTACACTCAAAAGTGCCAATAATTATACTTAACTTTGTTTCCCTTCATGTTATATATATTAAAATGAGTTCCAAGGAAAAGAAGTATAAAATAATGTCAGATACCTAAAATCCATATCCTACATTTTTTTTTTTTTTTTCGGTACGCGGGCCTCTCACTGCTGTGGCCTCTCCCGCTGCGGAGCACAGGCTCCGGACGCGCAGGCCCAGCGGCCATGGCTCACGGGCCCAGCCGCTCCACGGCATATGGGATCCTCCCGGACCAGGGCACGAACTCGTGCCCCCTGCACCGGCAGGCGGACTCCCAACCACTGCGCCACCAGGGAAGCCCAATATCCTACATATTTTTAAGACTACAAATTGTCTAATGCAAAATGAATATGACTGTAAACACCAATACTTGTGTTTCCAATGACCAGTTTTATTTACTACCCACTTAAATGTATTATTTATGAAAAAAATGGACTCTGTCCTTGGATCTTATTAAATCATAACTTATATGTCTATAGAATATTTTTCCTGTGATAGCAGAGCTGCTGGCTACTAATTATAGTAGTTATCAAGCCTTGAAAATTAATAATAGTTTATGAATCACAGAGGTTGCAATTTAGCAACCTTTAGGATGATACAGGGAAAACTAAGCGCAACTTTAGACATCACAGATTTGAAGTCAATGATGAATTCAGGTATGTCCACAGATTTGAAAAGTCAATGATGAATTCAGGTATGTCCATAGAAATAAATGTAGAAGAGTGAATGGTCTAGCAAGCAAGACAAATATGAAATGGTTGTAAGATGTAGGTTTAGGCTTCAGACACAGAGCCTAAAGGGCACAAGAGGGATAGTTCTATTGAAATATGCAAAGGTTTGGCAGTTGGGAAAGAGTGTCAATTTATTCTGTTTTGCTCAAGAACCAATAATTGTGTCATCAGGCCAAAATTATATGAAGGCATATTTTGAACCAATACATAACAAATAGCATTATAACAATTTGAGCTCTCCCCAAATGGAATGAGCTGCCTCAAAACAGTTGACATAATTCTGTAAAGGTTGTATCATCATCTGCCAAGGATTCTGTATTGTTGTGCTAGGGAAACTTATGAGTCCCATGATTTCATGACTATTTAGACAGGAGCATCTTGTAGCTAATTTAAAGGAATATAAGCCTTTGTAGAAACAAACATTATACTATAAATCCATTGATAAATTCAGCTTCTCAACCTAAAATGTTCATAAACAGATGAATGGATAAAGAGGATGTGGTAATATTTATACAATGAAACACAACTTATCCATAAGAAAGAATGAAATTTTGCCATTTTCAACAACATGGATGGACTTGGAGGGTATTATGCTAAATGAGATAAGTCAGGTAGAGAAAGACAAACACTGTATGATGTCACTTATATGTGGAATCTAAAAAATAAAGTAGTCAATATAATAAAAAAGAAACATACTCACAGATATAGAGAACAAATTCGTGGTTACCGTAGGGAGAGAGGAAACTATTATGTATAAGGTAAGCTACAAGGATATATTGTACAACACAGTGAATATAGCCAATATTTTATAACAACTATAAATGGAGCATAACCTTTAAAAATTGTGAATCACTATATTGTATACCTGTAATTCATGTAATATTGTACATCGACTATACCTCAATAATTTGGCTTCCCTAACTCAAAAAGTTAAATTTCAAAAGATGTGCAAAAACATATAAAAGTTGATCAATGTTATTAGGCATGAAGAAAAAAAATAACCACTATTCACCCACTTTGCATATTTAATGGCTAACATTAAAAATTCTGACAATACCAAGTGTTTATAAGAAGTTGTGACTCGAACTACCATGTATTGTTGCTGGGTATGTAAACTGGAACACGCATTTTGGAATACTTGCTGGTGTTTACTAAAACTGAAAATATAATCTAGAAATTACACTATAGGTATATATCCTTCAATATTCATACAAATATTCACTAAAAGTTATGTATACAAATATGCGGAGCAGTAATATTCATAGAAACAATCAAATGACTGTCAAGAAGATAAATAAACTGATATATTCTTTCAATGAATAATATATAGATGAAGTCAAATGGACTACTGATCCCCCAGAAATATGGATGAATCACAGAAACATAGTTTTGAATGAAAAAAGTCAGACACAAAAAAATACATACTATATGATTCCACTTTTACAATGTTCAAGAAAAGGCAAATCTAATCTATGGTGTTAGAAATCAGGATGATGGCTATCTTTGGGGAAGAAGGAGGGTTTCTGGAGTAATGATAATACTCTACTTTCTGATGGGTGTAGAATTCATGGTGTAATTTTTTTTTTTTTTGCTGTACGCGGGCCTCTCACCGCTGTGGCCTCTCCCGTCGCGGAGCACAGGCTCCGGACGCGCAGGCTCAGCGGCCATGGCTCACGGGCCCAGCCACTCCACAGCATGTGGGATCTTCCCGGACCAGGGCACGAACCCGTGTCCCCTGCATCGGCAGGCGGACTCCCAACCACTGCGCCACCAGGGAAGCCCCATGGTGTAATTTTTACTCTGAAAAGAAATCACCGAGCTTAACATTTTTAATTGACATACTTTCTATATGCATGCCAAAATTCAATAAAATGCTCAATTTTTTAAAAAAAGTTAATTTACTCTCTTTAAAATCAGAAGAATGTATGTGCAAATCCAGATAATAATTTCTATACCTTCTCGTCTAATCCCAGGAGAGTTTAGCAAAGACATTTAAATTCCTTGCACAGTGTTGCTTATATAAATAGAGAATATTAGCACCTGAAGGAGTCAAAAAAATTATCTGCTCCAAATCCAAGAGTGGGCGCTAAGAGAAAAGACACAGGAAAGAAACTGAGGCCTTTAGGAGCTCTTTCCTAAAATCAATCAATAGCTAGATACAGAGCCAGGCCCAGAATGTAGATACCTGACCCCAAGTCTAATGAGTTCCCTCCACGTTGGAAATTCAGGATTTTCTTTTCACATCCACAGGGCTGTTTGTTTCTTTTTTCTTTTCTTTTCTTTTTTTTTTACTTAACTCTTATGATAATTCCAAGGAAAATCGTTTTCCCTGAATCTGTGGATCAACCAGTTTAAATTGCCTCTTTCTTCCCAAGTTTGCTAAGAAGTGCTGCATAAATGTTTAAGGCATGGATACAGTTTCCACAAGACTGAGTTAAGAGTCTACCTTGAAATGAAAAATGGTGCTGATATTTAGAAAATGAAAAATAGTGACCTAGCCTTGTGGCTCAGCAACCGAATGTTCCACTATGGCACAAGTTTCTTGCTATGCTATAAATTTTTCCATCTTAAGCTCTAAAAGACAGAATGAAGACCTGGGGGACTTTGTTGGTTCCAGTGATCTATCAAGTAACTTCAGGAGCTGAAAAATTTGCATCGTTTGGCATCTATGCCAGATACATTCAACCCAGTGAGATAGTAAATCAGTATTCCCTTAAATTATGAGACTGAGCATCAAGTACAGGAGCAAAGCACCTGCCAGAGATAAGAGCACGAAACAGAATGATCATCCAATCCAAATATCAGAAACTGAACATTTAGATCTTTTAAACTGCCTAGTGTGACACAATGAATGGATAACATGCAAACCATATGTGGTATACACATTTGAAAACACACAGTATTTAACTGATGACACCAAAAAAAGGCACTCTATTTTAACACAATGTGTAAGAATAAAATATTTATGATCATGGCAATTGAAACTACTCACTTAAAAAATCAATTGCTTATCGGTATGAGAATCTATGCATCTAAAAACCCCATAAAAAGATCCTTATATTCCATGACTTATGTATTGATTAAGTGTTAGAATCAATGTGAGACTATTTGCTTAAAGGCAATCTGCCTATATTATGTGCAAAATGTCAGGTGGCTATAGGAACAAGTAATGAAAGACTATGATTTTTTTGAGAATAAAATATTTTAGAGGTATGAAGAAGAAATGCCATTTTACTAATCACTTAAACTTATATTTTATGTGTATTTTAAAATTTAATTACAACTTCTATTTTTGATTTTATAATATTTTCTAAGCAGTGTCTTGCTTGTCACATGTCAGAGGAGTTGGCCGAATTGCCATTGGCCAAGAGATACAATGAATAAGGCAAGGAGAAGCCTATGTTTTCAGTGTTATTTTCACAACTGGATGAATATTGTCTTCCAAACACACATATTTATAATTATTTAAATCCATTATATCTAATTCATTCTTCACTCACTGTTCAAAAGGAGTTGAGACAACTTCAGTGGGAAAACATGGTTTTCTCCAATGATGTACTACTCTATTTAGAAAGACATTTCATTTTTGCTTTTTCAAAGTAAATGTATGTTAGCTCTTTTTTAAGGGCACCGGAATGTGTTTTTAAATAATAGTACTTTACATAAAAAATGATACTTTGTAAGCAATTATTATAATATTGTCTAATACTAAAATTCACTATAGAAAAGGGCTCTAAAATAGCAATATGGCTTTACATCAAAATTTCTCTTGCAGTGCCATATGAGTGTAATCTATGTAAAACACATGGATGTCAGTACATAATAAATACAGAGCCACTTATAGATCATGAATATTGTTCTGTGAACAATTTCAAGGGTACCACTTACTTCCTGGCTTCTATGAATGGCCCAACTGTAGTAGTACAGACCATACTCAACATGGCCTTATGCAGTGGCCCTAGATAAGCACCATAGCACATATTTCAAATGTAGTAAGAATGATATAGCCAAGCTAAATTTTCCAGGAAGGGAATTTATGCACACTTATCATAAAATTAGTATTTTCTGATTGTTTTCCTGCAGACCAGCTCATCATATTAAAATTTTTCATTTATCTATTCCCAACTTTTCTCTCAACAGGATTGCTTTTATTAAGTCTAGTCAAGTTATCTTATCTCTCTATTGGGGCAAATATTCCTTTGCAACACAACAGGCCTCAGGTCATAATCGCATTTCTGCAAAATAATTGATACTGATAATAACCATGAGTCAGCTAGAAAAGGTTAAATTATGTTTTAAGCTTTCTGATTAATAAGAAAAGCAAGTTTGTTATAAAGCTGTTCAAAGTTTTTCCTATGAGTCCTCATAAAGAAGAAACTATAATTTTGATGATATCCTTAATAAATTATTTATTTATTTATTTATTTATTTTATTTATTTTTGGCTGTGTTGGGTCTTCGTTGCTGCATGCAGGCTTTCTCTAGCTGCATCAAGTGGGGGCCACTCTTCGTTGAGGTGCACAGGCTTCTCATTGTGGTGGCTTCTCTTGCTGAGAAGCACAGGCTCTAGGCACACAGGCTTCAGTAGTTTTGGCACGTGGGCTCACTAGTTGTGGCCCACAGGCTCTAGAGCACAGGCTCAGTAGTTGTGGCACACAGGCTTTGTTGCTTGGCAGCATGTGGGATCTTCCCGGACCTGGGAACGAACCTGTGTCCCCTGCAATGGCAGGTGGATTCTTAACCACTGCGCCACCAGGGAAGCCCCTAATTTTTTAATAATAAATATAGAAGCAAATTTTATACTACTATACTATTCATTTCAAGTTGAGATAATAAGCCCAAGGAATTCAGTAAAAGTATATCTAAAAGAATACAGATTTAACTGAGCTAAAATTTAAAATAATATTAACTATAAAATAATAATCACAATTGATAGCACATATTGAGTGTTTACCATATATAATGTACTATGCTAGAATCTTTAGATAAATTAACCTCTTTAATCTTCAAAATAACTCTGCAATTTTCTTTTATTTTTATCCCCACAGTAGAGATGAGGGCACTGAGGTCTCCTCTGAGATTGAGAATAGCCTATGTCATCCTAATCACTACGCCTTCATTACTTGTCAACTTTGGGGAGAAGAAATACAAACATCAACAAGAGGCAGCAGGGGTACTTGCAGGAAATTCACATGCCCCCAACATTTACATATATCCTGTCTAGGTGGGGCTCCTCCTGATTCTAAGTCACTACAGTAAAGAGCTACTAATTGGAAAATGTACTATCCCTCAGGTGTGTCAGTTAAGGAAAAAAGTTTAAGTCATTTTTCCAAAGAAGACATACAGATGGCCAACAGGTACATGCAAAGATACTCAAAATCACTAATCATTAGGGAAATTCAAATCAAAACCACAATGAGATATAACCTCACACCTGACAGAATGGCTATTGTCAAAAAGACAAGAAATAACAAATGTTGGCAAGGCTATGGAAAAAGGGAACCCCCATGCACTGCTGGTGGGAAAGTAAATTGGTGCAGCCACGATGAAAAACAGTACAGCAATACCTAAAAAAATTAAAATTAGAACTAACATATGCTCCAGCAATTCCAATCCTGGGTATTTATCCAAAGAAAACAAGAATACTAATTCAAAAAGACATCTGAACCCCTATGTTCATTGCAGCATTATTTACAATAGTCAAGCTATGGAAGCAACCCAAGAGTGCATCAATAGATAAATGGATAAAGAAGATGCGGTATATGTATACAATTGAATATTACTCAGCCATAAAAATAATGAAATCTTGCCATTTATGACAACATGGATGAACCTAGAGGTTATTATGCTAAGTGAAATAAGTCAGACAGAGAAAGACGAATACTGTATGACTGCACTTATATGTGGAATCTAAAAAACAAAAAAATGAACAAATAAGAAAACAGGAACAGAGTCAAAGATACAGAGAACAAGCAGGTAGTTGCCAGATGCGAGGGAGATGGGGGAGGAGAGAAATAGGTGAGGAAGGGTAAGAGGTACAAACTTCCAGTTGCAAAATAAGTCACTGGTATGAAATGCAGAATGTAGAGAATATGGACAATAATTATATAATATCTTTGGTGACGGATGGTAACTAGACTTATTATGGTGGTCATTTTGAAATATAGAAATATTGAATCAGATAGCTGGACCAAGATGGTGGAGTAGAAGGACATGCTTTCACTCCGTCTTGTGAGAACACCAGAATCACAAACAGTTGCTGGACCATCATCGACAGGAAGACACTGGAACTCACCTAAAAAGATACCCTGCATCCAAAGACAAAGGAGAAGCCACAATGAGATGGTAGGAAGGGCGCAATCACGTTAAAATCAAATCCCATAACTATTGGGTGGGTGACTCACAAACTGGAGAACACTTATACCACAGAAGTCCACCCACCGTAGTGAAGATTCTGAGCCCCAAGTCAGGCTTCCAAACCTGAGGGTCTGGAAATGGAAGGAGAAATTCCTAGAGAATCAGACTTTGAAGGCTAGTGGGATTTGATTGCAGGACTTTGACAGGACTGGGGCAAACAGAGACTCCACTCGTGAAGGGCACACACAAAGTAGTATGTGCATCGGGACCCAGGGGAAGGAGCAGTGAACCCAGGGGAGAATGAACCAGACCTACCTGCTAGTGTTGGAGGGTCTACTGCAGAGGCGGGGGGTGGCTGTGGCTCACCATGGTGACAAGGATACTGGCAGCAGAAGTTCTGGGAAGTACTCCTTGGTGTGAGCCCTCCCACAGTCTGCCATTAGCCCCAGCAAAGAGCCCATGTAGGCTCCAGTGTTGGGTTGCCTCAGGCCAAACAACCAACAAGGAGGGAACCCAGCCCCACCCATCAGCAGTCAAGAGGATTAAAGTTTTACTAAGCTCAGCCCACCACAGCAAAACCCAGCTCTACCCACCACCAGTCCCTCCCATCAGGAAACTTGCACAAGCCTCTTAGACAGCCTCACCCACCAGAGGACAGACAGCAGAAGCAAGAAGAACTACAATACTGCAGCCTGTGGAACAAAAACAAAATTCACAGAAAGATAGACAAGATGAAAAGGAAGAAGGCTAGGTACGAGATGTAGGAACAAGATAAAACCCCAGAAAAAAAAAACTAAATGAAGTGGAGATAGGCAACCTTCCAGAAAAAGAATTCAGAATAAGGATAGTGAAGATGATCCAGGACATCGGAAAAAGAATGGAGGCAAAGATCGAGAAGATGCAAGAAATGTTTAAAAAGACCTTAGAAGAATAGACCGAGAAAATATTTGAAAAGATTATAGTTGAAAACTTCCCTAACATGGGAAAGGAAATAGCCACCCAAGTCCTGGAAGCACAGCAAGTCCCATAAAGGATGAACCCAAGGAGAAACACATTGAGACACATAGTAATCAAACTGACAAAAATTAAAGACAAAGAAAAATTATTGAAAGCAGCAAGGGAAAAACGACAAATAACATACAAGGGAACTCCCATAAGGTTAACAGCTGATTTCTCAGCAGAAACTCTACAAGCCAGAAGGCAGTGGAATGATATACTTAAAGTGATGAAAGAACTTCTCTAAGTGGGAAACACAAGAGAAGAAAAGGACCTACAAAAACAAACCCAAAACAATTAAGAAAATGGTCATAGCAACATACATATTGATAATTACCTTCAACGTGAATGGATTAAATGCTCCAATCAAAAGACACAGGCTTGCTGAATGCATACAAAAACAAGACCCATATAAATGCTGTGTATAAGAGACCCACTTCAGATATAGGGACACATACAGACTGAAACTGAGGGGATGGAAAAAGAT
Organism: Physeter macrocephalus; assembly: GCF_002837175.3. NCBI lineage: Eukaryota > Metazoa > Chordata > Mammalia > Artiodactyla > Physeteridae > Physeter > Physeter macrocephalus. Next base: position 67,937,596 of record NC_041214.2, on the reverse strand, counting down.
ATTCCATGCAAATGGAAATCAAAAGAAAGCTGGAGTAGCAATACTCATATCAGATAAAATAGACGTTAAAATAAAGGTTGTTACAAGAGACAAGAAAAGACACTACAAAATGATCAAGGGATCAATCCAAGAAGAAGATACAATTATAAATATATATGCACCCAACATAGGAGGACCTCAATACATAAAGCAACTGCTAACAGCTGTAAATGAGGAAATCGACAGTAACAGAATAATAGTGGGGAACTTTAACACCTCACTTACACCAATGGACAGATCATCCAAAATGAAACCAAATAAGGAAACAGAAGCTTTAAATTACACAATAGACCAGACAGATTTAACTGATATTTATAGGACATTCCATCCAAAAACAGCAGATTACACTTTCTTCTCAAGTGCGCACAGAACATTCTCCAGGATAGATCACATCATGGGTCACAAATCAAGCCTCAGTAAATTTAACAAAATTGAAATCATATCAAGAGCCTTTTCTGACAACAACTTTATGAAATTAGAAATCAATTACATGGGAAAAAACGTAAAAAACACAAACACATGGAGGCTAAACACTACATGACTAAATAACCAAGAGATCACTGAAGAAATGAAAGAGGAAATCAAAAAATACCTAGAGACAAATGACAATGAAAACACGACAATACAAAACCTATGGGATGCAGCAAAAGCAGTTCTAAGAGGGACGTTTATACTTATACAAGCCTACCTCAAGAAACAAGAAAAATCTCAAATAAATAATCTAACCATACGCCTAAAGGAACTAGAGGAAAAAGAACAAAGAAAACCCAAAGTTAGCAGAAGGAAAGAAATAATAAAGATCAGAGCAGAAATAAATGAAATAGAAACAAAGAAAACAATAGCAAAGATCAATAAAACTAAAAGTTGGTTCTCTGAGAACATAAACAAAATTGATAAACCATTAGCCAGACTCATCAAGAAAAAGAGGGAGAGGACTCAAATCAATAAAATTAGA
>NC_041214.2:67934688-67936238 GCF_002837175.3 Physeter macrocephalus | reverse complement strand
ATAGATGCAAAAATCCTCAACAAAATACTAGCAAACAGAATCCAACAACACATGAAAAGGATCATATACCATGATCAAGTGGGATTTATCCCAGGGATGCAAGGATTCTTCAATATACGCAAATCAATCAATGTGGTATACCATGTTAACAAATTGAAGAATAAAAACCATATGATCATCTCAATAGATGCAGAAAATGCTTTTGAGAAAATTCAACTCCCATTTATGATAAAGACTGTCCGGAAAGTGGCCATAGAGGGAACCTACCTCAACATAATAAAGGTCATATATGACAAACCCACAGCAAACATCATTCTCAGTGGTGAAAAACTGAAAGCATTTCCTCTAAGATCAGGAACAAGACAAGGATGTCCACACTCACCGCTATTATTCAACATAGTTTTGGAAGTCCTAGCCTCAGCAATCAGAGAAGAAAAAGGAATACAAATTGGAAAAAAGAAGTAAAACTGTCACTGCAGATGACATGATAATATATATAGAGAATCCTAAAGATGCCACCAGAACACTACTAGAGCTAATCAATGAATTTGGTAAAGTTGCAGGATACAAAATTAATGCACAGAAATCTCTTGCATTCCTATACACTGATGATGAAATATCTGAAAGCGAAATTAAGGAAACACTGCCATTTACCATTGCAACAAAAAGAATAAAATACCTAGGAATAGGGCTTCCCTGGTGGCTCAGTGGTTGAGAGTCTGCCTGCCGATCCAGGGGATATGGGTTCGTGCCCCGGTCTGGGAGGATCCCACATGCCGCGGAGCGGCTAGGCCCATGAGCCATGGCCGCTGAGCCTGCACGTCCGGAGCCTGTGCTCCGCAGCGGGAGAGGCCACAGCGGTGAGAGGCCCGCATACCATAAAAAAAAAAAACCTAGGAATAAACCTACCTAGGGAGACAGAAGACCTGTATGCAATAAAATATAAGACACTGATGAAAGAAATTAAAGATGATATCAACAGATGGAGAGATATACCATGTTCTTGGATTGGAAGAATCAATATTGTGAAAATGACTATACTACCCAAGGCAATCTACAGATTCAACGCAATTTGGATCAAACTACCAGTGGCATTTTTTACAGAACTAGAACAAAAAATCTTAAAATTTGTATGGAGACACAAAAGACCCCAAATGTCCAAAGCACTCTTGAGGGAGAAAAACGGAGCTGGAGGAATCAGACTTCCTGACTTTGGACTATACCACAAAGCTACAGTCATCAAGATAATATGGTACTGGCACAAAAACAGAAACACAGATCAATGGAACAAGATAGAAAGCCCAGAGGTAAACCTACACACCTATGGTCAACTAATCTATGACAAAAGAGGCAAGGATATACAATGGAGAAAAGACAGTCTCTTCAATAAGTGGTTCTGGGAAAACTGGACAGCTACATGTAAAAGAATGAAATTAGAACACTCCCTAACACCTATACACAAAAATAAACTCAAAATGGATTAGAGACCTAAATGTAAGACCGGACACTATAAAACTCTTAGAAGAAAACATAGGAAGAACACTCATTGT
>NC_041214.2:67906309-67934178 GCF_002837175.3 Physeter macrocephalus | reverse complement strand
CCCATCGACAGAAGAATGGATAAAGAAGATGTGGTACATATATACAATGGAATATTACTCAGCCTTAAAAAGGAACGAAATTGGGTCATTCGTTGAGACGTGGATGGATCTAGAGACTGTCATACAGAGTGAAGTAAGTCAGAAAGAGAAAAACAAATATCGTATATTAACGCATATATGTTGAACCTAGAAAAATGGTACAGATGAACCAGTTTTCAGGGCAGAAATTGAGACACAGATGTAGAGAACAAACGTATGGACACCAAGGCGGGAAAGGCACAGGGGGGTGGGGGTGGCGGTGTGATGAATTTGGTGATTGGGATTTACATGTATACATTGATGTGTATAAAATTGATGACTAATAAGAACCCGCTGTATTAAAAAAATAAAAAATAAACCTATATAAAGGTTTAAAACAAACAAACAAATAAAAGAAATATTGAATCACTATGTTGTATACTAGGAACAAGGAAACAAACAACCTCATAGAAAAAGAGATCACATTTGTTGTTACCAGAGGTGGGGGTGGGGGAGGGGAAAATGGATGAAGGTGGTCAAAAGGTACAAACTTCCATTTATAAGGTAAAGAAGTACTAGCGATGTAATGTACAACATGATAAATAAATTAACACTGCTGAATGTACATATAAAAGTTGTTAAGAGAGTAAATCTTAAGTGTTCTCACAACAAGGAAAAACATTTTTTTTCTATTTCTTTAAATCTGCATCTATATGAGATGATGGATGTTCACTAAACTTATTGTGGTAATCATTTCATAATGTATGTAAGTCAAATTATTATATTGTGCACCTTAAACTTATACAGTGCTGGATGTCAATTATATCTCATTAAAGCTGGAAAAAATATAATTGAAAGTGTTTTGTGATTTTATTAACATAGACTAAACTTTATTAAGCAAATAATAAACACTAAAGAAAGGAAAAATTTAAATCAGCACCAATAATCCAGAAGAATTGATAAACTGCATATGCTTTAAATACTTATCCTTTAATATTAATTATAAAAAATAACTTCACAAAAGCTAGCCAATTATGAGTTCAGTTATAATATTTTCCAATAACGGAATATAATATTCTACGTTATTGATTTAAAAATCAAGTAAACGGACTTTGGGGTTGACATTAAAGATTTTGAATGTATACCCATCCTGAATAGATGTCATCTGAGGAAATAACTGTGGCCAAGATGAAGACTTTCCCCAGAAAATAATTATAGGTAAGTTTCAACTACAAACAAATGAGCAATTTAGGTGCCAAATATCTTAATGAAGCTTAATCTTTTCATTTAAGCATGCTTAATTGAGACAAAGACCACTATTCATGTAAACGCTATACTTTTCCGCATCAAATAATCATAAATATTGATACACCAATTTTACCTGGTACGTAAGTGTTTACCCGGTACATAATATTGATTTTCCTGACAATTCTAAATAACACTCTCCTATTAACAACTCAAAAGAAATTGCAGGCTCAAACATAATATTTCTTTTAAGAGAAATTAATTTTATTTTCAAAAAGGTATCTCAGTCAATGGCTTTTTATTTAGCACAGAATATTATTGCCCTTGCCCCCAAAATGAATATACTTTCTTAGCCTTAATTATAAGGCAAAAAATTATGTTTCTCTTGTTTATTAAAAAAAGTACAATGTGTTTTCTTCTTAATAGAACTGTGTAGAGGGAAATAACTATTCACTTCAGATGAATTTCTCATGATGAAGGCAGAAAGAATAAAAATGTCCAATAATTAACTTTTAAAATTATATATGACATTTTTGATCATTTCTTTCACATCCTCAGAGATGCAGCATATTGTTAACATAGGAATAAAGATTCTTCCAAACTAATATTCAGAACCAGTCTACAAATTTTTAACAAATATTATGATTTTGAACAAATCATTTTGTATCTTGGTGACAACTTTCTGTATCTAATGACTATAAATAATAACTTTCCAATGTAAAAAATTACCAATCATAAAGTATCTTAAAATTCTGTCAGAAAATAAAAACTTAATGCATATATTAACACTGAATAAGTTAATCTTATTCAGTGAAAATTGTATTTTGTCAGTGAAAAAGGATAGTGAAAAACATTGAGGAATTTCAGGCATCTGACTAATAGGTTAACTAAATTCACAAATGCAACATTTAAATAAACTTTCTATTAATCTTTTTGAAAATAATAAAAACACATTTTTCTATTATAAATATCTATTTGAATATAAAATTAGAAATATTCTAGAAAAATAGCTACATATTACATTTCTAATGGCCCACAACATATGGCAGGCATTCTTCTATCAATTTTAAAATGAAAATGTTTATTATATTCTGTATATTCAGATTCTTAACATTCATTTCAAAATCCTGTCCCAAAGAATATAAACTGAAAACAAACTGTTACAAGCAGAATCCCAGAAGTATACAGAGGACATGCTAAAGAGTGATGAGGGCAAGTTAAGGAAATCCACAGTGAAGCACACAAGGACTGATGACAATTGGAAGCCCCTGGGTGCTTTGTTTTTACTACATAAAGTAACTTTATTTTTTTAATTGAAGTATCAATATAATTGATTTACAATGTTGTGTTAGTTTCAGGTGTACAGCAAAGTGATTCAGTTATACATATATATCAATATATATCTGCTCTTTTTCAGATTCCTTTCCCTTATAGGTTTTTACAAAATATTGAGTGTAGTTCCCTGTGCTATACAGTAGGTCCTTGTTGGTTATCTATTTTATATATAGTAGTGTGTATATGTTAACCCCAAACTCCTAATTTATTCCTCCCCCCTTTCTCCTTTAATAAGTTTGCTTTCTATGTCTGTAGGTCTATTTCTATTTTGTATATAAGTTCATTTGTATCTTTTTTTTTTTAGATTCCACATATAAGTGATATCATATGATATTTGTCTTTCTTTGGCTTACTTCATTTAGTATGATAATCTCTAGGTCCATCCATTTTGCTGCAAATGACATTATTTCATTCTTTTTTATGGCTGAGTAATATTCCATTGTGTGGATGCAACCTAAATGTCCATTGGCAGATGAATGGATAAAGAAGATGTGGTGTATATACACAATGGAATATTACTCAGCCATAAGTAAGCCCCTGAGTCTTAAAGGGGTCAAGGAGAGCGAGCAGTGTTACTGGAACCTAATAAGAGTGGGAAGCTGTTGAAAAAGAGCCACATGACAGGAAATGTGGCCACAGGTAGACGAGTTTGCTCCTATCTATCAAACATAGCCCCATGGAGGTTAGGGATAAATATCCTGAGCTCTCACTTTTCCCACACACCAAACTCTTGCATGTGCCTCCCGCTGGCTGAACCCAGTAGAGTTAGAAGGCTAGTGAGTTTGGATGATGCAACCCATTGAGATGGACATTCCAGGGCAGAGTGGAGAATGGTTCTGAGGAGGAGAACTCTGGGAATACAAAAATGAGTCTGATTGGGAATATGGGATTGACAGGTACACACTACCATATTTAAAATAGATAACCAACAAGGACCTACTGTATAGCACAGGGAACTCGATTCAATATTCTGTAATAACTTAAATGGGAAAAGAAGTTGAAAAAGAATGGATACTTGTATGGGTGTAACTGAATCACTTTGCTGTACACCTGTAATTAACACAACATTGTTAATCAACTATACTCTATTATAAAAGTTTAAAAAAAAATTTTTAAATGAGTCTGCTATTGACCCCCATCCTTTAAGAATTCAGTCTTTTGAGCTCTTTTCTATCTATCTTTCAAATGCATATAGTAAGAATATGAACTAGATTTCAACTTAAATTGGAAACAAAATTTAGGAACATGCAATATATTCATACTGGAAAATTCAGAAAACAAGTTCATGTTCTTCTTTGCTTTTATGTTTAATATATATTAATAGCAGTCCAATATAATGATATATATATATATATAGTTTTGATTTCACGTTGTAATGGCACTTGTTCCCATATAAATTACATTTATAGTCAAAAAATAAAGTTATTTGGATGAAGAAATGATCTTTCTTACTTTTACATCATACCTATGCAGGAAATGTCATCTGCAGGAAATTACTGCATCAAAAGCCTTACAGTAGGGACTTCCCTGGTGGCGCAGTGGTTAAGAATCTGCCTGCCAATGCAGGGGACACAGGTTCGATCCCTGGTCCAGGAAGATCCCACATACCGCGGAGCAACTAAGCCCGTGCGCCACAACTACTGAGCCTGCGTTCCGGAGCCCGCGAGCCACAACTACTGAAGCCCATGCACCTAGAGACCGTGCTCCGCAAGAAGAGAAGCCACTGCAATGAGAAGCCCGTGCACCGCAACGAAGAGTAACCCCCACTTGCCGCAACTAGAGAAAGCGCATGCACAGCAACGAAAACCCAATGCAGCCATAAATAAATAAATATATGTGTGTGTGTTTTTTAAAGCCTTACAGTAATTACCTTTTTAAAAGTTAGGCTAAGCACAATAAATTATTTTTATATGGAACTACTTTCATATGGCAGCATAAAATAATCAGTCAATGGCTATATCTGAAAAGGAAAACATAACTTCATTTAAGCTTGGTATGTTAAGTCATTTCTGCTTATATCTTCCCACATTTGGCATTGTTAATTTCCTCTATAAATAACCAAGACTCTCTACCCATATGTCCTATAACATGAATTCTTACTTCAGCAATAGTTGGCTGCTACGACCATGACTACCCATTTGTGGTTATAATCGTACTGAAAAAGAAAACAAGTTTCTTAAGAGAAATTCCACACCTTCAAAGCTGATTTTTACTCTTTAAAGAGTCTTTATTATGCTTACACAAGCCATGAATTTCCAAGAGACAAACAGGTATACAGTGTTTTGTACACTTATTTGATCACCTTTTTCATGGAACACCTTAAAGAATATTGTTTAAGAAACAATACTGTAGCCATTCAAAATCCCTCACAGCAATTTCAAAGACAAGGATACATACAAAAACAGGTCCTTATCAGTAGAAGGTACCTTTGCATTAATGTTATATTTCCCCCCCACCAATCCCTGGACCATATTCCACCCCCATCAGAAGGTTCAGTTCATTGCACTGGATGAAGAAAAAAAAGTTTAAAAATGCTTGGTATCATAGCTATTATTATTGACTGGCTGCTTACACTGAAACGATCAGCTTTATCATAGAGGATTTATAAATTTCCTACATCTATGTGCTTTATAATGTGTCTCTAATTCTCAGAAAATGTGCAAGAAATACTTTTTGTATATAAGATTGAGAGGAATAAAAAGTTGTTAATATTCAATCTAAAACAATGTCCTATTTATGCCAAAAAATATATAAGAAATAGGCACCCTAGGTCTCATCTTCAGCTCTCACATGAACTTACTCTGTCACTTGAGAAAAACTGGACTAGTTTATACTCCACTCAACCACCTGTGTGTGTGTGTGTGTGTGTGTGTGTGTGTGTGTGCGTGTGTGTGCCTGCGTTTGTGTCTGAAGGTGTTTGGGGATGGTGTATTTCTTTCTCTCTGCTATTCTTTTCCTCTGTCCCTCTAGCCTATTTCCACTAAGAACATAATGTACTCAAAACAAAAGATATACACGATTTCTCAGGATATTAAAAATAACACAAACAATCAGAGCACTCAGAAGCTATAAATCAGAAATTATACGCATGTATTGTATGCATATGCATGCAATTGAAAGGCATATTAAAGGTTATATATGTATACCTTTATATACAAAGATGCACACACAAATATATATATACATATATATATATTTTTTGCTATGTATAGAAAATAAGGACTAAAGAAAAGTACAAGTACGCCAACATAGTTACTAAGACCATATATCAAATTAGGCTCTGAACTCTCTGACAGAAGGGCAACAGAGAAATACAATCACAGATTTTCATTATTGGACTCAGTGCAATTCATCAAATGATATAAAACACTTTCTCTCTCCTTCCCTTCCTCCCTCCTTCTCTCTCTCTCAGTCTCAATCTATACACACACACGTGTGTGTGTGTGTGTGTGTGTGTGTAATCTCTACAGATATAAACATGCAAGAGTTAAATACACACAATTTTGACTTTTAATCTATCACATATTTCATACTTTAATATTTTCAAAGAGCAAATATATCTTTGTATAAATTATATGTGTGAAAGCCTACCGTGGCATCAAAAAATGAAAAAAATATTAAAAGTATGGCTAGAAAATACACAGATTCTGAAAATCTAGGTTGTTTTTAAGTACAAATGTTCCACCTAGTAGTGTTTTATCTGCCTAGGAACAAGTAGTACTGTACTAGAAACCAATTTTTTAAAATAAGGTAACATTTTTACTTTAAGGGGCCTATATGATGAAGAGTTGTAGAAAACATGAAATACATGTTAAATTTTTATTTACTCACACATGTGAATCTACACACCCACATAGCACCCTTTAACCACTGTGTAAGATGATCTATGATTTTACATGGGAAACATTTGCAACTGTTACCTTCACTCAGTAGCTTTCTTTCCAACACCTATTTATAGAAGTATACAGATGACTAGAATGTTTTGAGCTGAGACTTGAGGGAAAATACTATGTAATAGTCTTCTCTGTGTTACAGTGCCAGGTACATGGTTGGCATGCAACACATTTGGATTGAGCAAATGAAAGAGTAAATAGTTTATCAAGGAAATCAAGTGACAAAGATCATCACTAAATTATCTTCTTTAGTTACAAATGCTGGATCAATCCTAGAGAATGGGATTTAGGGTGATATCTCTACCACCGTACACTTAGAGCCATATGAATAATCAGGTTCCCCACATACACTCATTCCACTTAAAAACGAAGGAGACACCACAAGTTGTAAATTAACAGCAACATCAGCCCTTGGACTTGTCTCACTTTGGCCGTTTTTTTTTTCAGCTTTCGAGTTAGTTGCCAACAAAGGCATTTCACATAAAATTTGGATTTTGAGCTCCTCTTAAGAAATCAAATGTCTGGCAACCCTGTACCCAGAGTTGCTCAAGACAACACAAAGTTACACCCAAATGCTGTTGCTCCCTCTAGACAGGGCATGTGCTTTCCAGTAACCACATCACTCTCTCCCCAGTATCTGGTACTCCAATGGCTTCATCCATTTATGTTCACTCTGGGGCCACTGCAAGCATCTGATTTTGTAAGCTCTGCTATGCACAATCCATTTTTAATAATGAATCCAAATCTCAATTTTGGTAATTACTAGCAGTGCAACCTTGAGCAAGTAATTTATTCTCATAGAGTCTCAATTTCATCACCTATAAAACTGTAAAAGTAATCCCCTGTCACATCACAGTGTGACTGTGGAAGGAAATGAGATTATATATGAAAAGGCTTTGTGAACTTGAAAGGCCATATGTATATAGTCTTATTTTTATTTTATTATTAAAGTCCTAATAAGTAAAACTGTGATCATCTTTAAACTATGATATATTCCTAAACAAAATTTAAATTCTTAGATTAATAGGTAGAAAAAGAAACTACAAATGTTAACAGTGACTTAGATGTACAATTAAAAACTGGTGAATATTAGAATGCAAGCAGAGACTATATCATCAGATGGCGTTATTTTTGTTCAATCCACTTGCTCTAAAATAATTTAATCAAATGTAATGTTATTTAAGAAAAGTTAAGGTCAAATTACTTTATTAAAATAAAAGATATAGAGCAGGCAGGATATATAATATTTTTATTAATTATTCCCAAATTATCTATAAATAAATATTTGTTTTCTGCATGAAGTATTAATAATATAACTTAAACACATTTAATGTTAGTGTCTTAAAGAAAAGCAACTATGCTTAAAGTAATTCTATAATAAAGAATTATAGAATTAAAATCTAAATATCACTCTTACTTAAAGTTTTACAGTAAAGTCTTAATTTTAAATGTATTTCTATATCTTTATTGCTATTGTTTTTATTTCAAATTCTCCCTTTAATATGAGTGTGTATGTATATTCAATTTTTAAAATTGAAACCTTCTATTTCTGAATAAATTTTCAAAAAATCATTTCTATTCACTGAATATAGGCACAAATTCCATTTGTGTGTTTTCCTCCTTCACAGTTCCACATCTCTTATTCACTGACTTTGTTTCTTTTGCCTAATAATGCTGATGGTTACCCAATTTTGAATCCTTAGTAACTTGTGCTAAAGATGCTTGATATTGTATGCATACTATCATAAACATTATGCTGTCATATATAAATATATTTCTATACAAAAAATATATTTCCCTTTGGCCAATTTTTTCATTACTGAATACATAAATGTCACTGGGGTACCTCATTTACTTAATGGACTTTATTAACTTGATCAAAATCCATCACTAGAGTGAATCCTTTAGTTTCATATAACAACAAACCTCTTGCACTTTTTTCTCTGGATCCAGACTGAGTTTTGGCAAGCATGATCATACCTTCAATGATATGTGACTTTCAGATATAAAAAAAGGTGCTTTTCATATTCTCCATAGTTTACTATGATATATTCCTATTAGATGTACCATTAAAAACTAGTGAATATTAGCATGCAAGCAGCTTATTGTTGTGCTTATCTTTAGTAGCCATAATAATTACCATGTACTGAGTGCCTATCTTGAGCAGGGCCTTACATATTAAGCCACTGAATCCTTGTCATAACCCTCTACATATCGTAACATTAGTTTACAACTAAGGAAACCGAAGCTAAAGAAAGGTTAAGTAACTTGATCCCTGCCTCACAGCCCATAAGCAAACGGCAGAGACAGAATTACAACACAAGTTTTTTCAGATCCCAAAGCTCCAAATGCTTTCTAAGCAATTGCTTTTCAAGCTATTTCCATTGTCCTCAGGGATGAATAAACTCCCTAAAACTGGTAATAAGAGTCAGAGATCATTATATAAATAGTGGATGCTGAAAAAATCTCTAAAGATTTATGAGCCCATTGTGAAGGCAGTATAAATTATGTGAGTTGAAATGAAACCCATAAAGATGACAGGATTCAATGATTGATATGTGCTTCATTATCATTATTTACAAGGAAGATATACTACAACCTAATGTTTAAATTTCCCTCAATTCATTTATTTAATCAAAAATAGGAAGGAGTGGGCTTCCCTGGTGGTGCAGTGGTTGAGAATCCGCCTGCCGATGCAGGGGACACGGGTTCATGCCCTGGTCCGGGAAGATCCCACATGCCACGGAGTGGCTGGGCCCGTGAGCCATGGCCGCTGAGCCTGCGCGTCCGGAGCCTGTGCTCCGCAGCGGGAGAGGCCACAACAGTGAGAGGCCCGTGTACCGCTAAAAAAAAAAAAAAAAATAGGAAGGAGTAATTTTTTTATAAAGAGAATCATTTTTTATGATGCTCCCAAGGGGAGAGGCCACAACAGTGAGAGGCCCGTGTACCGCTAAAAAAAAAAAAAAAAATAGGAAGGAGTAATTTTTTTATAAAGAGAATCATTTTTTATGATTTAAATTAAATTAAATCCTATTTAATTTTTTTCTGCCTAGTAAATTCTTATGGTGACAATTTGAATCTCATTTTGTAAAATAAATCCAAAAATTATATTGATTTTACTATATTTGGTCTTCAATGCATTTTGTATATCATTTTATTTATTCATGAATTAAGAAAGATTAATGCTTAACTCAAGCACCTAACACTTTTTTAGTCTTAAATATAATTTTTTAAAGAAATATACAAGTGTTTACACAAAAGTGTAAACTAGTAACATTTTTCAGGATTATACATTGTGTAAGAACACAAATTCTGAAATTCAAACCCAAAAGACTGACATATGAGGTTGGTCCTGAAGTCTTGTTTCTCCTTTTAAGCCTATACATTCCAATTTAATCCAAAGTTGGTAACCAAGAGAAAGTATAGATTTTAGAAATAAATATCTATATGATTCAGTTTATTTCTATTTATTCATTATATCATTGATCCATTCATTTTTTATATAGGGATATATATGTGTATGTATACACACACACACACACACACACACACACACACATATATATTCTACTTGCCACCAAAAAATGATTTGTGATTCCAGATTCCTCAGTTCCTCATGTTAATAGGCATGCAGGCAATCAGGTTGCTAAAATTAAAAGTAGTTACTGAGATTGAATATTAAACTCATCTCTGAGACTCCTTGTAGCCAATAACAGAAAAAAAGACAATGATGCTGACTTCTTTGCAGCTATAACTATTTCTGTAGCTTGTCAGAATAATTGAAAATATTTTCAGATTTCTGTAACTGTTTGAAAACTACAACATTTTTCAAGGTTACTGATGATTTCATACAAAACATGCATGCAGACAATATTTAATGATATATAGGTAATGTTTACAAGTTATCAGGAGAAGTAGTCAACATTAACACCAAAATGCTGCCACAAATGTGTTGCTTCGGAAATGTTCTAATTTAACAGTGATGGGTTAAATTCACTTCTATTTGTTTCAGAATCATATTTGACTCCAGTCAGTGCCCTAGACTAAATTATTATACTTTGTTGTTTACAACCACATAAATATACTGCATCTGAGTGAAGATAAGCCAACAATAACTAACTGCTTATTAGTTTTTAGCCTTTGTGATGTGTTTAGTGTGTAGTAAACACCATACCAGGGTGTTTGAGTAAGAAAAAATACAAGAGAATCAAAAGACAGTTTCTGCCAAAGGTTGATAAGCTACTGGAGAGGTAAGAATACTTGGTTCACCTTGTGCATTGCTAGTAGGAGTATAAAATGGTATAGCTGATGTGGAAAACAGTATGGAAGTTCCTACAAAAATTAAATACACAATTATCATATGGTCCAGCAATTCTACTTCAAAAGAACTGAAAGCAGGGCTCCAACAGATATTTGTATGCCAATCACATAGGAGCATTATTCACAATAGCCAAAAGCTAGAAACAACCCAAATGACCCATCACTGGATAAGCAAAATGTGGCATATATAGATACAATGGAATATTATTCAGCCTTAAAAAGTAATGAAGTTCTGAAACATGTTATAACAATGTGGATGAAATTTGAAGGCAATATGCTAAGTAAAATAAGCCAGACACAAAAGGACAAATAGTGTACGATTATACTTACATGAGGGGCCTAGAGTAAATTTACAGACACAGAAAATAGGATGGTGGTTGCCAGGAGATGGGGGGGAAAGAAATTGGAAAGTATTGCTTAAAAATTTCAGTCTTGGAAAATGAAAAAATTCTGGAGATGGATGGTAGTGGTGGTTGCATAGAAATGTGAATGTACTTTATGTCATGAACTGCACACCCAAAAATAGTTAAAATGGCAAATTTTATGTCATGTATATTTTTCCACAATTTAAAAAGAAATTAAAAAAGAATACTTGGCTTACTTTTCTAAGGTTTTTTTTTTGCTTATATTAATTTTCATTCATCATTCACTAGCTTTGAAAGTATCACTTATGTGAACACTTAATGTGTTCCTCTGGCCAGACCCGAAAGCAAAATGTAAGGAGAAATTCCTATGTTCTATTTTCTACTGCATTTCTATTTCTATTGTATGTCACCCCATGACATAATATTGCAGTGGTTCTCAAACAGGACCTTATTTAAAAAGCACAGAACCCAAAGCCACATAAGAATTACAGAATCAGAATATTTGAAGAGTCCTACCCAAGAATTCTTTTTAACTCCCCAGTAATTCTGATCATAAACCTTGTTGGGAATGACTTTACTTTTTTACTCGGTGTGTGGTCTTAGCTGAATACTGACAGAAACTGATTTTTTCAGAGCTGTGGAAACACCATAATCTAACTCTCTCATTAAGAAATAAACATTTAGGAATTGGAAACATTTCTAAGATTCCTTCCAAAACTGAATAACATAACATGAAAGCTTTCACTGTCTTTCATCCACTGTCTAGGCTCTTGTGGTTAACAAAAAGCAATAATATATTTATTCTATACCTAACGCCTTTATAAGAACAGCATGATCCCAGAAAGTCTAATAATCTCCATTGATCCATAAAATTTGATGGCAATATCATTATGAATCCATCCTAAACTAATTCCCTTTAATATAAGCATGAATTATATATTCCAGTCATAGTATATAAAGTCTAAACTCACTTAGTCAGGTTGATATTAGAAAATACACTTATTTAACTCATGATGGCCCTACCAGAAAATATGTTTGAGTTGACCCGAGATCTTCTAATATATATGTTAAAAAAATCTTATAAAAAACAAATTAGCTTCAAAAGTTCTAGAGTACATTAGAAAACTGTCTTTCTAAGGGGAAAATATTACCAATTACATGGGCATAAACTCTGAAGTTTCTTCTCCTCTGAACCCATTTTTCACATAAGCATCAAATAAATTTTCTTCACACACAACTCTGAGCAAGTCATTCTTGTAACTTAAGCAATGTGAACAAAAAGTGCCAATTGTTCAGGCCTTTTGCCTGTTAATGCAAAGCCCAAACTCCCTAGTGTAGCATTAAGGTCACTAGGCTATGACCCCAAATATTTTAGGGACTGCGTTAACCACAGTTTCAGTTGTTTATCACCAC
The DNA here is from genome assembly GCF_002837175.3 of Physeter macrocephalus. NCBI lineage: Eukaryota > Metazoa > Chordata > Mammalia > Artiodactyla > Physeteridae > Physeter > Physeter macrocephalus. The sequence continues at coordinate 67,921,589 of NC_041214.2, read as the reverse complement.
AGAGTCAAAATTACAAGACACAAGAGACTGAAATGGGTTCTACTCTCCATGTATTCATTTCTTGGTGTGGCACTCAGTTAAGCCCAGATTGCCCCTGCACCCTTCCTAACCTGCTGCCTGATGTTGGGGTTCTTTATCTGTGTGAACTTGGCCCTAGAGCTGGAGCTGCTCCCTTTTCAATCAGGGAATTACCAAGGGCTGCTCCTGCTTGATAATCCAGCCTCTGTGAGTGTGGCAGGGTGCAAAAGAAGGCATTCCCATCCTTCCATTACTTTTCCTGATGGCAAAGAAAGTGGTCCCATCAGGACATCCAGTCATAACTCTTATCTCAGGTCTCCTGTCATCTCTTTTCGAAATATAATCTATGAACATAATTTTTCAAGCAAGCATAAATTTTAAACCAAGAAGTACTTCAAGAGAGAATTTACGGGTGCCATTTGTTCCATTGTCTTTTTGCAGAGGTGCAGCTTATATTTGAGAAGAAGCACAAATATCTCAGCCAATCTTGCTTAAAAACAACAGATAATAGTCATAGTTTTAAAAATTCTAGCTGCATCCCATAAGACAGAAAAATCATTATATACAGGATCCACTCGGGGGATATTCCTGAGGTCTCCTATAGTATCAACTAACCTTCCCCAAAATCATTCGTACTATTTTTCTTGAGCTGCAGTCATTGTGGACTCATTTATGTTTCTTCTTACACAGACTTATACCTTCTCAACTGCATACCTACATTCACCCTGTATTTTCTACCTGGACATCGTTACATCCTTCACTGCTTTTTCTACCTAGTAACGTGACCTTCCTTCGAAGGATCTCCTCACTCTCTCCCCCGTTGTGGTGCTTTCCATGGCCTTTCCAACTGGAACTGAGCTCCTCATCTTTAAATTCTCATTGCATTTTATTTATGCCCCTTTTGAGCCACTTAAGCACATTCTTCCATCCACCAAAGAAGTCTGAATACAGATTGAATATCCTTTGCCAGATTTTATCAGTATGATTTGAGTGAGTTTATACTCACTGAAAGCAGAAATCTTGTATCATTTATCTTTGCATTCATACCAATATCTTATCAGTAATTTTTAGTCAATTAATGAATATTAGAAAATTACTATCTAAGAAGTCTCTCTTATTAAGATCATTTTAAGTGGATCTCTTTGGTTAAAAATAGAACAAATTTGAAATAGAACAAAATAGAACTGTATCATGAATTAATATGGTGGTAACCATAAATTTAATACATTTTCATAAACAGCTAAAGGAAGTCTCTGCTGTCTGTCACAGAATAAAAGAAATATAGCATCTTTCCAACCCTGTTCCTGTCTTCTCTCCATGTATTCTTTATTATTTATTCCACTTGCTTTAACTGCTGTTAGGTTCAAGGTCTACAATCATTAGGCTTCATGTGAGGCCTAATGATTGTGTCTAAATAGCACTGTTGTATCTCTTGTATCTAAATAGCAATATGATATTGCAACCTTTAGATACGAAGCACTTGGAATTACCTTTTTATTTTAATTATGCATGCTCCATAACAGTAACTCCAAAAGCAGTCCACAGCAAGGAAACAAAATCATTAAATAACAAATTTCTAATATTCCAAAGTCAACACTTTGTGGTCATTCTCTCTTTTTCCTTCTTGAAATTATGTCAGTTTCTATAATTATCTTAATTACCTATTTGCTTACTTGTGTACTGTTCTTCTTTAACAATATCTACACAGCTATCCCACTGACACTAGAATATAATTTCTATGAAAGCAGAGAATCTACGCCGTGGACTGAAAATAGTGTCTGGCATTACAAGAATCACTGCATAAATATTGAATGAGTGAACAGCATCATCAATTAACACTTTCCCTTCTGAAAACTATATTTTCAAGACAATGAAATGATAGGGTTATTCTGGAGTCCCACAATATAAATGTCTTTTATTGAAACAAGCCTAGATTGCTTGTTTCAAGCAATCTGAAAATGGTTCTTAACCCAGGGAAGAGGAGGAGGAAACACAAGGAGCTTGTAGTACACACTGCAGCTGATCGTGACTTAGGGAGTCTAGATTATGGGCTGGATGTGGTATGCGTCAGCATGTATTTTTTTAATAGCTCCTCCTTAGGTGATTTTTTCAGAATTCAAACCCAGAGCCCAAGTTCTCAACAGCTGAGTGTCTTCCTCTATACACTGAATTACCTCAGGTCATTAGTCTCCCGCTAGCAGTGCAGTGCCAGGCCCTCCTATGCCTCAGGGGCATATGCGAAGTCCAGCACATACAATCCCAGAGGCCTGGCTCTGGCATCAGGAAAACTAAAGGCAAGAGATATGCCGAAGGCCAGAAACCCTGGCTAGGTTGACTCTTTCCAGGCCTTTCTTGGGAACTTGGTACTAAATGGAGCCCTGGGACCCCTACTGGCTTGGCTTGGCTGGCTGGTCCCCACTGACAAGGCTAAGTGGGGAGGGGAGATGAGAAGCCCGTCCTACAAGGCTCCTCTGGGTGGGTGTACTGATCAGGGCTTTATAAAAATCATCTTAGGGGCTTTGCCTATTAAGAGATATCATAGACAGCAGGTAATAAGCCCCTCAGACACATTCTACCAGGACTCCCTGGGACTATATAGCCTTTGAGGATTGGAGACCCCGTGAACCCCTCCTCTGAAGCAGTGCTAAAGAGGAACCAATTCTCCCTTTTCTGACTGGGTACCATGCACGGCACATTTGTCTACATGAGAGGCGGATAAGCACAGGGACTAAAAATGGGGTTTGGAAGCCAAGGTGTTGCTCAGGCGATCCTGATGGGGACCCATGTTTGAGAAGTGCTCCAGGGCCTTTGACATTTCTAGGCTAAATCATATTGTATACCAATCTCTCCTCCCACTGACACATTTTTAGTTACAAGTAACAAGCCAACCTTGCGAAGAGGCTACAAAAGGACAGTATAAGAGGTACGTAGGGAAATTAAGTACATGTACTTCAGGACTTCTAAACACCAGTTACCTACGTTTAAGATGAAAAAGAAATAATGTGAATTTTCTAATTAATAAAGAACTTGCTCAATTATTTTCATATAGATGACGGTAAGTGTCCAATTATTATGAATTTAGATCCCACTGTATACAATTAATGACAATAGTAATAAGAAATTACATCCTTTGCACCAGTAAAATTTATGATGGAAAGTTGAGATGTGAATTTTAAAATATACAAGAAGGTACATAATTTTTCAAAATTCTTTTAGGGGAAACATGTACACCCCTGGATCCTAGTTTAATTTCCCTTTTTTACTGCATGCTATGGAAAGTTCCATAATATGAGAGAACCCAATAATATATAAATTTATTATACTATGCATGTGAACAAAGTTTAAAAATTAAGACTATCTAGAATTAGTATATACTATGTTGCCCCATAACTTTAATTAAGCAAACCAGAAAATAAATGACAAAAATTTTTAACTAGCCAAAGGAGCTGTCAAAAATACCACAGTTGATTAAGTCAAAGTGTTAGGTGATTGAAGAACTATTGGAAATAGGTACAGGGCTCCTTATCAGGAGGGAGACAAGAAAAGGCAAAAAGAGCAATCCTCAGAACTGCAAAAATTAGAGCAATCTGAAGCCATTAAAAAAAGGATAAATATTGCAATGTATCTAAATATTACAGGAAAACATATGACTGTATTACTGCAGAGGGCAAAAACAGATATTTGATAATTATACCAACCTCCAAAAGAAGCAAAATGGACAAAGGAGGAAAAATCATGTTTGTTTAATGAAGAAAAAAATACTGAAATATATTTTTATCAAGAATGAATAAATTAACCTGTCCCTCCCTAAACATTCATTAGAAAATTCATTCATGTGGAACAAATTCCTTCACCAATATTTCTGAATATGTGTTAATGTGCAAAAGCATATTTTTATAGTTACCTTTATTATGTCTATAATTTGATATTCTCACACAGTCTCCTTAATTGATTATGCTCATACTGTTAACATAATATTATCAGCTTTTTTAAAAGACTGATCTTCCTTCTGTAATGTCTCCTAGTGCCATGGTTACATTTGGGTTCATGTTGTTTTCTGTGCAGAAATGCCCTTTACCTTCTTCTTTCATCTTTGACTCCTATTTCCATCCTCGATGGAGATGCACCACTCTTTTTAGCCTTCCTTGACAACCCCACCAAGAGTTAGGGTCCTTTGTCCCATAGCTCCTTATATGTACTTCTAATACATTAATAATGAAGCACTATATTATAAAATTGTTCTGGACTAAATTCTTTCTTAACAAAAAAAAAACCCATTTCTTATTCTTTTTATTATCTCCATGGCCTATCAAAGAGCGTGATATGCACTGGACATTCCATAACTACCTACTGAATGAAGGGCATGCAGAAAAGTCCTAAAATCTTGCCATTGTGACTGAAATCATGAAATAAGCTTAGATTGTATATTTTAATAAGCAAAGCCAGAGCAAACATTTTTATTTAGATTTCATGTTCATGGCAATAAAAGGCAGCCTGTTGGAAGGTGTGAAATTCAATTATCATGCTGTTACTATGATATCATTTGAAAACACAACTTAGTACATTAATATATATTTCATTGATACTTATTTCTTTATATTAAATAAAGAAATAAAACTACCCATTTTGATTGTTTCTGACACACTACTCATAAGAGAATCACCAAGATGAAACATTTACATGTTCAAAAGATTACATATTTGGAAATGTACATAATTTGCAACAAGGCCATATTATTTGCAAACATGATCTGAAAAAATAAAAATAGCATTAGCAGAGGAAATCAAACAATGCTCAACTTTATTAAGTCCTGAAATAAACACATGTATATGTATATACATATGTACATGCATATATTTCTATAAATCAAAACTGAGATCAAAGTGAGTGTATAGTTTTGTATTTTAAACAAAGCATTAAATTGGGAACATTTCCTCTGTCATAAACTAATCTCATAAAATATTCTTCAAAATTGTTTAAGGTCCATATGTGGATATGCTGTAAATTATTTAACTATTCTCTATCCTTGGAAACTCTTTACAATTATATTCTTCAATGAACATTATATTTGTGTACCTTTCTGATTATTTAGGCTAAGAGAAACTAATTTTCTTACTGTTTTCTTTTTTCCTACCATTTGGGTATTTCTTTCAGATAATTTTTTTCATAAAAACAAACTGCCTTCAACATGAAAAAAAATAACATTTGCATTTCAATGTTATGCTGGTTGTTTTTTAGTCCTGGTATTTATATTATGGACAGTAAAAAGGAATGATCTGAAATTTTGGCTATTAAATCACAGAAATTTATGGCAATAGAATTCTGAGGATATTATTTAGATCATTGTGTCTTTGAATATCCACTCTTTCAGATCTCATATGAAAATGTTATCACCAGGTAAAGTCTTCCTAAAGAGATGGCAAAGTATAATGTCCCTTGGTAAATAGTAACGTGAACATTAAAATGTAACAGTGTTTTAAATAAACTGCTTAATTTCAAATAACCTACTTAATTTAAATAACTCTACTTAATGGCTAATAACTTATAAAAATAAGTAAGTAGATAGTGCTAAAGATGTTTGAATAACTACTAACGAGGCACTTTCAAAGCTACAGAAAAGAAGCACATATTATCTTGCATTTTAGAAGTGGCAATCCAGGTAATTACTAATTATTCCAAAATTAACTGTTTAGGTTTGCGATATAGGATCACTGCAGTCCAATCTCCACATGATGCCAGTGACTTTACACTTGGTCTTCAAAATGGATTGCCGTGAAAAAAGCATGCACTGGACTTAGAAGACCATTATACACAAAAAAATTAATATAGAAATTTTCAAATATTTACATGTTCAAAAGATTAATGATTCTTAAGAAATGTGTATGACAAAACAATATGCAACAAGGTCATATTCTTGTCAATATTGTTTAAAATATCAAAATAGTACTAACAGAGGAAATAAAATACAGTTTAATTTTATAAAATTCTGATAAAAACTTGAAAAGTGATTAAAATCCCAAATAAATATAGAAAATAACATTGTGTGATCCTGTAACAATTTGAAACACTATTATAAATACTGTCAAATATATGTTCACATCATATCAAGAAAAATGGTAAAATTATTTTAATAAGGAGTAAAAAGTAGAAAAAGCAAGACTCAATTACCCATTAAAACTATATCTATCCATAATAAAGAAATTAAAAAGTGAAAACACAACTAAGTTCATTTTCTATTTATTGTTCCAACTTGGCGTATTATTTTATAGATCAAAGTAATAAGCACCTTGAAAAAGAGGAGTTTTGCAGTTACGATGGGGAAACCATCATGACTACCATCCAAAGGCAAGCAAATCATGAATAATGTTACAAATAAGTACATATGAAAGTAGAACATATTCAATAATGGACTTTTCATACATCAAAGTATAATTATTCAACTGAATAGAAGCTGTATTTTAAAAAACTGACTCTCAGGCCCAAACTCCATCAACCAACACTATTACTGCACATAATAGTACACAACTCTGCAACTCTGCTCTTATGTTTGTCAGATGGTATTTTAAAACTGGACAGAATTCTGACACACAAGATTTGTGTAGGTGAAGGCTTAATATATAACCTTCAAGTAGAACATGATCTTCTGGGACCATAAACTATTTATGATTTTAAAAATTCAAAGGGAGAGAGGGAACAGGAAAGAGCACTATATATTTCCTGGGTGCCTTCTATAATACATATAGAAATTGCAACTCCTATTATTAAAACTCAACAGCTAAACACCTATATATTTATCATGTAACTTAAGATCTTTAAATCATCTGTAAGTAGTAAATATTTGCTTGTTGACACCAAAATATAAGGTCCAGATCATTACACACATCATTTAACTTAATCCTCTCAGTAACTCAATTAAGTTATTATGACTACGTGGATTTTCCAGGCAGGGAAACTGAATCCCAGGACATTGGGTAATTTACCCAGAATCATACTAGTAGGTCGTACAGTCAAACACAGATTATTCTAGCTCCAACCCTCTGCTTTCATAATACATCCCACTGCCTACCATATGGAAAAGCATGCACTTGGCAAAACTCTTCATTTAATGATGAATGATGATCACAGTCTCAAAGGAAATACTATTCTGCTGTGTATAACATTAGGATTCAGTAGCCGATCACCTCACATCAAACTTCCATCTCTAGTCTTTCACTGAGGAAACTCTGGCTTTTGAGGGAAAGGCAGCTGATCCCAAAGTAATTTGCCTCTAAAAGGAAGTAGTCTATTACCTTGCCTTAAATAATGCAGCATTCAGTTATTACTTCCTGCCAGAGTGACAGTTTAAGCGCAAGGCATTAAAAAACTGTTTTCTCCTGTTCTAGCTGTCTGTTATTTATTGCCTCATACACTACTTGTCTGGAAGTGATGGATAAATATTTGAAGGGAAAGATCCATCATTCTGGGTGCTCCATGAAATTCAAGATGGATAAAAGTCAATGTTTCAGGCTCATCTACTTTTAGCTTTCTTTCTATAATAAGCTAAAAACAAGCTTTCAGTGTTTTAAAAGACTCTTCTAGTAAAAAACAAACAGACAAACAAACAAATGAAAAACAGCTTTATCAGTTTCTGCATCAATTTCTAAAGAATGGTTTCTATTCCAATATGTTAAGGATTATTTTTTTCAATTTTGGGAAAAAACAAATGTATCTGAAACAATTAAATTGCCTTTCTGACAACACGATTTTGAGACTATGACTTATTCTTTGGATTATGTTTTAACATAACAAAAAGAGAAGCAAGCAAATACTGGCACTATCAACACAGTTACATGCTATTTCTAGGATCAGAGTGAAACCCCAAACTGCACATCAAAAATCTTTTCTTAAAAGCAAGATTAATTTATTTATAACAATAATACTTGCAAATACTCATTAAACACTACTGTACTTTGAGCCAGCAACCATGCTAAGATTTTTTACATAAATTATCACATTTAATGTGATAGTTCTTCTCCTGATAACTAGTGGCTCTCCCCCACCTCCTTAAGTATTTGCTTAAAATTATCTCAATGAAGCTTTCCCTTACCACCTTCCTTAAAATTGCAATCTTTCCTTTCCCTGTACTCTCTGTTGTCTTTCCTTCCTTTATTTTATTTTTTCCCATAGCATTTGTCACTAACAGATATAGTATATATTCTACAAATGTATTTATTTATTGCCTACCTCTCCAAACGTGAATGTAATCACCACGAGGGCACAGATATTGTAATTATTTATGATTTCTTCATACCTGTTTTCTTCAGTGTTGTAGCCCCAATGTCTGTGAGAGTGGCTGGCCCATCGTTGGTACCAAAAATATTAATTTAATGAAGGTGTTTAGTCTTTATGAACAACCTTTGAGATATTAACACATTCTGTTGAAAAAACTAAGACTGAAAAGATATATAAAAGTGACTTACTGAAGTCATAAAGCAAGTAACTACTCAGGCAGGTTTACGGACTCTCAAGTTCAATCTTCTCTATTCACTATACTGCTTCTAGAAAACAGAACATCCCAACCAAAGTCTATTTGTTCTACGGACGTACAGATCTTTGAATAAATGATGAACAGGTCAAGAAATTATAGCAAGGAAATATACCTTTTAAATACCCTTCATGACTGGTCCTCTTTTTTTTTTTTGACTGGTCCTCTTTGAGAAGGTCATTCACGTGGATGAGCAGGTAGTTTTGGAAGGGATGCAAATGGGTTTGAGGGAGAACAGGGATCAGCTCAGACCATCTGTATCAACCCTGGAAATCAATGTGTTGACAGATGTCACAGCCTGTTTTCCCTCATAACCAGTAACCTGAATGTCATGAAATATTTGCTGAGACAAGAAAATGAATTATACACAAAATTTAAGCTTATGTAAGGACTTTACTTGAAAAGAAAAAAATAGTGAAAAACTATAGATATTTGAAATCTTTATACCCCATATGATACTTACTTAATAGTGCACACATTCTTACTGCAATATATATTTAAGTCTTGTTTACTATATTTTTTCATCTATCTTTCTCTAGCCCATTTTGAAAATAAAATCAAGTAATTCAATTTCCCGTTACACACACCACATATATTCACTTGTATTCTTTCTTTTCCCCCATGCTCTCAAACAACAATCAGAGCCACAAGCAAAGATTGGTCCACATTTGAGGAACTTGATGAAAAGAATATATTTTGCTATTGCCAGAATAGAGGGATATGACTAAATTAGGAAGGTAACTACTTCAGAGAAAATATCTTAGCCATAAAGAATGGATGAAAGAATGTCTCCCATGGCAATAGAAATAAAAACAAAAATAAAAAAACAAACAGTACCTAATCAAACTTACAAGTTTTTGCACAGCAAAGGAAACCATAAAAAAAAAAGAAAAGACAATGAATGGAATGGGAGAAAGTATTTGCAAATGATGTGACAGATAAGAGCTTAATCTCCAAAATATACAAACAGCTCACACAACTCAACAACAAAAAAATAAACAACCCAATCGAAAAATGGGCAGAAGACCTTAACACACATTTCTCCAAAGAAGATACCGATGGCCAATCAGCACATGAAAAGATGCTCAACATCACTAATTATTAGAGAAATGCAAATCAATACTACAATGAGGTACCACCACACACTGGTCAGAATGGCCATCATTAAAAAGTCTATAAATAACAAATGCTGGAGAGGGTGTGGCGAAAAGGAAACCCTCCTACACTGTTGGTAGGAACGTAAATTGGTGCAGCCACTATGGAGAACAGTATGGAGGTTCCTCAGAACACTAAAAATAGAATTACCGTATGAGCCAGCAATTCCACTCCTGGGAATATACCTGGACAAAACTATGATTCAAAAAGACACATGCATCCCTATGTTCACAGCAGCACTAAAAACAATAGCCAAAACATGGAAGCAACCTAAATGTCCACTGACAGATGAATGGATAAAGAAGATGTGGTACATACATACAATGGAATACTACTCAGCCATAAAAAGAACGAAATAATGCCATTTGCAGAAACATGGATGCAACTAGAGATTATCATACTAAGTGAAGTAAGTCAGAAAGAGAATGACAAACACCATATGATATCACTATGTGTGGAATCTAAAATATGGCACAAATGAACCTAACTACAAAACAGAAACAGACTTATAGACATAGAGAACAGACTTGTGGTTGCCAAGGGGTAGGGAGCAAGGGAGGGGGATGGACTGGGAGTTTTGGGTTGGTAGATGCAAACTATTACATTTAGAATGGATAAACAACAAGGTCCTAATGTATAGCACAGGGAACTATATTCAATATCCTGTGATAAACCATAATGGAAAAGAATATAAAAAAAGAATGGGTATATGTGTACAACTGAGTCACTTTGCTGTACAGCAGAGATTGGCACAGCATTGTAAATCAACTATACTTTAATAAAAGAAAAATTGAAAAAAAAAGAATCAATATCCAGCTGATCTTACTTTTCCTACTGACCGTTTTCTTCTCACCGCTCCCCTGGACTAGAGTGACAGTTATAGTAGGGATTGTAAGACTGTAATTTTAGAGTTTAACAGAGTTAAGTAACTTTTTAGAAAGGGAGTTTGCCTGAACCATTTTGTTTATTCTTTTGTCTATAAATACTACTAATATAGTAAAGAATATGTAACCAAAAGAAACAGAATCTGACCAAAAAAGGATGTTAAGAATATGTGGGGAATGAATCTAGGGGAAGTGAGAATAGTTACTTCCTAGAAATTATTAGTCACACAGAAGAATACCATGCCATTGTGAGCTCTTCTAGAGTGGTGAGTATAAAGCAGAACCAAAAATAAACCCAACCCTTCTGAAAGTGAAAGAAAACAAAATGAATCAATTCTTTACCCAGGGAAACTGAAAATTATGTAACTGGACCCAAAAAAGTTCTATTAGGAAGAATCATTTAGTTTTATGAGCTGGCAGATCCCACCTGAAATCCAAGGGACCTGATTATAAAACATGTAACGTAAGAACATCCTAAAGATAAGCTATAACCTCCAATAGTTTCTGTTTAACAAATTCTTTAGTAAACACAGCGCTACTGTAGTCAATAATAATTTCTGTCCAACCCCCACTCCTCCAACTGACTTGTTTCTTTAACATTAATTTTGAAATAAGTCAAAATCTTGTTAATGGCAGTGGCTGAGAATATCAAAGAGGGATACAGGCTGAAAAAGGAACAGTGAATCAAGATCCAAATGCTTGAATATTTTCTTCCATTCCTATCCTTTTGAAAATGGAAAATATCAGGAAAAGTGAGGATACATTTTTTAAGCATAAATGTTTCACAAGCTTATGCAGAAATTATATTAGCTTTTAAATGAATTAGAAATTTAAAACACTTAAATTTTTCTAAAATTTATTTTAAGATGATATGAGTGATGGTAAAAATATATGGCTCAGGTTTTCTCCAAAACAAAAAAGAGAACCAAAGACCTCCTGTGTACTCCAGTTAAAGAGCAATCCTTTGTAACCTTTAAAAACACAATACACCTACTAAGTATCTAAGTAATGACATCAGAGCAACTTGATAAGTGATTAATAATGAAAGTCATACTTTAATGGTGTTTTAAATAATGTTTTATTTTAGCCAACAAAATGAAAAATTACAATAACATTTGTGTTTCAGAAATACGTAGTTTGGTTTTTAAATGAGTAAGCATTACATATATAATACATTACCTTTCATTTACACTACAGGAAAAGCTAATTAAAAAAACAACCACTCTACCATAATATATTTAAAAGCTGCCTCAAATGGCATATTATATTGAAAGTTTTAGAGTCACATCTACCACATTCCTTATGCAAAAAATTATGCTAATAACTATCCTTTCAACTTCAGAATTCCTGAGTTAATCAGTCACTTTGTGGTCCAGGTTAAAATTGCCCATTTTCTTGCTCACTTACCATGAACTACATGCTTATTTGAAGATTGGCTTTGCATGCATAGGACTCACAAAGTCTCTGTAACATATGCATATATAAATGGGTAAGACACCTCAATGTTAATTGCAACACTATTTACAATAGCCAGGTGAAGGAAGCAATCTAAATGCCAATCGACAGATGAATGAATAAAGAAGATGTGGTACATATATACAGTGGAATATTACTCAGCCATAAAAAGCAATGAAATTGGGTGATTTGTAGAGATGTGGATGGACATAGAGACTGTCATACAGAGTGAAGTAAGTCAGAAAGAGAAAAACAAATATCGTATATTAACACATATATGTGGAATCTAGAAAAATGGTACAGATGAACCACTTTGCAAGGCAGATATAGAGATACAGATGTACAGAACAAACGTATGGACACCAAGGGGGGCAAGGGAGGGTGGTAGTGGTGGGATGAATTAGGAGATTGGGATTGACATATATATACTAATATGTATAAAATAGATAACTAAAAAGAATCTGTTATACAAAAAATAAATAAGTAGGGCTTCCCTGGTGGAACAGTGGTTAAGAATCCGCCTGTCAATGCAGTGGACACGCATTCGAGCCCCGGTCCGGGAAGATCCACATGCTGCGGAGCAACTAAGCCCGTGTACCACAACTACTGAGCCTGCGCTCTAGAGCCCACGAGCCACAACTACTGAGCCCATGTGCTACAACAACGGAAGCCCGCGCACCTAGAGCTCCTGCTGCATGACGAGAGAAGACATCGCAATAAGAAGCCCACACACTGCAACGAAGAGTAGCCCCCACTAGCTGCAACTAGAGAAAGCCTGCGAGCAGCAACGAAGACCCAACGCAGCCAAAAATAATATGCAAATAAAATAAATAAACATTTTTTTAAAAAATGGGTAAGAAGGGAGCACTAAGCCCATCAACACAAGCCCACAGTAGAGATGAGGGACAGTCCCTACAGAAGAGAGCTGCCCTGTTGAATACACAGAGATATGGTGTCAGATTTAGGACCTGAGAGAATAGGCCTTCCTGAAAGATGATTGGTTTTAATATGTATCCTTTATTAAAATTATATTATAAATATACTACCATATAAAATTATAAGTTCAAAAGTATTATGATGATAGAATTCACTTTTACACTCTTCACATATTGTGTGCAAATTAAAAGAGTGCTTCTGATAATGCCCCTAAAGAATTACTGAGGAGAATTAAATAGAATAAGACCAAAAATTTAAAAAAATGCTTAAGCCAATGATCAAGCTATTTATTTTTCTCTATTCTGAAACGGTGTTGCTGTCTTGCAAAGATAAACTGCTCTTAGTATTTGTTCGGTCCTCATCTTAAGGGCATGGTAACTAAAGGTCATACTCCACTAATTAATCAATTGCAGACTCATTTAGGACCTCCAAAATAACTCTCCTAGGTTTCCAATCTTTCTTTCCACAGCAGAGAAGGCCAACTTTTAAATACAAACATAACTGTCTCTAAGTAATATTATTGCCTCATCTGTATGTTCATTTATTTCTGTAATAAGAATAATGGTGGGCAGTACATCAGCTATTAGTGATTGGCTAAAGATGTTTGCCTTTTGAGGTTTTTTTAAAAAAATTTTTTAGAAGGATTTAACACAGTTTAAAAACAATAGTTTTATAATCCTGTCTTTGTGTCTTTTTCTTCATTCCCAACCATGCAGATACTTTAAGATCAACTATCAGAAATCTTACAAATGCACATAGAAAGAGAAGAACACATGAGTCATCTCTCCCTACACATATTCCTAAAAAAGTTCTAAGACCATGGCACGTAGAAGGCAGAAGAATCAATCTAACAGTGAAGAGAACCAGTAGGCCTAAAGAGAATATCACTGAATGAGAACGGAGGGCAATGGGCACCAAGAGTTCTATATGATGCACAGTAAAACACGGTTAACTTTCAGACATAATGTAATAGTGCTACAAAATGTTAGAAGAGGAAACAATAGTTCTATCACCATGAATCTTTTTTCATACTGTGGGAATATCTTGATAAAGCAAAATGCGAGGACCATTTGTGAATCCAGATTTTAAATCAGCCTCTGCAAAGTAACTCAAAATATGATCATGATTAGCCATTTAATTTCTTTGGGTCACAGGTTTCCTAAATATATAATAAGGGACTGGACATAGATAATCTTTCAGATCATTTTCAATTCTAATACTCTATGACCTGTATGTTCAAATACTTGAGGAATGAAGTTTTTATTGCAATATTCTATCACAGTACACATATCTATCTGATATATTCATACTAATTATTCTGCACATAAGTAAACACGGCCTCAATTTTGAGATCCCTGAGGTCAGAGACCAACCACGAACCATGAGCATCTAGCACTGAGCAGGCTTTTAATAAATTGACACTGCATGAATAAAAGAGTGAGAGTAAAAGAAGATGCACATTAATAGTTCTGTGAATGAATGAATCACCTTTGTTTACTGTTCACATTTTAACAATCTGGATTTATCTTAATTATCAAGTAGATAGGGAAATTATACATGATAAAATTTGTGCTTCAAATCACCTAGGATATGAGCATTATTCAAAACTTAGTATTAAGAAATCTGAATGTCCACTGGAAAATAAAAATGTATCACTTTTCCTTTCTTTCCCTACTCATTTCAGCAAAATACATTCCAGAAAGATGAAAAAATTCATTACAATCATTAAAACTTTAAATACTAGAATAAGTTAGTAAATATTTTGTGTACTCTTTGGTGATAAAGGCCCCTCTAAACCTGTTCCACAACCATGAAAATATTTAACTACCATGATATATTTAACCACAATATACTTAACTATTTCAAAAAATGGTAATGATGTATAGAAAAAAGTTACAATAAATAAGGTTTTAAAATGAAAAGTGGTTGACATAAATTGCAGCAATATCTTTTTGGATCCCTCTCCTAGAGCAATGGAAATAAAAACAAAAATAAACAAATGGGACCTAATTAAACTTAAAAGCTTTTCCACAGCTAAGGGAACCATAAAAAAAAAAAACCCGAAAAGACAACCTACGGAATGGCAGAAAACATTTGCAAATGATGTGACAGGCAAGGGCTTAATCTCCTAAATATACAAACAGCTCATAAAACTCAACAGCTAAAAAACAAACAACCTAATCAAAAAATAGGCAGACGATCTAAATAGACATTTCTCCAAAGAATACATACAGATGGCCAAGAGGCAAATGAAAAAACACTCAACATCACTAATCATTAGAGAAATGCAAATCAAAACTACAATGAG